>NW_006289398.1:6589688-6594293 GCF_000327345.1 Myotis davidii
GAAAGGAGCCACATGGCCGGGCGCGCGTCGGAGTCGCTGTCCCCGTGCAGGGACGGCCGGGCGGCCCCGATCAGACCCGCCTCCCTGCGGCCCCGGGGCCCTGGCTGCTCGGGACGCAGTGAAGGCTGCCGGTCGCACTGGACTTCACTGCCCATGTTTCCTGGCGGCGTGCTCTGCTCACAGGAAATGAAATGTGCTCTCAGCTCCCAGCTCACGGGCACACGGAGACTGCGGATGAGAAAACGGCGAGAGGGGAAATGACCAAATCGGTGTCCACCTGCAGCTCCTGGAAGGCAGGGCTTCCACGGGAGTCGGGAGTCAGGAAGGCGCACGTGGTCCTCAGGCCCGACTCTGACGGGGCCAGAGCACCCTCTCCGTGCCTCGGTTTCCCCCGCTGGGAAGTGAGGCTGCCCAATGAGACGCTCCGTGAGGCCTCAAGCTCCGACTTCCTGCGCGTCCTCTCGACCCGCCGTCTGACGGAGCGGCGCCCACAGCAGCGGGGGCTGTGTCACCCACACCAGGGGCCCCGGCTCCCCGCACAGGGTCCTGAACTGGGGCAGAGCGCGCTGCTAAGACACCGCACGCCACCCCACCCGCCCCATCGCCACGAGAGCACACGTGTGAGGAGGGTAGTTAACTTTTTAAAGCACTATAAACGTGTCTTGTAAAAATTATACTGTTTCTTACAACGAACTGAAAATAGTTCTCAAGTCAAAATGGTAAGTGTTGTAGCCGGACGGCTAAGGTGACACTGGCTAACGAGATGACATAGGTTCAAGCGTGCGATTCTGTAACACATCATCCGTATATGGTGCCGTGTGTTCACCACCTAAGTCTCCCTCCATCACCATTTACCCCCGTTGCCCTCCCCTGCCCTCCCCTGCCCCTGATTTTCATTCTTTGAGGAAAAAATGACCACGACATTAGAACCCAAGTGGCCGAGCAGGGCCGAGTGGCCGCTGGTCAGCAGACCGAAGCTGAGCCGAGCCCCCAAGGGAGGGAGGCAGCGCCCACCGGCCCCAAGAAGCTCCAGGGCGGCGGCAGCCGAGGTCCCTTCCAAAGGGGGTGAAGCTGGGGCGAAACCCAGGAGGATCGGTTCAGAGCCCCTGAGAGGACAACTTGGGGTCCGAGCCCCTCCCTCCCTCCCCCATCCTGTCCAGCTGCCATCCCTGGTGGAGGCTGTCCCCTCTCCCTGGGCGGGCAGGCACCACACGGCACTGCGGTCGTGGGGCACACGTTCTGGGCCCCCCCGTCCGCCATGTGCGGGAAGAGGAGCTAATACACTGTGCACAGTGACACCAAGAGCTGGTCCCGCTCCCCCGGGTCCCCACGCAGAGGGTCGTGCTCACACCCCCACGGGCGGCTGCAGAGGCGTCACCGTGGGAGCCCTGACCAGCGAGAGAAAACCTAAGGCTGTGATGGGCTCTCCAAGGAACAGCCCATCGCCGCGGGGAGCCTGCAGACACGGCCCCCCGCACACAGCGAGCGCGGAATCCCTCCTCGCTGCTGTCGGACGCGAGGAGGCAGGCGGGGCGGCCGGCACCGAGGAAGAGGCCAGTCGAGGGCCCAACGGAACAGCAGCCGGGACCACGGCCTGCAGGTAGAAACCTACGTCAGGCGTTCCTGGGGAGAGAGCCTGGTTAAAAGGAGATACCATCCTCACGACAAGAAAAGTAACGGCTACAACAAAAGACCGCTCTGGACATAGAGCGGAAAGCAAGTACACAGAATTTTAAGACTCAGTAAAAGGCTAGGAAGGTACATTTAAGAACATCTCCCAGAAAACAGGACCAAGGGGCAAAGAGAGGGAAAGTGACAGAAATCAGAGGCTCACTCCAGGGCAGCCAACTTCGAGGAGAGAAAAACGCAGGGAGCATCACAGAACTTAGGGATCTGAGCTTTCAAGCTGAAAGGGTCCAGCACCGTGGGCGGCAAACCGCGGCTCGCGAGCCACATGCGGCTCTGTGGCCCTGAGTGTGGCGCTTCCACAAAAAACCACGTGTGGGCGCACGTACAGTGGCCCATGTGCACAAGTCAGTTTTCGGCCTGGGCGAGTCTGTTTTGAAGAAGTGCTGTTGGTATTTGGCTCTCTGACTGATGAGTTTGCCGATCACTGGTCTAGCACATTTAGCCACAAAAGTAGTCGCACAGCAAGGGGGCTGTGACATTTCAGAGACTGGAGGTTCCAAACAGGATTAAACACAAACAAACAGCAAAACATCGTCGCCGCCAAGAAAAGCCCTGATACAAGCTCAGGTCAACACAGAACGGCTTCTCGGGGGGCACGGCCCAGAGCCGAGAGCAGACGCAGCAGCCCCCACAGGACAGGAAACCCAATCACTTCCACCCAGAGCTCCACCCCGGCCGGACCATCCACCCCACGGCAGAGAAGCAACGGGTCAAACGCTGCCCGCTGCCCTCGCTGCCCCGGGCTGCCCCGGTGACCCCTGGCCCTGGCGTAGGGAAGACAGGGAAGGCAGGGCCGAAGGGTCCCGCAGGAGGGGGTCCCTCAGGAGGAGCAGGGGGTCCCCCAGGAGGAGAGGGCTCTGGCTGATAACTCAGGGGCTTTGGGGCCACAGCCGGGCAGCAGCCCACAGTGGCCGGTGCAGACTGAGCAGATGGGAAACTGGGAGAAACATCCTGGGAAGATGAGGAGCTGGACTGTATACAACCCACACCCACAACTGGGGGAGCCAGGGGGACATGAACTGATGAGAATCGCAAACCGAGGCAATGATGGAACAGGACCGTCACCGCAGGGAACAGCCGAGTGGGAGGAGGGCAGGCATAGCGGAGCGGACACGGCCGCTGCGGGCAGCGCGGATAAAGGGCGCTGTGAGCGCGGAGCTCCCCAATCACGGAATCCATCCCACGGTCGGGCTGGGGGGCGCTCAGAGGAGGGCGATCGGGGCAGTTACGGGAAAGGGTCAGAGAGATGGTAACAGATACTGGGTGATACCAACACGGGAACATCGACAAGCGGCCAGAGTCATGTTACTTACGCTGATGAAGGTGTTTCCCCCAAAACAGCGCTAAACAGTTGCAGGCGGAGAAACCTAGAGAGAAGCTGGGGAGGCTGGAAGGGAGGTGAAGAAGTCGCCGCTGGTTTTCATAATGTGCTTACACGTTATTTTACCCTTTGGGGGGACACCCTTAGTTAAACGTATTGGGGTGACACAGGTATAGGCATACAGGTCCCAGCGTACATTTCTGTGATACGTCAACTGTAAACGGCACTGTGTGCTGCTCACCCCCCACGTCAAATCGTCCGTCATCTTGTATTTGACCCCCGCCCCCCGTTACTATCCCACCCCCGCAGCCACCGCTGCTGTCCGTGCCCGTGACTGTATACAGCCTGTGTCAATGTTAGATCCCACATCTGCGTGAAGTCAGAGGGTTCCTGACTCAGTTTGCTTAGCGGGACGTTGTCGCGATCGACGCCCACGACCACAACGGCAGCATCGCACCTTCTCCACGGCCGAGTCGCTCCCACTGAGCGCGCACTACGACTTTGATCCGACCGTCTACGGAGGGCACTCGGTGGTTTCCTGTCTTGGTCACCATGAACATAGGGGTGCACAAACCTTTGCGAATCAATGTTTTCAAATGTTAGGGACAGATACATAGAAGGGTTTGCCGGGTCACAGGGTAACTTTATTTTTTAGAGACCTCCATCCTGTTTTCCATAGTGGCTGTACCATGACTGGACCCTTTAAAAAATATGTTCACGTGTAACCCTCCTAAAAATAAAAAAATAAATGATAAAAAAAAAAGCAAGATATGGGGTAGAATTCAATATTCACATCTGTATCCCTTGTAACATTTTCACAGAATGATGTATGCATGCCTGCGTTTTATAGCATCGGTCATAGTGCCATATTATTTCTTTAAAAGAACAATTTCGAAGTTTTCTTCGGTTGAAAGCACTTTTACTGGAGAGAACTATTCACCTCTGGTCACATGTCAGCACCTGACCGGCCGGACCTGCCGTGTAAAAGGCTGATCTGTGAGGTCACTGGCCGTCAACATTCTTCAGCCCTTTAAACTGCAGCCCTTCCTCCTCCCCGTCTGTGGTGGTTGTTTTAATTTTGTTGTTGTTGTTAACCTTCACCTGAGGATAATTTTTCCCCAATGATTTTTAGAGAGAGTGGGATAGAGGGGGGGAGGGAGAGCATCGATGTGAGAGAAGCACATCAATCCGCTGCCTCCTGCACATGCCTCAACCCAACCTGGGGTCAGGCCTGCAACCCAGGTACACGCCTCTGACCGGGGAATCGAACCCGTACACTTTGGCCCTCGGGCCGCTGACACGCTAACCACTGAGAAACTGGCCAGGGCTTCTTTCCACCTTTTATCTATTCATAACCTGCCTTTCCCTCCAAGAAGTGAAGCCGCTCTCCTTCCCTCACATGACAATCGCCTCTGAGAAACGGAAGGACAGGTGAGCGAGCGCGCGGGAGGACGCTGATTGGAACGTACTTTCCCGAACAGCCAAGGGGGTTCTTTGAAAGGAAGAAAGGGAGAAAGTGTAGAAACAAGACAATCTGCTCTTGGCGCCTCAACGTTCAGCCTGAGCACAGGGCCAGGCTTCCCTCCTTCACGCCC
>NW_006289398.1:6595124-6595870 GCF_000327345.1 Myotis davidii
CGCTGGGAAGGCGAGGCGGCCGGGACACACTGGAGAGCGAGAACGGGCCTGTCCTGGGACATCTGCTGGTTCTATGTCCACGTCCTGAGCTCCTCAAGTTCTCGTCCACAAGCTGGTCAGTGTCCACGTAAGAGAGACACCCCCCCCCCACTACCTGAATGCTCTGACATCAAAGAAATTTGTGCAGAAAACTTAGTCTAATCTAGCGCAGTTCAGTCAATACTCGGACTCCAAGGGCAAAGCTGAAAATCCACCGCTTTACTGTACTGTAAAGAAGGTCATTTGTTGATATTCAATTTAATTAGCTGAGCACAAATCCCATCATTTCTGTTACGACTGGTAAAGTGCACTGTCACTAAACGTGAACACACGCGAGGGTGGGCAGATGTGGGCTCACGGCTGTGCGTGCAGGGAACGGTTCATTCTCGCGTTATTATTTAGTGATTGTTGCATTATTTTCCAACCAACCACCCTGCGTGCGAGCGAGGGGCCTTTAAAAGGGCCCCAGCCCGGCAGGCGTGGCTCAGTGGCTGAGCATCCACCTATGAACCAGGTCAGGGTTCGATTCCGGTCAAGGCACAGGCCCGGGTTGTGGGCTCCATCCCCAGTGGGGGGGGGGCATGCAGGAGGCCACCGATCCATGATTCTCTCTCATTCTTCATGTTTCTCTCTCTCCCTCTCCCTTCCTCTCTGAAATCAATAAAAATATTAAAAAAATAATAAAAATAAAAATAAAACCAGGTCTG
>NW_006289398.1:6595937-6602929 GCF_000327345.1 Myotis davidii
GCAGCAGGCGGAGATGCAGGGGCTGTGGGGTGGCAGGAGGCCCTAGGTCCAGTGTGCCTGTCATAGAGCGTCACTCAGTGACAGACACCCCTGCATGTGCCCACCCCTGGGTCTGCCCGTCCCTGGTGCGGCCACTGGAGCAGGAAGATGGCCTGCGAGGGACCGTCCTGCAGGACTTTGCCTGCAATAGACCAGGTGAGCTCTCCATGCCGACACACCAAGGGGGCACAGGGGGTCCCCAAACGGCCCTCCCTGTGCTGCCTCCTTGGCCGCAGGGCGCCTGGGCCCGCCAGCAGGTCGCTTCCCACCCTCACCAAGGAGCAACTTCACATGCGTATCACAGTCCCGCGTGGGCACCACCCCACCCCCACCCCCACCCCCAGCATCCCCCACACATAGGGCTCCGCAGGGAACCAGGAAAGGCCTGCTAGACCCATCAGGCCAAGGACGCCCTAACTGCAGCGACTGGGAATGCGGGGCAGGGGTCGGCTTGTTTATTTTGTGCCCTCCTGCCCCCTCCTGCCCCTCCTCACCCCCCTCCTGCCCCCTCCTGCCCCCTCCACATGGGCAGGCCGATCCGGCCTCAGAGGAGCTGACCCCTTGGGGCAGGAGGCGGATCAAAAGCCTGGGGCGCGGCCACCTGCTGGCAGAGGTCACCCAGCCGGACAGATCGCATCACCCCGGGGCGACATGAAAGGCGGAGGCAGCGCCCACCGCGGGGCTCTCCTCCTGGCAAGGGGAGCCACCACCCTGGCTCAGGCTGCACTGCACAGGGCGAGAGCCTCCCTGATCAATACGCTCCAGGCCGCCCCCGATGCCTTTCATTTCCCTTTTCATTCAGAAACGGCCCATTCAGCCCTGCCCGGCGTCTCAGATCCCTTTCTGGCGGCGCACGCGGAGGAGGTGCGGGAGGACAGACCTGCGTAAATCTCCCGCCGGCGGGCCATTACCATAAACCTGACAAACGCTAATTTGATGGGTGGCGGTATCTGTCTGCCGCGCGCAGTCTAGACAGGCTATTGAGCCGGGCGGCTGTCTGCTGGGCCGGGCGGCCATCTGGATGCGGCGGGAGCGGATCAAAGCGCATGCTAATGCGCCCCAGTCACACACACAGGCCCGCGACGTGCTGGAGGGGAGGGGAGGGGGCAGGGCGAGCTGCTCAGGCGCTGGGCTGGCAGGGGCAGGAGGCCCGGGGGCTGGGGAGGCTCCTGCCAAAGCCGGGTGCCCGTGGGGTGACCTTGGTCATTACCTGTCCCAGCTGGGCAGGGGCGGGGCGGGGCGCCCGGGGGCACAGGAGGCGACAGGGAAGGAGGCCCCAGGTGCAGCCCCGCAGGCAGAGAGGTGGCCCTGGCACCAGACATGGAGCACCTTCCTCACTCCCAGCTAGGGGCTCCCATCCAGGAGGGCCCTAACCTGTAAGTGCATCAAGCAGCAGAGCAGCCGTGGGCACAGAAGGGAAACGAGGCCCCTCTCTGCCCCGTCCCAGGGGGAGAGACGGGAAGGAGGGCCCCTGTGCGAGTCCAGGGAGAACCCCGACTCCCCAGGACACAGCAGCCCAGGAACAGGGTCCGGGAAGTCATGCTGACGGCAAGTTTGCCGTCAACACGCTGCCCCTTCAAGCCCGGAAGCTGCCCACCGCCTGGCTCAGGGGTTGAGCATCTATCTGTGAACCGGGAGGCGACGGTTTGACTCCGGGTCAGGGCGCATGCCCGGGTGTGGACTCGGTTCCCAGTGCGGGGCGTGCAGGAGCAGCCCATGGGTGATTCTCTCATCGCTGATGTTTCTCTCTCTCTCTCCCTCTCCCTTCCCCTCTGAAATCAATAAAAATATTTTAAAAACCCAAACCCAGAAGCTATGCCTGTGAAACGTTATCAGCAGTGACGGCAAACCCCCTGGGGCTGCGCTCAGGCCACACCCGGAGTCCAGGTCCAGGAGACAGGTCCTCCCCCTACGACCTCCCCCGACTGGTGTGCACTTCTGCGAGAAACCTGGATTTATTGGCTTCCCAGCTGGTCTCCGATGGGAGGACATCATAAAACCAGCTGATGAACTTGTCATTATACACTCACCTGTTTGCTGAGACGCGAAATACATTCTGTCCCAGCTGTGTCACAAATTCCCACCGCCACAGCTCATCTTACAGGGTTGTAACAGCCGTTTCTATGTGTGTGTGTCTGTGAATGTGCACACACACTCATACACACACTCACACACACACACTCACACACTCACACACTCACACAAACACACTCACACACTCACACACACACTCACACACAGTCACACACTCCCTCACACACTCTCACACACACACACACACACACACACTCACACACTCACACACTCACACAAACACACTCACACACTCACACACACACTCACACACAGTCACACACTCCCTCACACACTCTCACACACACACACACACACACACACTCTCACACACACACTCTCACACACACACTCACACATCAATGGACCTTTAATGTGCACTCAACACGGGGTCACCACGGTCACAAAGCCTGTTGAGAGCCCCACGCGCTCCCTGGTGCTCCAGCGGCCACAGGCGGGGCATCTGCCGTGAACCCCAAGTCCCTGTGGTCCGGGGGCTGCTGGTGGGTCCCCACAGCTGAGCATAAAACAGCTGGAACAGAGCCTTCTATCCAGATGGGGTCTCTCTCTCCACTCTACCTGCTACTGCTTTAAAAGTAAGAGAGAATAAAACATTATCGTCCAGTTTTTCGAGTGCCTTGAAGTTAAAAAAAAAAAACAAACAGATTAAATGTAAATTCAACCACTTTACAACTTCAGATACAACTGCCATTTAAAAATGAGAGAATGTGCCCAGCCGGCGTGGCTCAGTGAGCATCGACCTATGAAGCAGGAGGTCACAGGTCAATTCCCAGGTGGGGCACAGGCCAGATCAGCGGGGCATGCAGGAGGCAGCTGACCCATGATTCCCTCTCATCATTGACGTTTCTCTCTCTCCCTCTCCCTTCTCCTCTGAAATCAATAAAAATATATATTATATATCTTTAAAAATGAGAAAATGTAAGGTAAAAAGTTAAAGCCATTGTTATCTTAAAATTCAGTTCAATTTGAAGACTTCTCCAGAGCTAGTTCACGAAAGAAAATACATTTTCCTTCTCAGGCCGAGTATTAGTAACATAGTGCTTGTTTCTTTTAAAAAGGGGAAATTACTAATTCCGCCCTCTCAGAGTGTAACAAACCTTCCCTGGAAATACCTTAGAATAAGGAAAGCCCAGGAACCATGTTAGCCGCCCGTCGACGGCACAGGCCTCCGCGCTGAACGGTGAGCACACACCGTCACTTCGGGGTGAGTGTGAGGCGAGCCCGGATCGCAGCCCAACCCGGCTGCCGGGAACAGGAGCGCGGCCCGCCCTCCAGGGCCGCACATTCGTGTCGGGAAACGGGCAGAAAACCCGGGGTGAGCAGGACCGATCCCTCCCCACAGCCAGCTTCATCCCCAGCTCCCAATCAGTCACAGCCCTGAGGCCATCCGCTGGCCGGGTCTACAGTGAGGCAGGACCCGCAGCGGGCCTCACCAAGACCAACGCAGGCTTCAGCGCCAGGCGCACGCTGTGCTCTTACCCGACTAAATAGGGGGGGCGGGGGACGACACTGAGACAAACGAGGGAAACATGACTGTCCTTGCTAGCCGCCTCGTACATTTACATGAACTGTTTCTACAAACAGGACGAAAAGCCCGCATGCCACTCCCGTGCTGCAGGCACCAACCTACCCCTGAAAGCCGCGTCTAGCAGCCACGGCTGTCTTTCAGGCTGTGGCATAATTCCGTAAGTTTAAGGGGGGGACCCCCAAACATTGCCTGATGCAGCTAATCAAGCATTTTCACAATGAGGCTGGGGATGGGAGGGGAGGGAGGCAGCCTTTGGAGGGATGCCCGATGCTGCAGTGGAACAGTACTGCCATCTACTGGCAGCTGCGGGGCAGTGCCCGCAATGTCCCCAGCAGCTGCCTTCCCTAGAGCTGACCACTGCCGAGGGGGCCTACAAGAAGTCAGAAAAGCCAGATCATCCAGTTCTCCCGGAGCCTTTAAAAAGGCAGGATCTGGTCCCGGCCGGTGTGGCTCCGTGGGTAGAGTGCCGACTACAGACCAAAGGGTCCCGGGTTCGATTCCGGTCAAGGGCACATGCCTAGGTTGCAGGATCCTCCCGGGTCCTGCCTGGCCAGGGCGTGTGCAGGAGGCAACCCATCGATGTGTTTCTCTCCCATCGCTGTTTCTCTCTGTCTCTCCCTCTCTTCCACTCTCCCTAAAAATCAATGTTAAAATATCCTTGGGTGAGGATTTACAAAATAAGAAAGAAGTCTCTTCTCTTTTTCCTTTCAATGTGTAAAGAGGAGTGGATTTTCTGTGCGTTTGGCTTTTTGGCGTTTTAAAACGCACTGACCAGAGAAGGAGCGAGTAACTAACACGCGGTGAGCGAGGAGGCGGCCGTGGCCGTGGCCGTGTCTGGGGAAGGCTCGCGCTCCCTCCCTCCCCGACACCACGCAGCTCGGCCTCTCGAGTCCCCGCCTCTCGTGTCCCCCACACAGAGGGAGGACGCAGAGGGAGGACGGGGCACTGCTGCAGAAGCAGTCACACGCAGTGTCGGCGTCCCCGGCCATCAGAAAACCACAGGATCCGGAGGAACCACTTCCGCTGAGGTTCCACGGGCCCCACTGGTTGGGGACCCCTCCTGTGACATAGAACCCCGCAGGGAGGCAGCGTGCCGCTCACGGGCTCCTGGATGCGCCTGAACCGCCTCAACGCCCCCGCCTCTCGGACAGGACTCCACGGCAGCCCCGGTAGGAGGAAGGGCCTCCCCACACCCTCCCACGCCATCACCGCCGGCGCTCACACAGTGCCACTGGCGGTGCGTCACCTGAAAGCAGGGGTCGCGGGGGAAATACACAACCGGAGCTGCCGGGACCCAGGCTCGGACGAGGCCCCGACGGCCCAGGAGGGAAATCAGGACACGGCTTTTTATTTCTCCGTTTTCTCCTTGGTTCCGAAAAAAATTCCAGAATGTAGGGCAGCTCAAAGGTAGGGCAGAGGCGGTGGTGCTAATCCTCACCTGAGGATGTTTTCCATGGATTTCAGGGCGAGTGGAGAGGGGAGGAGAGAGACACAGGGATGGGAGAGAAATACATTGTTTGGTTGCCTCCCCGATCCAGGCCTGGGCCAGGGAGCCGACAACCAAGGTACGTGCGCTTGACCGGAACCGAACCTGGGACCCGTTGGTCCACAGGCCGACGCTCTAGCCGCTGAGCACACCGCCCAGGGCCATCGGACACTCCTTGGAGTCACCAGACCCAGGACACAGCTGTCTCCTGTGGGTGTTCCATGCCGACGGCTAAAATATGTCAATCACGGGCAGGACTTCCATGTTTTAGAGCAGAACTGCTAGTGCTTCCTGCCCGCCCCCCTCTTTTTTTAAACACAGTCATCTGAAAACACAGATTATAGACACAAAACATGCAAATGACAGATTTCTAAAAGGGTCCGGCCCCACTCACACAGCCCTTTTCGGCCACATAATTGCAGCACAGCAAAGAACCACAAGCACACGGCCGGCCCAGACATCAAGAGACCCCTTATTAACCGAGGCCGTGCTCCCGCCATGGGAGGAGGGTGGCCATGCGTGCGCGATCGCCGTCAGTCTCGCAGGTGGCGCTCAGAGCTCACAGCAGCGCGGCTGAATGGCTCCGTGGAGGGCGCAGGGTTAAGTCACGTCTGCCTCGCCGCACCGCCCTGCAGAGATCAGAGTCGGGGAGATCAGAGTCAGGGGCCGGCCGAGTCCATCGCCTGGAATCTCAGATTCAGTGCTCGTCGTGGTGGGGACAGGGCAAGGGGTGGCTGACAGCGCAAGCCGGGCGGGGAGGCCCAAAACCGGCCCTGGTTCCAGAACCAGGGCCAGGAGCCGGACCGTCACCGCCGACAGAGGAGGAGGGCGGCGTGTTTATTAAATTCCACGTCAGCCCAACGCGAGTTATGCGGAGACTTTTCTACGTCTGGGTTTCGTTTTTAAACCAATACCATGTGCATCGTACAGGTTGTCTGAACAAAAAAGGCAAGTCCCAAAGAGAAGGGGGTTGGGGAAGGAAAGGGAGAAAGACGAAGGGGTGCCAAAGAGAAAGGAGAAAAGGAATGACAGCAGCAACGACTAATATTTGATCCCGTGATTTTTAATAATTTCCCAAAATCACATTAGACATATTATGGCCAAAACATGCATTTTCTTTCCCCGCTCTGCAGGTCCAGCCAGCAAAACCAAGGACCGAACACAGTCAGCCTCCACGCTCACGTCTGAGAGGCACTTGCCAGGTGCCCTGGAGGAACGGCCACCTTTCTAACTGTTTTGCATAAAGACCACGATTACTTATGATCTTTAAAAGTTTGGGAGGAATACATGCCTATAACAGAGTATCACCCTGTCTGATGGGCCGAACAGCCACACGGGCCCTTCCACGGCCCGGCAGTGGCCACGTCATCACGGCGCCCGGTTACGCAGCGCGGAGTCCACGGCGCCGCAGCCGGTGACCTGCCCGGGACGTAGACGCTGCAGCCGGCAGGGGTGGGGAAGCAGAGGTGGGGAAGCATTGACTATAAAGGGCAAAATCAGCTTAGAAGCCGGCCCGGCGTCTGAACACGGCTTCTCCATCTCCCGTCTCCCCCGCCTCGTCAGCTTTTGCTGGGGCTGGAAGAGGGAGCAATAGAGGCGCTGCTCGGGGACACACGCTGCGACGCAGAGGCCACGGGTCATCGAAGGGGCACCGGGTACGGGCGAGTCCCCGAGCGCATGGTCCTCCCTGAGGCCTCTGTTTGACGGGTTTCATTACCTTGACGTGTCCTGGCTCGCAGTTCAGCTGGGAGCGGCCTCAGGTAGCAACTTCCTCCTGGCGGGCGTTTTAATACAGCGATCGGCGCCTTCAGCCCCCACCACCCCCACCCCCCGATTGCAATGCGC
>NW_006289398.1:6602958-6608556 GCF_000327345.1 Myotis davidii
CAGCCCCCCCACCCCTATTTCAAGGCGCAGAGGAGGCTGGGCCAGCGAGAGCCCTGCTGGCCGTGCTCGGTGCTGGTGATAAAGGGGCGCGCTCTGTAACTCCCCGAGAGGAGGCCGGGATTTCTCTGAAGCGACGATGGCCTGGAGAAGAGAGGAAGCGAGGCCATCACACTGCGCATCATCCTCGCTTTTGTTCTGGAACTCGCCAGTGAACCGCGGCCTGAGACGTGGGTTCGGGCTCGGGCTGCAGGCTCAGACGAGGCCCCAACGGCCCAGGAGGGGAATCAGGACACGTCTTTTTATTTCTCCTTTTTCTCCTTCATTCCGAAAAAAATTCCAGAATGTAGGGCAGCACAGAGCACTCCCCACCCGCCTCCCCAAGTCTGGCATGTTCTTCCTGCCGGACTCCGGCTCTCCTCCCCCCGAGGCCCGCCTGCCGGAGCGGCCCTCTCCCCCTGTGCCTTCCCGACCTGGCACGGGCACACAGAGACCCTGGCTCACGACAGGCCCTCGTCCAGCAGCAGCGCTGAGACCTGAGCGTGCACCTCGCCCGCCTGTGCTTTGCTCTAATGGGGTTTACACAGGGGCCTTCCGGGCAGGCGTCCAGGCCACACCTCGATGCAGGGAGCCGAGGGGGTCCGGTGTGTCATTTTACAAGAAACACGACGCACGTCCGGCCAGGCCGCGGCTCCTCGTCCTCCTCCTGAAGGGACCTCTTCCCTTCTCCTCTTTCTTTCAGAGCTCACACTTGAAAACCACTCCAGTCAGCAGTGATGTGTGCACACACACGTGCCCCCTGCACACACACACACATGCACACACATGTACACGCACACACACACACCTTCAAATGAGGGTTAATAAATATACCACAGCCCCACTCTCCTCAAGCATGAATTCCACACAGAGAACTCGATATAAACAAACCACACTTAATAAGAATAAGTGAACTCTGCCAAGCTCACAGCAGGACCTTTGAAAAAGTCCTGGGGCCGGAGAAGGGTTCGTATGTAACTCACACACCAGCTTCTCAGCGAGGCTTTTCCCTGGAGAAGTTCAGACACTTCCCCGCAATGCAAAAGGCAGGCGAAGGTCAGGACTGTGAACACACGCCTCTTGTGCCCCAGAAGCACCAACAAAATGAGCTGGAAAGGCAAGTTGTAGCCACCGGAGCCTGGGACCCCCGGGAGCCCCGGAACAGGTCCACCCGGAAGGCAGGTTTCCCCTTCCCCCGGCGCTCAGCCACCAAGGGGCTCGGCCCGTCCCAGCGCCCTCCGCAGCCAGGCCGTAGGAGACCCCGTCCTGAGTCCGCGAGGCACACAGGGGTCCGCACACACGCAGCAGCGCGACCCTTCTCGCTCGTTTTTGTTTTGGAAAATACTGTTATTTTTCATCGGAAAAAACAGTATTCATATTAATGAGCAATGGCGTATCCTTGTTATTTTTACGTGGATCAGTATTTTCAAAGTGCCTGCTTCCATTGCTGCTCTGTTAGATACTGATGGCGGTAACCCACCTACAACAAAGCTCTCTGGGCTTGATAATTCGTAGTTTTATAATAATAGTAACGTAGTATGAATACGTAACATGTGTTAATATGTAATATTACAATTTCGATCCTGAGGCCAAGATGCTTGGGAGCGCTGCGCTCCCTGGGGGGCTCCACTGGTCTCCAGGGTCCCAGCTGGTCCTGTTGGCCCAGGACATGCCCCGAGTCCTCTCCCCGCCTCCCCCCGACATAGCTCACGGGGGCTCCTTGCTCACCTTCTCCGTCAAGGCCCCGGTGTTGTCAGTCACAGAGCTGCTGTGTATGAATGAGGTTTCTACACAGTCAGCCCCTTGCTCCAGACTTTTGGGGAATTCGCATTCTGACAGTCATTCCCAGCCAGCCCCCTGAAACCACAAACAAATCAGACTGCAGGGCCCTCTTGTGTCAAAAGAGAGTCCACTGCGCCCTCTAGTGGGCGGACACGTAAGCGCAGCGCCGAGAAGAAGAGGTGCCTGGGGATGGACAGGGGGGCTCTGGCCTCGTCCCAGAAAACCCAGACACCATCGGAGCACAGGAAGATCTAAGTGCTTGGCGACACTTGGCTGGACACACGGCCGCTCCGGCCGAGAACGCGGCTCCAGCCTCCTGCGGCCCCAGGTGGCCACGCCACAGGCCGCCCGGGGAGTGGGGGGTAAAGGTGACCGTACCTTCCGCCCCCTGCCTCCTTCCCCCTCTTCCCGCTCCCCCTCCTGGTGGGAACGCGCCCGAGACATTAGAGCCAGGCAGTTGTGAGGATTCAGACAGGGCGGGAGGCAGGGTCGCGGGGAGAACAGCGTCAACAGAACACGCATCGCAGCAGGGACGCAGCTGCGCCAGGGGGCACGGGCGCACACATCAGGATAGGACACGCGGGAGAGGGGAGCGTTATAATAAAGCCCGCACACCCCCATCTTCCAGAACACACGCCTCCAAGTAAACCCATCACGGACACCGCGTCTGACACCCAGCTCCCGAGGTCACCTGGAAGGCGGCCGCTGGTACCCCCTGACTAGGAGGACGAAGCCTCCGCAGAATCTGTAAGTTCTCCCCCAAAACCCTGTGTAAGCCAACAGCACCTCCTCCCACCTGTGGCCAATGGGCTTCTCGGACAGAGAAACCAATCCGTCAGCAGACAGGCTGGGCAACCAGCTAACCACCCGGGGGAAGAAGCCAACTGACATGCCCGCCTCCGCAAACCCCAGTTAAAGTCCAATCTTATTCTATTGTTTTAATGTATTTGCATTGATTTCAGAGAGGAAGGGAGAGAGCGAAACATCCATGATGAGAGAGAATCACGGATCGGCTGCGCCCCACTGGGGATCGAGCCCGCAACCTGGGCATGTGCCCGACTGGGAACCAAACTGTGACCTCCTGGTTCATAGGCTGATGCTTAACCACTGAGCCACACCAGCCAGGCCCAACTGATATCAAATTTTAAATGTAAAAAATGAAACTGTAAGAGGGCCAGAGGCCATGAAAGATAATGCTGATGCTCTCTCAGTACTCGAGGTGCGGAAGGAAGCACCGGCCATCCTTTCTGTGTCACTCACTCCCGACAGACGGCCTTCCTGTCACAAGGTCACCCAGCCCCAAAGCTGAATAAAGTTGAAAACCGCCCTGCCCGGTGTGGCTCAGTAGGTAGAGCGTCAGCCTGCTACTTGAAGGGTCCCGCGTTCTATTCCAGGTCAAGGGCACATGCCTGGGTTGTGGGCTCGATCCCCAGTAGGGGGCATGCAGGAGGCAGCCGATCAGTGGTTCTCTCTCATCATTGACGTTTCTCTCTCTCTCTCCCTCTCCCTTCCTCCCTGAAATCAACAAGTAGATATTTAAAATAAATAAAATAAATAAAAATAAAGTTGAAAACCAAAATGCAAATTCAAGAAGAGGGAGCCACCGGCCACTCCATCATTCACAGTCACAGATAAGCCAGAGTCGGGGGGTGGGGGGGGGCCTTTGTGGCCTGGAAGCTGTGCGACCCTTTCCCAGTGCCTGCTCCGCCGGCTGCACATTCCCAGCCTGAAATGCGTTTTGCCCCAACCGTGGTCCTAAACAAACATCAACAGGGACCAGTAGCATCGCCAAGAGCCGCAACTGCTGGACACGGAGGAGGTCGTGACCGGCCCTTCCTGCCGTCTACACCAGCCTGTGACCCGGACAGGGCCCGGGGCTCGGACCCAGAGCGCCCGTCTCCCATGGCACCCGCCACAGAGCGCCCTCCCGGAGGGGCACTGGCCGTGGCTATCTCTAACGTCAGTTCACGTTCACCGCTTCAGCAACGCTGACTCCGGAATGTGACCTTGACATCAAGCCAGCGTCACAGGCCAGTGGTCATTTCAAAGGACAAGAAACACTGAGTAGAGATGAAATGAAAGGCAGTTCCCAACTCGCCCTCAAGGAAACCCCTCGACGGTCAGGTCCCTGCGATGAGGAATAAAGCAGCCCGGCCCGCGGGGCTCAGGGGTTGGGTGTTGACTTATGAACCAGGAGGTCACGGCTCGATTCCCGGTCGGGGCACACGCCCAGGTTGCGGGTTCGATCTCCAGTGGGGGGCCGGCAGGAGGTGGCTGATCCATGGTTCTCCCTCATCAGTGATGTTTCTCTCTCTCTCTCTCCCTCTCCTTTCCTCTCTGAGATCAATACAAGTAGATTAAAAAAAGAACACAGTTAAAGAATAAAGCAATCAACACATTTCGTGAGCCAAAAAGGTCTCCTTAGAGATACGACACCTGACCCAGGTCAGACTGACCACAACTGTCCACGGGCAGGGACAGCTGGGAGAGGACGGAGATAAAGGGACTGAAAAGGGCCCCGTTCCCGCTCTAACCGGCTCCACAGCGACATCTGGAGGCAGGACCTGGGGCTCCTGTTGCAGAGGCAGGGCAGGCGGCCAGGGATCCTTCCAGAGGCCCAAGGCCCAGAGCCATCCCAAGGTCAAACTCCAGAGTTAGCCAAACCCAGGACTTCCCGCCCCCAGTGCTCCAGCCTGCAGCCCCCTCCCCGAAGGTCACGTCTGGCAACCCGCAGCAGCACTAACGATGCGACGGTCACCGGGCAGGAAACGGAGTGACCTTGGGCGGTAACGAGGGAAAAGGCCTTAGTGATGCCACATCCTCTGAGCGTTTCCCTCGGGTACCACCGTCCAGAAGCCACCGGACGCTTACCCAAGACAGAAGCTTCATGACAGAAAGTGGCATCTGGGGAGTACAGGGCACACCCCGTCCACAGGAAAACGTGGGGAGGTGCTCACGGAAAACCCTCTTTCCCGTCCAGGTGACGGTGCAGAGACAGGGACATGTGCTTATTTGGGTAAAGAATGACCTAAACCAGGGGTGGGCAACCCCTGGCACGCGTGCCAAACACGGCACGCCAGTGACTTTTGCTGGCACGCGAAACCCTCTCTTATAACCTTCCATTTACAATCTTTTTCTTAATATCGACTTTTTTATTTTTCAGATAAATTCAGTGTAGGTGCGTCTTAGATAAATAATTTCACCTAACATGTATACATTAAAAATAAATGTATTTTTCAACATGTTCTAAAAATTAGCGTTGGCACGCAGAAGGATTCTGAGTCAGAGATTTTGCTGGTTTTGGCACGCACTCACAAAGAGGTTGCCCACCCCTGACCTGAACCCACTGCTCTGGCAGCACTGGGCTTTTCTGCGCCGGCCCAGCACACACCTGCTCTCCTTCCTCAGCAGAGCGGGTCCCGGCGCTGTGGGGAAAGGACGGTCTCCCAGCCTCGCTCGCAGTCCAGTCTGACCATGGGACCAAGTTCTGAAATGTGGGAAGGAAGCCAGGCCCGGGTGACGGTCTGGGAGGCCTCTTCCCTCGGGGCTGGGATGGGAACCCGAGGGCTGCGCTCCAGCAGCCGCTTTGGACCGCGAGGTTTAAGTCGCGCTGCGACGGATGAGGAGTCGGGATCCTGGAAGATCGGGGGCCACGGCATCAGCCCCAGATCACCTGCCCCCAACCTGTGTGCAAAAACGGCCTGCTCTCTTCCCAGCTGCTGTGCAGGGGAGAGCAGATCCGACTCCACCTGGCCCGCACGCGTGACGGTCCCTGCTGGG
>NW_006289398.1:6621784-6624687 GCF_000327345.1 Myotis davidii
TTCTCTGTTTAAAAAAACTTTGCAACAGCATTACTCTCCATGTTTTCATCCACATACGCTTGTGAATCTTTGTTCTCAATGATGAATTTTGTTAAGTCTCGTCATAGGAGTAGCCAGACAGATGAAAGTAGTAGCTCGTGCATATCTCTGAAGGTCACGAAATAGAAACCTGATGTAAAATCTCTGTCATCAGTGATGCAGCAGCAAAAGTCCCACTGATAATATCAAACGGAGTCATAAAGTTTTCTGTCGGACTATCAGTGTACATGTAGACATTAAAAAATAAGTGTATTTTTCATCATCATAAACTGTGTTTTTGTCGCTCGAATGAATTTTATTATTTCTTCAAGGTTCTTCACATACGTACACCTTAAGAGATATCAAGTAGGCGTAACATGTTCTCAAAAAATTAGGGTTGGCACGCAGAAGGATTCTGAGTCAGAGATTTTGCTGGTTTTGGCACGCACTCACAAAGAGGTTGCCCACCCCTGACCTGAACCCACTGCTCTGGCAGCACTGGGCTTCTCTGCCACGGCCCAGCACACACCTGCTCTCCTTCCTCAGCAGAGCGGGTCCCGGCGCTGTGGGGAAAGGACGGTCTCCCAGCCTCGCTCGCAGTCCAGTCTGACCATGGGACCAAGTTCTGAAATGTGGGAAGGAAGCCAGGCCCGGGTGACGGTCTGGGAGGCCTCTTCCCTCGGGGCTGGGATGGGAACCCGAGGGCTGCGCTCCAGCAGCCGCTTTGGACCGCGAGGTTTAAGTCGCGCTGCGACGGATGAGGAGTCGGGATCCTGGAAGATCGGGGGCCACGGCATCAGCCCCAGATCACCTGCCCCCAACCTGTGTGCAAAAACGGCCTGCTCTCTTCCCAGCTGCTGTGCAGGGGAGAGCAGATCCGACTCCACCTGGCCCGCACGCGTGACGGTCCCTGCTTCGCAACACTTCCAAGCACCTCCGTTACCTGAAAGGACGCCGCCGAATTCTCAAATCTTTAACTTACTTTAATTATTTTCCATAAGCACCTGTGTGACCATACGTGTGTGTAGAGCTGGGGACTCTGTTGCAAAATTAAATGGCACCAGAAAGCCCTGCGCTGGGCACAGCCGGTGGAGGAAGAATAGCTGCCAGCTTTCAGGGACTATTCTCTTGGAAGCGCCTTCCGTATTTTACTTCACGCCCGACTAGAAGGTCCTTCTTCCAGGCTGCCGACCTCACCCAGTCTCCTGTTAGCTTCGGGCAGACCCAGAAAGCGGGGCAGCATCTGAAAGATCTTCTCTAAGGAGAGTCCCCCCCTTAGAGCGCCATCCCCAGTGGGAACCTAACCTACAATAAGGCATTGGGAACATCAGGCTGAGCAGCTGGGCCTTCCGGACGACCACGCTGTGACACGCACTGGCGCCAGGCCAGCCAAGGCGGGCTCGATGGGATTGGTCGGGGGCCCACCATCGCCCCATGATCACCCCGCAGAGGGAGGCCGAGGCCAGTCAAGCAATCGCACCCCACGCCTGTCACCCACAGAGGGAGGCAACCAGAGGGGGAGAGGGGGAGGGAAGCACCAGCTGCCGGCAGCCGGGGGACGGAAAGCCCCGATAGGCCCTGACTGCCAGCCAGGCCCAGGGACCCTACCTGAGGGGTTCCGGATTGCGAGAGGGCGCAGGCCGGGCTGAGGGCCGCCGCCCACCCCCACCCCTGCACGAATTCCGTGCACCGGGCCTCTAGTCTAAATATAATTCACCCAGTGGCTGTGTTGGGAAAAGCAGTCTGCATTCTTCTTCAGAACCGCAGGGAATGAGCCACTCTAGATAAGATGTTAAATACCCTTTCTAGGTGCCATACTTGGCTTCCTGCCTGTTACTTCCTCGTCCATAGATTAGAGGTAATTACACTTACCTCACAGACCACACGCCTTTTTAACATGCATCTCAAATGATGCCTCCGTGAGCGTGAGCGGCAGGACAATGGTGGTGCTATTATGCAATTTGCTGCCTCCTTAGGAGCTCCCTGAACACAATTCAGCTTTTGGAGATGACTCAGACCTATTAGTGGGTCAGCTGAGAGCAGCCTAATTACTCAGCTCCGTGTTAAGTGCGATCCCCCGCGGAGCAGAGGCGTGTGTAGACAAGCTACCCCGCAAGCCTGCGAGGCTTTCAAAGAGGTGAGCACACCTTGGGACTGACAGTAACTTACTGACTGCTTCCTCTGTTGCGATTTCAGGGTGTCTGTGGGGGGCTCTGTCACCAGTGAAAGAGTCTGAGGGCAAGTGCAGCATAACGGAGGATCTGCAGCTGGTGGCTCATGTGAACATCGAGGTCACAGAGGACTTTGGGGGCGAAGGCCTGGCCGGGAACACGGCGGCAGGGCGCCCTCCGACCCTCTGGGAAAGGGGCTGGCTGAGGGGCGCAGCCCAATCCTACCCAGACCAGGGCAACACCCAACCAAGTGTCCTCACCTGCCCAGCTCGGCACGACGCCCGGTAAAGCCCTCTGTGTGCCCCATCCCCCCCAACCTCCCCCCAACACCTCAAGGTTTCTTCCAGCTCTAAGTCCTGTGAGTCTATTACTGAGCCCCGCTTCGTAGCCAGTGGGAGGAAAGCGGGCAGCAGGGAAGAGCTGATCGTAAGGAAGACATCACATGGGTGAGTGCTCCAGGACACGGTAAGTCCAGAGGAACCGAGTGGTACAATAACAGCTGCACTCGCGGCACACAAGACCTTGCAGAAGACACAGGGCGATGCTTTGATGCCCGGCCCTGGGCAAGGCCACCCACATACCCTCCTCTGGTCGCAACCCTGTGGACGAAACAGGGGTTCCAGGGAAAGGAACCCCACAGGCTGATCCGCTGACAGATCCCTACTGGGCGGGTCGCAGTGGGTATGACACCCCAGGCCCAGAACTTTTCAGCAG
>NW_006289398.1:6624709-6625405 GCF_000327345.1 Myotis davidii
AAGTTTTTCTTTTGTCCATTGTTCTGTCCTGCAGCCCCACACGCCCAGGGATAAGCTGTGACCGCTGGTCACCCGTGCAGTCCCACCCCACCTGCCCCCGCCTCCTGTAAGCGGCCGCGTCCCCTCCTCACCCACACGTGGAAGGGCTGTGGCCTGCCCTCCCGGAGCACCGGAGCCTTGCGCCCTGGCAGGTCATCCGTTTGGCTCCAATACCCTCTTAAAACCCCCTCCGGGCTGGGCGGCCCCTCCGTCCACAGCACTGGATTCGCCGTGGGCACCACTCCCCCGCCCTCGACCCCCGGTCCCTATGGTTGGGGGGATGAGCTCACCTTTCGCACCAGAAGTGGGCAGAGCTGCAGGCCTGGCCCATCGCAGCGCCCACCTTCCTGGCCACAGGGTCAGGCTCCTGATGGACACAAGGCCTCCGCCGGGACAGTCAGAGGGAATGAGGCCCTAACCCGGGGCTTCTGCGGGAGTTGCTGGGAGGGCTGCCGAGGCCAGAATGCAGACGAGAGCTGACAGCGCCGTCACCTGTCACCTGCGTGGGAAAGGCGCCCACAGAGCACAGCAGAGTGCAGGATGAGCACCCCGTCACACCTTCGCCAGCTCTGACCCCAGGGATGCCCCGTCCCAGCTGCCCCTCCGCTTGGGCCAGTCTGCAGTCGGGGCTGCAACCGAAAGAAGCTCTAATCCGCT
>NW_006289398.1:6625433-6645459 GCF_000327345.1 Myotis davidii
AAAAAAACAACAGCCCATACCTTTCCCTGCACTGATTCTCCAGCGGAAGCTCTAGGTCCAAACCTCTAGAGCTGCCGCCCCACGAACTGAGAGACCAGAGCGCTCCTCCCACGAGAAAACCATCCGCCAGCAAAACAGCCGCACAGGTAATTCCGTCATTTTGCAAAAATACAGTATTGGGGGCCAGCTGTGGTTATAAGAAATTCAGTCATGTTCTGTGCACGATGACCGCCTTGTTCCGATTAAAGACACTCTAACCTGGCTGGGAGGGTAAGACCCCCTGGACCTGGTGTCAGCCTGGACCCGGGAGTCAGCCTTGGAATGTGGCCCATTCTCATTGGAGAACTGCCTATTATCACTGTAAGATTAACAACCTTGTTGCCCAAACAATGACCACCAGGGGGCATATGCTCAATGTAGGAGCTACAGAGCCACAGCAACTTTGCAGAGTGCCCTCTCACACTCTGGGACCCCTAGGGGGATGTGGGACTGCCGATTTTGGCCGATCCCCGCAGGCCAGGCCGAGGGACCCCACCTGCCGAAGGGACCCCGTTCACTCCGCAGACGCCCGTTGAGCCCTGGCGCCGCCCCAGGTGCGGCCGGCCGGGGAGGGACTGCAGGAGGCTGAATCCAGGGCGTGTCCGGTCCCTCTCACCCAGTCCCGCCGGCCACCTTCTAATTAATTTCCTTTCAATGTGCGCGAATCCGTGCACCAGGCCTCTACTTTTTTATGAAGTTTTTTGTGTCGAAATATGAGAGCAGGCACACCCATGTGCAATAGTGCCAGAGCCACACGGGAAGGGTCTTTGCCTGTGGACGGTGGGAGAGCTACCGCTCAACACAAGCGCGTTATCCTACCACTCCCTGCAACAGGGAGACAGGCTCTCCCGTCTGCACCCAAGCATTGGAAAGAGCTGATCACAAAGTCAAACACAATGAAGGTCAAGCGAAGACATAACCTAGACCGGCCACAGCACCATGGCTTCCTGTTGTCAGTACAGAGTGATGGGCTTTCCCATCAGAAATTCAACCGGAGAGAAACCCCCGCATCGGGCCCTGGAAACCCAGGCCAGGGCGGCCGCCTCGCCCAGCCCGGCCCCTCCCGTCATTTCCCCATGAGCCGTTTCCCTACTTCCCACATCAGGGACCAGGAAAAGGGCAGCCGCAGAGGCACCATTAACGATTACCCATCGCAGGAGCTACAAGTCCCAGCCCGGCCAGTGCTCCGAGTGTCTTCAACGTGTTAACTTTTGAAATGAAAGATGTCATTTCTTTTTTTATTTTTAATATATTTTTATTGACTTTCGAGAGAGGAAACTGTGACCTCCTGGTTCAACGCTCAACCACTGAGCCATGCCGGCCGGGCAGAGATGTCACTTCAATCAATGCTCTTATTAATCTCAATGTGCATTTTCAATGCGCTCTATTTCTGAAATGTATGACGAACAGCCTATAGCAGTGATGGCGAGCCTTTTGAGCTCGGCGTGTCAGCATTTTGAAAAACCCTAACTTAACTCAGGTGCCGTGTCACATATAGAAATTTTTTGATATTTGCAACCATAGTAAAACCAAGACTTATCTTTTTGATATTTATTTTATATATTTAAATGTCCTTTAACAAAGAAAAATCAACCAAAAAAATGAGTTCGCGTGTCACCTCTGACACGTGTGTCATAGGTTCGCCATCACTGGTCTATAGCGACCCCAAGGACACCTGCCTCTGGAGCGGATTCCGTCTGCCCCCAGACGGTTCTATCCAGGGCGCGTTTCCTCACCGTCAATCTTCCCTCCCACCAGTTCCTCTAAATATAACCCAGGGCAGTGCCCGTCCCGTCCCACGGGCTCTCAGGGAGGCTCTGCAAGCACTTGCCAAGCCCGTCTCCGATATTCGGAAGAAATCAGCGACTTCACTGAGTACCTGGCAGCCACTGCGCCTCGGGGCCTGACATGAAGGAAGTCCGGAACAGTGCGCGGTCACACAGTCACGTCCCTCTCACTGCTGTTACACTGGCCAGAAATCAGACTAAATAAGAAAACGTGTCACGTCCTCCCTCCGATTCAGTGAGCACAGAGCCTCTCTGAACAAACAAAATCCAGAAGTGCTTAATCTTTTCAAAGAGGCAGGCGATGTGAGGATGGAGCTGACAGGGGCCGGGTCTGGGCTGAGGGGCTGTGGCCTCAGCGGGACTGCACGGCCCCGGGCCTGAGCACCGGGCCGGGAAGAGGGTCCGGGTTCCTGAGCCGCCGGGGAGGCTCCCCCGAGGCTACGACGGGCCTTTCTGATGCGATCGAGGCCACTTCCCACGGGACTCAAAGCAGGTCAGGCGGGTGGATGTGGCCGCTGCAGTCCTTTGCGGTTCTTCACTTTTCTTTTCTTTTTTTAACATCTTTTTATTGATTTCAGAGAGGAACGGAGGAGAGAGAGAGAGAAACATCAATGATGAGAGAGAATCATGGATCGGCTGCCTCCTGCACGGCCCCTACTGGGGATCGAGCTCGCAACCCAGGCGTGTGCCCTTGACCGGAATCGAACCCGGGACCCTTCAGTCCACAGGCCAACGCTCTAACCACTGAGCCAAACCATCTGTGGCCAGTTTTTCATTTGTCCGTCCACTCAGGGATCTGTCAAGGGCACATGCCCTGTGACAGGGAGGGTAGGCTACCCTGGAAAGACAACAGCGTGAAAAGAGTCTCCTGCCAAAGGTGGCCTGGAAGTTGAGGAATTAAAGGGTGTGTGTGTTTTTAGATAAAAATGTGTGTGTTTTTTAATACATTGTAAACTACGTGTGGGAAAGTGGCGGGACCGAATTAAAGCTGAATAGTTATTTATACCTGTTTCCTGTCCAGCCGGTGACAGCGCTCAGCTGGGATTTCAGAGGCCCTGGATGACATTTCCCAGAACAGCCCGCGCGCGGGGGTCTGCGGGAGGGAGGACCCCGGACACATCCTGCAATTCACACGCTGGGAACACGGGCGCCCTGGGAACACCGGCGGGAACCGGCAACTTCAAAACAAAGCACGCTTCCTCTGCCAAACCGTTTCCAAACGCCCCCCAAGGACGGGAGGGAAGAAAACACGACGCGTCCGGACACAAAGGCAGGCAGCGGGGGCCTTAACAGTCCCGTCTGTGTGATCAGCCGTGCGCTCCTCTGCGTCTGGGAAGTGGACTGCTTGAGCTGGGACACGAACCACACTCGCCAGGTGCTGGGTGTCCACCTAGCCCTTCTGCCCCACGCCCATCCGCTGGTCACTGGGCTAATGGGCCAGCTTGGGCACCATGAAAGACAAGACCTCAAATCAGAGACAAAACATACAGCAAAATAAGTGAAAGGAAAGGAAACCGAACAACAGCAGAAGAACCGGCCCGAACGAGCGTGGGAGTTGGTAAACGTGAAAGAGAGGAGACGAAGGTGGCGGGTGAGAGGGTGGACGGACGCGGCCTGGCTCTGGACGCGGCTCCTTAGGAGGGACGAACGCCCGTGGTCCCCAGGCTGACACGGACCCGCTCCCACCCCCAGTCCCATCGCCCGCTCCAGGCCGCCTCCCCTGAGCCTCGGCCTTCCTCCCACACCAGCTCCCCACCAGCCCCCCACAGCCCATCGCTCTGTTTTAGCATTTATGACATGACCTTGAAATGTCTCTTAACACGCCTGTTGCTTCCAGGAACCATTTCTCATTCACCCCAGAAAACATGGCAACTCCTGAGATGCAGAACACCTCCAGGATGGGTGGGATGGAACCCCAACAGCCACAGGGCCCTGAATTCCCGTTACAGGACGGGACGGCCGCGGGGAGAAACCCGCTGCCCGCCCCCCCGCACCGTGCCGTCCGCACACCACACCTCCAATCAGCACGCGCACCGCACGTCTCAGAGGCGTCCCTGTGTCTGCACATCCATCCCCAGGGGACGCCCTCCCGAGGGACCAGCGCCTCCTATGACCCATGTTCAAGCTACGTCCGTGGGAAACAAATTGATAAAGAAACAGGAGGGGCCATGCCCAGCCGCCCAGGGACAGTCAGCACCATGGACACGGTGCCCCTGACACACCCGCGGGAAAGCTCCGTGTGCGCCGTGTGAAGCCTCCCGGGCTCTCCGCACTGGCCTCTCTTCATGGCCCATGAGAACTGCCGCCCGGAGCGGGGGCCTGGCGTCCCCACAACGCGCTCCGCCAGGTCCAGGCACCATGGTCCCTCCCGACTCACACGCCAGATTCTAGGTTCAGTCTCACACGCGCTGCTTGCATGTAGACGACACTAGGATGGCTGAGCCTGTTTCAAGAACGATACTTAAATGTTCTGTTTTTTAAATGCTGAAAGAGTCCTTCTAGAAAACATTTTTTAAAAAGCTACAGCCCCAGCTGGTTTGGCTCAGTGGATAGAGTGTCGGCCCTGTGGACTGAAGGGTCCTGGGTTCGATTCTGGCCAAGGGCACGTACCTTGGTTGCAGGCTCAATCCTCGAGCCTGGTTGGGGCTCCTGCAGGAGGTAACCAATAGATAATCGATGTGTCTCCCACATCAATGTTTCTCTCTGTGTCACTCCCCCTCCTTTCCTGCCGGGAGCCGGTCCATCCTTGCCGTTTCAAGGGACCTGGCATATATGGCATACTGTTCTTAATATATTTGCTCACCTTCTTGGCACTATGTGTTTTAACCAAGGTCACCTCTCCGAGAAAGATTGTTTCCCCAGGTAGGGATTTTCCCCTGAAGTTAGGGAGGGAATAAAACCCCTTCACTAAGTGCCAGCCGGGTAATTAATCTCTTTAACTACGAACAATCATGCTTAAGCTACATAATCTTTACTCCCTGGAATGGAGATAAGAAACGCCCTAACCTTTGGAATAGGGATTGATATGATTGAATCAACTGGTATAAATACAGATGTAACAAGACAACAGGAGACAAAACTGAGAGACAGAACCTAGACACAGAACTTAGAGAAGAACCTAGAGACGGAACTTGGCAAAATATCCTGGACAGAAACTGGCAACAGAACCTAGAGACAAAACCTGGCCACAGAATCGCGCTGAAGATCCTAGAGACAGAACCTGGCTACAGAATCTGGATAGAACATGGCAACAGAACCTGACTAGAACCTGGTGACTGAACCTGGCTGGAGAACCTGGAGAACCTGGCTGGAGAACCTGGACAGAACCTGGCTGGAGAACCTGGACAGAACCTGGCTGGAGAACCTGGAGAGCCTAGCAAGAGAACATGGACACAGAACCTGGCTGGAGATCCTAACCAGAACTGCGCTGGAGATCCGGACCAGAACTTGGCTAGAGATCCTGGCTAGGCTGCTGATCAACTGAACGCTGTCTCCATGTCATTCCTTCTTCGCCGACTCCGTCCACACCGTTGGGGACCCCTGGACCTGCTGGGGTTGGACCCCAGCACTTTCCACTCTCTCTAAAAATCAATGGAAAAATATCCTCAGGTGAGGATTAACAACAACAACAAAAAGCTACCAATTCTACAATTCTACCTTTAAATCAAATCCTACAATTACTGCACACCCCACACTGGGGATAGAGCCAGCGACCTGGGCAGGTGGCCTGATCGGGAATCAAACCATGACCTCCTGGTTCATGGTCAGTGCTGAGCCCTGCTGGCCGGGCAGGAACGTCTTTTTAGAGAAGAGAATGGAGTGGACGGAGAAAGACAGACTCCAGGTGATAGAAGAGGGTGTGGGGACAACAGGGAAAGTTCAAGAGGGGACAGGACGGGCCCCGCTGGCTGACCGCCTGGGAGGGGCCATGGAGGAAACACAGACAATACAGAAGCACATGAGGAGGGAGGGAAGGCTGCTGAAGCTCATGGTTAAGGAGAGGGATCTTGCCCGGCTGTGGAGCCCTTGCTGGCTCAGGGGTGGGAGGAAGAACAGGTGCAGGGACCTCTGAGGGGACATGAAGTCGTCACGGAGAGAAGGACCTGCAGCCCTGTGTCTGGACGAGACCGTGACTGTGACCGTGGAAACAAGAGATGCTGGGACACGGGCCATGGGCAGGGGTCTCCAAGGAGGCCACGAAGAGCTGGCCGCGTGGGCGCGGGGCATTGGAGATGGAGAGGGTCACGGGTCCGGAGAGAGGGCCCCACGGGCAGTGCAGAAGATGGAGTCTATGGGCATCTGGTCCTGGGACCCGCCGGCTCTGGGCGGCTCTGGAATTTCAGATGGACACAGTGCAGGTCGCCGGGCCACGGGCCGGTCTCGCTGGAACACAGTGCACGCCCCGGAGTGAAACACGATGAGACAGAGAAGTTCACTGCAGACCTGTCTCCCGGGGCGCTGCCGTGAACAGAATTCCCTTTCCCCTTCCCTGGTCCTCAGGCTTGGACGACCTGTCTCCCGGGGCGCTGCAGACCTGTCTCCCGGGGAGCTGCAGCGAACCGAAGTCCCTTTCCCCTCCCCTGGTCCTCAGCCTTGTACGAGCTGGCGGCCACACACCATCCACCGCACGCAGCCAGGAAGTGATTCACTGACCCCCTCCCCCGGAGGCAGGAAGCCAGGCAAACAATGACGTGAGCCTTAATTCGTGCCTCGCACTTTTCACGATGAAAACACACACTTCAGAGGCTCAGCAGGGCCCGGCCAGCGTGGCTCCGTGGTTGAGCGTCGACCTATGACCCAAGAGGTCAGGGTTCGATTCTGGTCAGGGTACAGGCCCGGGTGGCGGGCTGGATCCCCAGTGGGGGGCGTGCAGGGGGCAGCCAGTCAGCGATTCTCTCTCATCACTGATGTTTCTCTCTCCCTCTCCCTTCCTCTCTGACATCAGTAAAGTATATATTTTAAAGCCCACGTGGCCGAGAACACGCAGGCATGCTCCGAGCGGAAGCAAAGGGAGCCGCTCTCGGCTCCCGCGACGCTAAGTGCTCATTTGCATGTGATTGTCCCGTCCAGGCAGAGGATGCTCCACACGATAATCGATAATCGCACTCAGCCAGACAAGACTTTAGAGCAGCGGTTCTCAACCTGTGGGTCCCGACCCCTTTGGGGGTCGCACGACCCTTTCACAGGGGTCGCCTAAGACCACGGAAAACACATATATAATTACATATTGTTTTTGTGATTAATCACTATGCTTTAATTATGTTCAATGTGTAACAATGAAAATACATCCTGCATATCAGATATTTACATGACGATTCATAACAGTAGCAACATTAGTTATGAAGTAGCCACGAAAATAATTTTATGGTTGGGGGTCACCACAACATGAGGAACTGTATTAAAGGGCCGCGGCATCAGGAAGGTTGAGAACCACTGGCATAGCCTGAGCGGCTGTCTCGCTGCAGCCCCCTCCCGCGTGGGGGTCCCAGGGTACCCAGCCTGCCCCTCGCTGTTCCTAAGGCTGAGTTTGGGGCGCAGCTGGGGCCCGTTATAAAGGGGTGTCATCAGGTCACTCATGAGCTTTCCTGAAAGCCGCAGGCCCACAGACTCCCAGTCCCAGGTGCATGGAGCAAGTACTTTTATCTCCAGTTCCTCCGAGCGACTGCGGTGCTCGGGCCGGTGTTGCTCAGCGTCGGCCCGCGAACCGAAGGGTCCCGGGTTTGGTTCTGGTCAAGGGCACGTACCTCAGTTGCAGGCTCGATCCCCGGCACCGGTTGGAACACGTGCGGGAGGCAACCGATGTTTCTCTCATGTCGATGTTTCTGTCTCTCTCCCACCATCCCACTTGCTCTAAAAACCAATGGAAGAATGTCCTTGGGCGAAGAATCAATGAATGAATGAATGGTCCATACCTTGGACTCGACAGTTTCACACCGAGGGACTCAACTTGAAGAAATAATCATAGATGTTTACATTAGAAGCTCACGCTGCCCACGCCCCCCACTAAGGCATCGCCCCCAAGCCTGGCCCAGCCCTGACTCGGTGACAGCCCTCCACCCGAGGGGCTCACACAGCAGCCCACACCGGCCTGCGATGAGCTGGCGACAGAAGGGGCCAAGCTCCTCTCCTCCGGGAACTCCCATCTGGAAACCAGATCACGTTAAGCCACCGAGGTAAGTGGCACCCACGCCAGGGCCAGTGGCCATGCGGGACCAAGCTCAACTACACATCAGCAGGTGAGCTGTGTGATGAGTTTTTATTGTAATAATAATGATTGTAAAACAAACGCAAACGTTCTGGGTAAGGAATAACCTGGGGGGCGGGTAGGAGCGTCCTGAGCCCACGCGGGGCAGTGCCTCCGCCCAGCAGGCCCCTGCTCAGACCACAATCACTGGTTTCTCCCCCTCAGGTTCCCGTTCAGAGCCGCAGAGAAACAACCGGGTATTGACTTACGTTACTTGCTGCCAAAACAGTAACACCTTGTGTTTGCCAAACACACTTGGGTGGAGGCGGGCGCCGCGGGCACAGAGCTGTGCGGGGCCGCCCTGGCCACCAAGGGGCGGGGCTCCGAGCGTCCGAAACCGACCACCTTCCGGGTGGGCACGCGTGAAGGGGCGGTGCATTTTTATTTTATTTTCCAATGTTTTTATTGACTTTAGGGAGAGAGGGAGAGGGAGAGAGAAACATCGACGAGAGGTAAACACTGATCAGCCGCCTGCTGTACGCCCTCCACCGGGGATGGAGCCGCAAGCCAGGCAGGTGCCCTCCGGGCTCATAGGTCATGCTCAACCACCAAGCCATGCGGCTGGCACGTTTTCACTTTATTCCTGTGTTATTTCTAGCTAGCGCCACCTTAAAGTGTGGATCTGAAGCAGCAGACAACTGAGGAGAAAATGGGGTGTCGGGAGAGAATGGAGGGAGCGGCTAGACACCCCTCTCTGGGACCCCGATTCCCTCAGACTGGAGCACAGTGAGAAGCCCTGGAGCCACGCAGAAGGTCCCATGTGAGAGGACACGTACGTTGGACGGAAACCTCCCCCTGTCCATGCAGGAGGCACAGCCACACCTGGCCCCCCTCACCGCCTGGCCCCCCTCACCGCCTGGCCCTGCTCCCCGGGCACCTCCCATGGTCGACCCTCACCCCCAAAGTCTGTCCTCTGCAGCTGAAGGTGGGACGGAAGGAGGCGGCTCCCAAGCTCTGGGCAACGTGCTCAGGCTTCCTGTTTCAGGCCCGAAGGGAACTCGTGACTTTTCTCTGGGCCGCATCCCAGGAGAATGTGGACGGACTGGACCGTCCACATCCCAGCCTGGCGGCCGGAGCCCGGGGCAGTGCTGGACCAGCACCCAGTCGGGATCGCACTCCTGCAGCCACGGCGGGAGCAGCTCCGCTCCTGCCTGCAGCACGGGGTCTATCCTCCGCGGTCCCGTCGGCTGCGAGTCAGCAGGACAGGCTCTGATAACGGGCCCACGTGTTCAGCTCAGCTGTACAAAGGGACTCGGTGAGCCTCTGGAACCATCGGTGGCTCCTCAGGGTCAGGAGGCTGGGTGCCCCCTGGAGCCTCGCTGGGCACAGAGGAGAAGTGCAATGGGCCCTAGACAAGCTGGACTGGGCAGAAGGTGGGCATGGGAATCCTGGGACTAGATATGCCCTCAACCGAGGCCCTGAGGAGTCTGGCTTCTCTCCGTGTGTCACCGTGCAGCATGTGCCCTGAGCGACCTGAGAACATCTAGTCTAGTCCCTCCTCCTACCCCCAGCACAGCACTCGGCAGGGACCGCAGCCCCGGCTTCGTCTGAAGGTCGTCCGGAAGGACGTCCAGTCTAATTAGCATATTAGCTTTTATCATTATAGATCCTACGCCTGCAGTTTGGAGGGCTTGTTCCCTCTTCCTAGACAGCAAACAGTTTCTTCCTCCTCTAATAGATCAGGTCACGGGCAGGTGCACTGCTCTCTCCTTCTCGGCCAGCACCGCGGGAGCCTCGCCGGGATCCTCATGTGACCTCATTAGAGGGAGCCTTTTCCTAGTTCCAAACCGGTGAAAGGTTCCAGCTCATTCCTCCATTAGCTCACCCCTCCCCCCAAAAATCCAGTTTATGTTCCTTCCACATTAAAAGTGTCGGCAGGAAATTGGCTAATGAGAGGCACTCTGACTCCTCCCGCCAGGCACGGGCTTTGGGAGTAACGGGCAGACGGGAGCCGGCGCGGCCGGCGCTTATCTCCGCGGCCAGGTGGACTCGGGCAGGATGAGGGGCTGCGAATTTCCCCGTGGCGGCCACAATGGTCGGGAAATGTAAGGCAGCGATTACAGGGCCGACAGCAAAGCGCTACAGGGTTCAAAGCACGTTAATCACAGGCTGACGGGCAGCGCACACTCATAAAGAATGGACTGGAAACGTCTAATGTTAGGAGTGGCTTTGTGACACCCCACCCAGCCTGATGTGCAGATAAAGCTGCAGAAGGGCCTTCCCATGAGCCTATCCTCTCGCTGACAAACAGGAGACGAGGGCATTAACACACAGACGCAAATGCCGCTTGACACCTCTCTACCCCACAGTGCAGGCAGGGGCAGGGATCACCCCCTGGAGAGATGAGGACGGAGTCACAAATGTAAGATCATAAGGAAGATGTAGGCCTGTGCTTCCGGGCCACTGTCTGCACCCAGGGCCCAGGGAGAAAAGCAGCAGGAACCAGTGACCACTGGGCCTCAGGGCGAAGGGCCATGCTCCCCACTGGGCAGACTGCCAGTCACACCGTCCACCCGAGACGCGTAATGAGGGCGCACCTCTGGGTCAGGAGAGATCGGACAACGGTGCCGCTGAGCCGGACAGACAAGCCCCGCTCTGCAAACCTCCCCTCCGACCACTGCCCAGCAGGGCCTCCCCCCCACGCCGAAGCCCAGGTCGTCTGCTCTGCGCCACGCACCACACGGTGCCTTCTGCGTCGCAGGCGCACCATCGCTCACTGCTCCTGGCCCCTTGCCGTCATGGCACGTCTACACGCTGACCTGTGAATGCCCACACTGGAAACAAACTCAATCTCTTCCATGAACAAGGGCTCTCTAAATAACACAGAATCTGAAAAACATTACTTTTTAGCCCTGGCCAGCTTGGCTCAGTGGATAGAGCGTCGGCCTATGGACTGAAGGGTCCCCGGGTCTATTCCGGTCAAGGGCACATGCCTGGGTCATAGACTTGATCCCCAGTAGGGGGTGTACAGCTGATCAATGATTCTCTCTCATCACTGATGTCTCTCTCTCTCTCCCTCTCTCTTCCTCTCCGAAATCAATCAGAATATATTTTTTAAAAAGAAAAACATTATTTTTTTAAAAAGAAAGCTCCTGTGCAGTCTCTCATCATTTTGCTTTTATCATTTTTTTTGAAGTCATAGGTCACCTCCACGTCGCCGGCGGAATGTCTTGAAAATCGTTTACTGATCACTCTATCATGCTTCCCTGCAAATGAAATTGGCATCTTACATTTTAAATTCTAAATATATTTTTAAAATTGTCCTTATGAGTTTATGAAATTATTGGTCAACAATTGATCAACACAAATAGGCAGCAAATGTTGACAGACCCACGGTAACATGGAAAGTAAGTCTTTATGAAAAGGTACCTCTTCCTCCTATTTCTAGGGCAAATATCACACTGCATTTCGTTGATTTATCTGGTCACGAGAGTCATCTCCTTTCAAACACTAACTCTGCATTCCCAAGTTCCTCTGTTCTGTGCCCTGCGGGTTTGATGCCAGAGGCCAAGGCGTCCTTTTGAGATGCAGGGTGAGCGGTCACACCTCTTCACGGGCTCGGGCGGGTTGTGAGGGACCAGTGGGCAGAGGGGATGGGACAGAGAGTCTGCACGCAGACCTGTCTCCTCCCAGCCACGTGGGAGCCCTGCCTCCTGACGCGCTGTGCCCGGGCGTGTGCACACCCTGTTGCCACTACTGGAGCTCGTGCGTTCATCCAGGAGGCTGTGCTGAGCGCCCCCAACCTGTCGGCCCTGGAGCGACCAGTGACCGCAGTGAAGGAGGAGAAGTCCCCACCTTCTGGGACCACGTGGCAGGGCGGCTGGGAGAAGGGCCCCGGCCAGAGCCGAGAGCCCCCTGGGATGGCCGGGGCACCCTTCTTCCCGCCCAAGGCCGTGCCCCCAGCTAGCCCGTGAACAGGCCTGAGGCACTCCTGCACGCGGGGGCCCAGCTAACCCGAAGGATGAGGGACACATCCCCTACCCCAGTGGTTCTCAACCTTCTGGCCCTTTAAATATGGTTCCTCATGTTGTGACCCAACCATAAAATTATTTTCGTTGCTACTTCATAACTGTCATGTTGCTACTGTTATGAATCTAATGTAAATATCTGATATGCAGGGTGGTCTTAGGCGACCCTGTGAAAGGGTCATTGGACCGCCAAAGGGGTCGCGACCCACAGGTTGAGAACCGCTGCCCTACCCAGTCCACACCAGCACCAGGTGCAGCGCGTCTCGCGTGCAGTCACGTGTGTGATGGACGAGTCACGCGGCTGTGGGAATCCGCTGAGCTCTCCACCGCCAAGGCCAGCCCATGCACAGTCAGCGTTTCCCTCTGCACGCACAGGACTAATCCTGTGTCCCCGCGCGATGGGGCGAGTGCACCACAGCCTGGCAGCCGCTGTGTTCCAGAGTAACTTTCCAACATCGACAAAACAAGTGACCCTACCCATCCAGACAAAGTCTAAGCCCCAGGACTAACCACTGCACATCTGTCAAGAAAACAGCTCCAGCCCCGATCGGTTCCCTCAGTGGTTAGAGCGCTGGCCCCAGGACTTCCAGGTCTCGGGTATGATTCCCAGTGAAGGGCATGTACACGGTTACAGGTTCAATCCCCGGCCCCGAGCAGGGAGGCAACCAATCGATATGTCTCTCTCACATCGATATTTCTCTCTCTCTCTCTTTCTCTCTGCCTCTCCCCCTCCACTCTCTCTGAAAAAACCAATGGGAAAAAATATCCCCGGGCGAGGATAAAAGAAAACAAACTCCGCCATCCAGGAAAGGCAACACACAAATGCCGTTTCCCCGGGTGGAAATTTCCATCCACGGGATACACCCTTGTCAGGGGCCACCACATCACTTCAAAAGGAAAATTAAAATTACTCTGAGTTCCTGAATTAATAACTCTCCATGTTTCTTATCAAGAGAAAGCCTCCCCACCCAGCCTCGAAGCGACAATTGATAACCAGGAGCGAGAACGCACACAAAGGCCCTTTGTGGGGAATGGCCGCTGTAACTCGGCCAATTTCCTCCGCGAGCTTCTTTGTTTTGCCTTAAAATAAATAGGCTACCTACAGGCAGGAGGCGAGACCCCTCTCCACCCATGAAGTCCACTTCGTAGAGACGATACCGTTAGAAGTTCCTCTCCACTGGAGATGCATCCGCTAGGGCCACGACCCCACGGCCCTGGCCCTGAGCGTGAAGGCGGCAGCAGGGGCCGGAGGCCTTCACCTCCCACGACAGAACACACCCGGGACCCAGCTCAGCTCCGCCTCCAGCCGCACGCGGCCCACCCCACGCCTGCCCGAGAGGTGCGCTGCGTGTCAGCACCGAGGTCCAGGGAAGGAAAAGACTCTAGGTTCCATCCAGGTCAAGATACTGCAGGTCTGAAAACACCCCGAGACTTCTGCAAGCCACACGACACAGGCTTAGTGTCTTACCTCGAAGCATGCCACCGTGCTGTCACGGGGAAATACAGATGGCCCTGGCCGGGTGCTCAGTGGTTAGAGCAGGGGTGGGCAAACTTTTTGACTCGAGGGCCACAGTGGGTTCTTAACCTGGACCGGAGGCCGGAACAAAAGCATGGATGGAGCGTGTGTGTGAACTAATACATGTTAACACTGCTGCTGGTGAAGGAGCGGAGGGGAGAGCAAGAGAACCCTCCGCTCTTTCGGCTCCGTGGGCCGGATAGAACAGCCGAAAGGGCCGGATCCGGCCCGCGGGCCGTAGTTTGCCCACGGCTGGGTTAGAGCATCGGCCATGGATGAAAGGTCCAGGGTCAATTCCCGGTCAAGGGCATGTACCTCAGTTGCAGGTTCAATCCCCAGCCCTGATCGGGGTGCATGTGGGGGGCAACCAAAAAGTGTCTCTCTTGTGTCAATGTCTTTCTCTCGCGCGCGCTCTCTCTCTCTCTTCCTTCCTCCCTCCCTCCCTTCCACTCTCTCTAGAAATCAATGGAAAAAAATATCCCCAGGTGAGGATTGAAAAAAGAAAGAAATACAGATGACTAGTAAGTGCATGAGGGACCCTAGGCTCTCAGTGGGGTAGTCTGTGAATCTGGGTGAAGCTAGCACGTGTCAACCTCAGACCTGGGGGGTCACTTATGAACTTAAAGAGCATCTGTGGGTCACACGGTGGGATACATCAGCGTCGCCGCCCCTGGTGACGTGCACTGCGGACGTGACGTTGCGAACACAAAATTCTGGGCAAAAGTGTTCAGCATGAAGCTCAACATGAAGAAACCACCACACAGCTCGAAGCGGACACACGTGCTGCAAAACAGCCGGCCTGGCCTTGCAGACGTGTCACTGGGTAAAAGACAAGGACTGTCGAGGACGGTTCTCCAGTAAGTCCCACAGGTTCACCTGAAGGTCACCATTGGGGAGGAGCCGTGTGCTGGCGAAGGGCTTCCAGCCAGCCCAGACCTGGCTCCACGCCTGTCCCCGCCGCGGGGCGACATTTGACCCCACGCCCGCGCCGTGACACGGGGACAACGGCACCTTCTCTGCGAGGCTGTGAGCTGGTGACGTCACCTACAGCGGCCTTAGCACGCTCAGCAAGTTCTCAGTACCAGTCGGGGTGACCAGTGACCACGGTCACAGCCCTCAGAGGCTGAGGAGGGAAACAGAGACGGCCTCTGCTGCCCGTCCAGTCGGAGGACGAAAGGGCAGCAAAGGGTGAGACACGAAGAGGCTGCCAGAAGGCTCCAGGGTGCAGGAAAGGGACACCGGAGGAGCACTGACCAGGGTCGCAGTCACGGCCGCTTCCCGGGAGAGGTGACAGCGGTCCCTCCAGGATGTGAGATCTGCACACGCAAAGGCTGCCGGGGACAACAGCTCAGACGGGGCTGAAAACAGCCATGTGTGCCCGGAGCACACGACACCGGACAGGGCAGCGGGCAGCGAGAAGATGAGCGGGTTCGGCTGGCTCCGCAGGGCGCCTTACAGACCGCCTGGCGGTCGGGCTTTCGCTGTCAGACCTGCACTCAGCCTGGGGCTGCTGACCAGCTCAGGGCAGCAGGGAGGAGAGGCTGGACGGGGCGGTCAGGCCTGGGGCTGCTGACCAGCTCAGGGCAGCAGGGAGGAGAGGCTGGACGGGGCGGTCAGGCCTGGGGCCGGACACGAGGTGGGACAGTAGGTAGGGCAGCTGGGGGCTGAGACCAAGGCCGTGTGGGACCCGGAGAGGCTGCTGTGACGGTCACCGAGGAAGGAGGCCCGGCCCCTGCAGGTCGGGGGAGAGAGAGAGCCGAGATGGAGGGGCCCCTCGGGGCTGCCGGCAAAGGTCTGCCGGGCCCGGTCCTGACCCGAGAGAAGGGGCGCGTCCTGCATCCCCAGAGGAACACGCCCGGGGCAAGCAGACGGTCCCAGCCGAGCTCCAGTTTCAAAAGCCAGTTTACACGCAGCCACATCACTCACCACGCACAGTGTCTTGCTGGTACCATTTGTTCAAATCTCACTCGTCACTAATGGGACTTTAGTGCGTGCAGGTGTGTGGGCGGGGGGCCGTGGGCCCTGTGCTCCCTCCATCCAGGCCTCTGAGCTTCGAGTTCTGGTCACAGGGGTCAGGAAGGCCCAAGTCCCACCCCAGCCCTCATCCTGCTCCAGACACACCAGGTCTAAGGCCACGCGCTGCCTCTGACCGACCTGTCCCGCTGAGAGAAGTGGGGGGGCCACGGCTCTGACTCTCCTAGGGAGGCCCCTGTGCCCCGTGTGCCCTCTGACCCAGTTCACCCCACCTGCCCTCACCCTGACACTGGAAGGGAGGTGCCCTCTGACACGTGCCCTCTGACCCACAGTTCACCCCAGCTGACCTGGCCGCAGAAGGTGCAGAAGGTCCATGTCAAGGTCCATGTCACGTGTGGCCGGTCCCATTGCCAGGTCCATGGAAGCACAGACCAGCCACTGTCCTGCGGACTCCTGGCTGGACTCACTCCTCCTTCCCCCTGACCGAAGCCCCGTGAGCTCTGCTCAGGCCAAGCTCGTCCAGACCCACACAGGGCGCCTCTGTCTCGCAGACGAGATCACCCCTGTGCCCGCCGGCCTCGCAGGAGGGAGCACGGGGCCACGCACCCAGGAGGAGCGTCCTCCTGGGAGGGACGCCTGGTTTAGGAGCCTTTCTCTCCGCCTCGCGCCTCCACCTGCCCCGGGTCGGTAGCCAGGACAAGTCCAGCCCAGACCACGGGACCTTTCTCCCCCGGAGCCCTGGGTCCCTGGGAACCTTCCGGGCTAAGGCTAAATACGCATCATCTCCCCGCAGCATCTGGAGAAAGGGCTGTCTCCCGGGGGGCAGGGGCGGACTGGCGTCTCCTGGCTCCGGTGGCAGCTCCATCCGCCTCCGCATGCTCAGTCCTCAGCCCTGCACCTGCACACGCTCACCACTCTTAGACGCGGTGTCCCCAGCGTGTCTGCCACAGGCTTATAATCCCCGTCCTCTTGCTCATTTCGGCTGTAGAGTCTGAACACATAAAACCAGCAGCCTTTCCTCCCTTACTTTGTAAGTAAGAAAGGGGCTCAGGGCGTCTCAGTGAATCGACAAGGACTCATGAGAAAAAAATCCCAAAACACTTGGACACATTCTTTCTGTGGTGCAGGCAAGCACATGCCACACACGATACAGCCATCGAGCAAGGGGGGAGATCAAAAACCAAAGATACAGCCAACTCCCGGCGCCCCCGTGCCAGGCGAGAGGCCCAACACCACACGGCCCAAAGCCTCTGCTCCCCCACCCCGCCCCGCCGGCCTCTGGGCAGGCGGCTCAGGGCTGACCAGCACTGCTGGGGCTCAGGGCTGACCAGCACTGCTGGGGGCTTGGCAGTGCCCCTGGCATCAGCCCACAGGTGCGAGGGGGTTCCACCACCACCCCCAGGCAGCCCGCCAGGATCTCCCCTGCCAAGAGCTGCTGCCTGGGGCGACCACACTGAACTCTTCTTCTATGTCATCTACCCAGACCTATGACTCCACAGCGAAGGTGGCTGAGTTCTGGAACTCTGTGGAAATGAGAGGAACCATTTCCTGTAACTTTGTCCACTCCGCGCTGTGTCTGTGGAATGGATCGCTGTGTACGGCGGAGCGGCAGCTCATGGATCTTACTTTTAGTTCCTGTATGTTCGCTGCTGTGTGGTGCCCTATGAAATTAAATTCCACGATTCACTAATCCAAGCTGTTACTGATGGACACCTGCATTATTTCTGATGTTTCGTTTACAAATCCTTCTGCTAGAACACCCCCTGCCTAGGTCCTCCCACAGTCACACAGGCACCCGGGTCCTAGTCACGCAGCGTTGAGCTTCCTGCTCCCCCCGGGCGTGCAGGAGCCCCGCTCCCGGGCAGTGGTGACAGTCCCCGGCTGCACGCTCCGAGCTCAGCACCTCCCGGCATGGGGACCGCACCCATGTGCGTTGCTTACCGTGCGGATGCCAAGTCTACAAACAGCAAGTGAGATCTGGAGACATTCAGACATCCTCTAAGATTAAAATGAGAGCGAGAGGTTACAACCGAGTGTCCCACCGGACCGCCTGCCCCCTCGTCGCGCTTCTCTCTTGAAAGAAAAGCGGCTGCCCTCTGACCCCGGCCTGTGAGCAGGCGGCCGCGCTCTCCTTCCCTCGCCTTGGCAGGCCAGCACCACTGGACAGGAAGGGGAACGCAACAGGCCCTGCGATTCCACAGCACCACGTAGAGATGGGCCTCTGGGCGGGCTGGATTTTGTTTGCTTTAAATCCTGTTCAAATAGCCAATTTTCAATGATAAATTCTTTGATTGCTAGAAATTAGTTTTATAAGCATTCCCAGCTCCATTCATAACAGGTTATAAATATCTACAACGCTCATGGGAAAGTAAGCTTTGCAAACGGGAGAAGTTACCATAGTTCTACACTCAAAGTTTGAATGGGCGGAGTTAGGGAGGACTGAGGCCCTGCTCTCGGAATATTAACGGCAGCACCGGGTTCAGAATTCCCAACTCCTCACTCGCAAAGCAAGTTCGGGTTCCTGAAACTCATGTTCGCTCACAAAGCCATTCTCCCCCAACCTGATGCTGATGGCTTTCTGTTAACTGGGGGGCTATGCCAGCAGGCTGAGCGGCTGGTACCCTAACGTGGCTCAGTCCCACACTGCGCCTGCGGCTTCCTGCAGTCCAGGGGACCCCACGACGCCTCCGCCATCATCTCGGCATCCGTGGCTGCACCCACGGTGCCCGGAGGCTGGGGCACAGGACTCCGATTCCCACAGTGGCCCCAAGGCTCCCAGGCCAGGAAGCATATCTGACTAACTCTGCAAAAGGCCTGCCTCCTCAGATATCCCGAAGAAACTGAAATCTGTATGATCAAGGCAACTGGTGAGCCCGGCCGGCGTGGCTCAGGGATTGAGCGTCCACCTCCTGACCTATGAACCAAGAGGTCAGGGTTCGATGCCCGGTCGGGGCACATGCCCGGGTTGCCCACTCGATCCCCGTTGTAGGGCGCATAGGAGGCAGCCGATCCATGACTCTCTCTCATCATTGATGTTTCTATCTCTCTCCCCTTCTCCCTTCCCCTCTGAAATCAATAAATATATTTTTTTTAAAAAAGCAGAAGTGAGTATGGCAACAAAGCGAGTTCATCAAGTAAAAAAAAATAAATAAAAAATACAATAAAGAGAAGCCGTGTTTACTCTAAGTTACTAAAACTCTGTTTTCTCACAGTCCCCAGATGTTCAGGCACCGCTGCTGGGACGGCTACCATCACTACCCTGCAAACCCTCGCCTGCTCCTGTGCGAGAGCCTGCGGGGCCTCCCACCTCCCCCCTCTAAACTCTGATCCTCACAAACGCAGCCTAATCCCGCCACCCTGCCTCGGGTGCAGCCCTCGGCCGTCCCACCTCCAGCTTCACCCTAACACTGAGGATCTGGGAGCGGAGCGGCCCTGCTCTCTAATGAGGGGAGTCAGGCATAAAAAGGCATCTGAGTCCAGCTGTGTGGCTCAGTGGTTGAGCGTCCACCTCCTGACCTATGAGCCAGGAGGACATGGCTCGATGCCCAGTCAGGGCCCATGTCCAGTTGTGGGCTCCATCCCCACCCAGTGTGGGGCGTGCAGGAGGCAGCCGATCCATGACTCTCTCATCATTGATGTTTCTCTCTCCCCCTCTCCCTTCCTCTCTGAAACCAATAAAATATAGTTTAAAAAAGGTCTCTGAGAGCACAGCCGAGCTGCTCTGGTCCGGGGACAGGAGCTGGTAATGCATCTCAAGGGTCAGTTCACACTCCCCGAGATGCCCTGTTGCAAACACCGGCGTCACTGCGGCCGTAACGCACAGCCTGGGGTGAAAGGTGAGTCGCTGGCTGTCCCCAGTTCAAGAGTGACCCTCTGCCCTGGCGACCCGGCCGGAGCCTGAGCCGCACTCACAGCCCACGAGGCGGCCGGCGGGAGCTGCAGGCCTAGCCCCTCTTGTGCTGCTTCACCTGATGAAAGCGCCAGAGGAGATGCTGCTGGCGGCCGGTCCCGGGGGGCAGGGGGCAGGGGGCCCGGGAGAGGGGTGTTAACCCCGGCTGAGCAGAGACAGGGCATCACCGGGAATCCAGACAGACACGAGGAGACACGCAACGGGAAGTGGGCGTGACTACTTACAGTTTACGGTTGTTTTCCCTAAGAAATGCCAAAGGCAAGCATGGAAATAAAGGAGAAAAGACACTTCAACGAGAGGCAGAACGGAAACGTCATCCACTCTACATGTGCACTGACCACCAGGAGGCGGAACAAGCGTCAGCCCCCGAGGGTGAGAAACAGCTTCTCTCTAGACGAGCTGCTGCTAAGACCCAGGTGTCCCCACGCGCTGCACACGCCTGTCCTGACCACAGCGAGGCCGCGGCTGCGCTTCAGCGTCTGCCTGTCTGTAGTCAGGGTGATGCGATGACAGGTGAACACAGTCCAGGCCCCGCCTCAGAGCGCCGCGGGGAGGACAGGAAACGTCACAGGCAGTGCCTGGCCGATC
>NW_006289398.1:6645544-6645918 GCF_000327345.1 Myotis davidii
GCACGCGGAGCCTGCCTGCCAGCTCCGCCTGTAGGGAGTGGGGCAGGGGACGCGGAGGCCTGCGCGTGTGGCCTTGTTTTTAAGGTGGGAGAGGCCTTTTTCTTAACGGTAAGTGATCTTTCTCGTGAGCTGGAAGCAAAAGAATGTTCCGTCCACCGTGACAGCTGAAGGATCAGCCTTAGCGTTGCCTCCCCCGGCACTGACTCCCCGAAGTCTCCCGGCCCCGGGTGTAAGGGTGGCCGGAGCGGCTCAGGGTGTCCGACGCCAAGCTGAAGGCACGTGTACTTGGCGTGAATCCCCTCTGCTGCATAACCTGAGCGCCGACTGTGTGCAGGCCAGTCCCTGCAGAGACCTCCGGTGCCCAAGCCCGGTTC
>NW_006289398.1:6645948-6655098 GCF_000327345.1 Myotis davidii
GGGGACAAAAGCAACAACGGAACCAAGTGGATAAGGACAAATGCTACAGAGAAAGAGAAAAGAACAGAACAGAATGTGCTGGGGAGAGGAAACCTGGGGTATGGCCACCTTTGAGAGCAGATGCGCTTCCAACAATGTCTGGCCAGTGACATGCGGCCCCCAGCCTGCTGTTGTGAATAAAGCTTTATTGGAACACGGCCACGTGCCCCGGTTTACACGTCACCCAGGCCTGCTTTTGGGGCAGCTGAGACAGAGACTGTGCGGCCTGCAAAGCCCGAAACACTCCCCCGCGACCCTTCACAAGAGCTGCCCACGCCCCCGACCGCCACCCCACCCCTACCCCCATCCCCGCTGCAGCCCGGCACCTGGAGTCCCCACAGCAGAGCTGTTTCAAGGCCACGGGCGCCAGGCCGGCAGACAGAGCTGCCTCTGCACTGTCCAGGTCGCCCACGTGCCCACCCAACATGGGGCTCAGGACGGGCCTGCTGAGTGGGGGAGCGGACAGGAGGAGGGAGGGGCTGGGAGGGGGGGGGGGAGCTGTCTCCTCCCTAAACCCGTGGACAGGCGTCCTTCGGGGGATGGTCTCAAAGCCCCAGGTTCCTTTCTTGCGGCAGCTGAACACTGGGCACCCCAGAATGAAAGCCAAGGGCCTAAAGTCACTAGTTTCATTTCAAGCAAGTGAACACGACGACAAGGCTGCTTCTAAACCGCGTCCTGTGAGCTGTGAGTCCCCAGAGTGCCCCCCGGGCCCCCCCGGAAGAGGCCTGCTGCCCCTGCTGCCGCTCCGACCCCTCCCGCAATGGCAGCAGCAGTGGGGACACAGTCGTCTCAGACAGGCTGGGCTCGGGCAGCAGAACTGCTCTCAGCAGCCACCCATGAGCCGTCACACCCTGACTCCTCTCTCCGCCTTCTCTTCACCGTCACGCGTTAATGTCGGCTCACAGAGGCCGGGCTTCCATGAGGGCTGAGCTGCGCACGCCGCCTCACACAGCCCGTGTCCCCTCAGCTTCTTCCCGCCCACTGTGCTCTGCAAAAATGCCAGGTCTAAAGAGTCTAAAAACCAGCAACTGAGTATCGGTTCTGAGCAGGGGATGAAGAGAACTCTGACCCAGCCTGCTCCACGACACGGCTGAAAGTGAGTGTAAGGCTCACGCGCTCCGTGAGGTGTAAGCGTGAGGCGCTCAGAACGGAGGAACTGGAGACGGTTCCCTGTGGGCGCTGCTTCCCACGGCGGCCGGTCCGGCCAGGCCCGTCCCCGAAGGAAGACACACGGGAGAGGCTGACGTGTCGCTGGCGCGGGAATCCAGGTCCTTCCCACGCGGCTGCGGAGACCACGGCCTGAGCCCAGCGAAACACGGCACAGCTCCGCTGCGGGCTCCAGCAGGAGCTGCCCGGTCGGGGCAGGTCGCAGGGGCCCTGAAACCAGCAGGAAACGCAAAGGAAGCCCAGGACGGACCCGCTTGTCCTGCCTCAAGACCAGGCTTGGAACCCAACATCACGGGAGGGCTGTGCTGCACAGAGAGGAACACGGTGAGTAATGCAGGCGCACAGCACTCCCGCGCACGATGGGGAGAAAGGAAACCCATCATCGCAGGAGGCTCGGAGCCGGGACACACGTGCAGCCAGCATGCAAGCAACACAGCTCAGCGCCCCGTGCTCCCCAGCTCGGCGCCCCGTGCCCCCCAGCTCAGCGCCCCACAGCTGAGAGCTCCACAGCTCAGTGCTCCGTGCTCCCCAGCTCGGCGCCCCGTGCTCCCCAGCTCAGCGCCCCACAGCTGAGAGCTCCACAGCTCAGTGCTCCGTGCTCCCCAGCTCGGCGCCCCGTGCTCCCCAGCTCAGCGCCCCACAGCTGAGAGCTCCACAGCTCAGTGCTCCGTGCTCCCCAGCTCGGCGCCCCGTGCTCCCCAGCTCAGCGCCCCACAGCTGAGAGCTCCACAGCTCAGTGCTCCGTGCTCCCCAGCTCGGCGCCCCGTGCTCCCCAGCTCAGCGCCCCACAGCTGAGAGCTCCACAGCTCAGTGCTCCGTGCTCCCCAGCTCGGCGCCCCGTGCTCCCCAGCTCAGCGCCCCACAGCTGAGAGCTCCACAGCTCAGTGCTCCGTGCTCCCCAGCTCGGCGCCCCGTGCTCCCCAGCTCAGCGCCCCACAGCTGAGAGCTCCACAGCTCAGTGCTCCGTGCTCCCCAGCTCGGCGCCCCGTGCTCCCCAGCTCAGCACCCCACAGCTGAGAGCTCCACAGCTCAGCGCCCCGTGCTCCCCAGCTCAGCGCCCCGCACCCCTCAGCTCAGCGCCCCACAGCTGAGTACCCCACAGCTCAGCGCTCCGTGCTCCCCAGCTCAGTGCTCCGTGCTCCCCGGCACGTGGCCAGGCAGGAAGCAGCCAGAGGGCCAGGGAGCCGGCCGTCAATCACCAGCCAGGGAAGTGCTCAGAGGCACGAACTTGACTTTCAAGCTGTTGGGTTCCAACAGAACAGACACTGAGCCCTCCCAACCCCATTTGCTCCTGGGCAGGACCTGGAGAGCCTGCCCACTGACACGGCCACGGGGCCGGGCAGCCTGGCCACGGGGACTCAGGCACCCGGGGCCATGAGCCAGGCCCTGTCACCCCACTGCACACCCAGGGGCGGCCGCGACCTTTACCCCGGTTCCCAGCGGTGCGGGCGGGGGGCAGGAAGGGGTGAGGGTGGGCGCTGGAAGAATGAACGGAACCGGGAAGCTCTGTGGCAACAAGAGTGCCCTCGGCCCCGTTTTCCATCGAGTCCCAATGCAATCAGAGGAAACACTTCCACCGCCTGGTAAGAGTCTGCTCCACCCTGAGCTGTGTCGAGGTCACCGGAGTGTCCCCAGCGCCCGAGGCTCACAGGAGACGGCTGTCTGCGCGAGTGAATGGCGATCACGTGAAGGAGCGTGATGAGCGCTGATTTCACGGAGCTAGAGAAGAACGGAAGACAGCGCGCCAGGAAGGAAGACGATGGAGAAAAAATGTAGGAAGTCTGCAGTCATCTAATCACTCCCATCTTCCCTACAGACAGCATTCATCCTCAGAGGCCTGGACTGGGCTGCCCACGCTCCCCCCCTCATCGGTGGTGGGGCCAGAAACACAGTCGAGCCACGTGAGTCCCCTGGTACCTCCGAGCTTGTCGGGATTGCCAAACAACTGGACAAGGTAGGAATTTCAGAACGCAGTCAAGTGATTTCTCAAAAAAAAACCCCAAACCCTCTTTGTTCTCATGCATGGGCATCGGGAGGCAGCCCAGGCAGCTTCGGGTGTTCTGGACTCAGGAGGGTCCCGTAAAAGCCCCACCACATACAAAGCAGTGCCGAGGGTGTGAAGTGACCGGAACCCGCCGACGCACTGGGTGCGGTCTCACCGGTGCCACCACTGTAGAAACACGTGTCACGCACGGTGTTGAACACGCCCACACGTGCGCACACGCTGTGAGCCAGGCCCCACGCCCCCAACAGGAGCGGTGCTTTCCCACCGAAACCATGTACAGAACGTCTGCAGCGGCTTTATTCCCACGCCCGCCAACCACCGAACGGGAAGACTAGTCCCAGGGTATTCACACCGGGTGACATGGCGGCCCTGGCCAGGCGGGTCAGGCTGGACATCGTCCACGCACTGGAGGGTCACAGGTTTTTTTTTTTAATATATTTTATTGATTTTTTACAGAGAGGAAGGGAGAGAGATAGAGAGTTAGAAACATTGATGAGAGAGAAACATCGATCAGCCGCCTCCTGCACATCTCCTACTGGGGATGTGCCCGCAACCAAGGAACATGCCCTTGACCGGAATCGAACCTGGGACCTTCAGTCCGCAGGCCGACGCTCTATCCACTGAGCCAAACCGGTCTCGGCAAGGGTCACAGGTTTGATTCTTGGTCCAGACACGTGCCCAGGCTATGGGTTCGGTCCCCGGTCAGGGCACGTACAGGAGGCAGCCGACTGGTGCATCTCTCTCACATCAATGTCTCTCTCTCTGCTTCTCCCTCTCCCTCTCCCTCTCCTTTCCTCTCTCTCTAAAAAAGTCAATAAAAAAAGCAGCACAATACTTAATATTACACTGCAACAAAAAAGAACAAACTGCCCAGCCAGCTTGGCTCAGGGGTTGAGCATCAACCTATGAACCAGGAGGTCACGGTTCAATTCCCAGTCAGGGCACGTGCCCAGGTTGCCGGGTTGCAGGCTTGATCCCCAGAAGGGGGCCAGCCATCAATCGAAGTGTTCCTCTCATCGATGATTCTATCCTTCTCTCTCCCTCCCTCTCAAAAATCAAAAATGTATTTTTTTAAAAAAAAGACTGACGAGGAAATTAATAAAAACATTTTTTAAAACGCATGTTATAAGATTACCAGATCATTTACTAGCCATAATGCCACCTAAAAAAATGTCTTTGGCCTGGCCGGTGTGCCTCAGTGGTTAGCGGGCCGTGGGCTTGACTCCCAGTCAAGGGCAGGTGCCTCGGTCGCAGGTTCCCCAGCCCTGGCAGGGGCAGGTGCGGGAGGCAAGCAATCGGCATCTCTCCCACTCTTTCTAGAAATCAATACAAAAATACCCTCTGGTGAGGATAAAAAAAAAAAAAGTCTCCGAATCAGACCAGGAAAAAGGGAGAAATGAAAATTAATAGTAAAGTTAACTCTGACATCCAGCTTGAGACCAGAAAATACGGTAAACGGCAGAACACACAAAGGGGGAAAGTCTCCTGTCCGAGGTCAGGGACAACTGTTAGACGCCCAGCTCCTAAAACGCACAAGAGAGACTGCGCTCCTACAGAGTGTTTAGTTAAATTATCTCATGGGGATTGTACGCTGCCGTTTCTGGGAAGAAGCAAAGTCCGAACCCGGGACCTCTCAGTCCACAGGCCGACGCTCTATCCACTGAGCCAAACCGGTCTCGGCAAGGGTCACAGGTTTGATTCTTGGTCAGGACACGTGCCCAGGCTATGGGTTCGGTCCCCGGTCAGGGCACGTACAGGAGGCAGCCGACTGGTGCATCTCTCTCACATCAATGTCTCTCTCTCTGCTTCTCCCTCTCCCTCTCCCTCTCCTTTCCTCTCTCTCTAAAAAAGTCAATAAAAAAAGCAGCACAATACTTAATATTACACTGCAACAAAAAAGAACAAACTGCCCAGCCAGCTTGGCTCAGGGGTTGAGCATCAACCTATGAACCAGGAGGTCACGGTTCAATTCCCAGTCAGGGCACGTGCCCAGGTTGTGGGCTCAATCTCCAGTGGGGGGCGTGCCGGAGGCAGCTGATCCATGATGCTCCCTCATCATTGATGTTTCTCTCTCTTTCTCCCTCTCCCCTCCTCTCTGAAATCAATAAAGATATATATAATTTTTTAAAATACTGTTGAGTACAAAAAAAGGAGAAAAATATAATAAGATATGATTTAACTTATTAGAAAAAGTTTTTAAAACATACTTAAAAAGTAATACCATAAAATTTCTACTGGTATAATTTTTGGATGTTAATGTCTACAAGAATACACACTCAACCTAGAAGTATGTTTATTTACATAAGTGGTAGAAAACCTGTTTTCTGCCAAGGGCCATCTGGATATTTATAACATCATTCATGGGCCATAAAAATTATCAACTTAAAAATTAGAATGGGGAGGGGTGATTAGAGAGCAACAAAAGGGCTTGTATGCATCCATATTAGCATAATCAATGGACACAGACACTGGGGCAGAAAAAGTCTCCGAATCAGACCAGGAAAAAGGGAGAAATGAAAATTAATAGTAAAGTTAACTCTGACATCCAGCTTGAGACCAGAAAATACGGTAAACGGCAGAACACACAAAGGGGGAAAGTCTCCTGTCCGAGGTCAGGGACAACTGTTAGACGCCCAGCTCCTAAAACGCACAAGAGAGACTGCGCTCCTACAGAGTGTTTAGTTAAATTATCTCATGGGGATTGTACGCTGCCGTTTCTGGGAAGAAGCAAAGTCCCCAAGCGTGGCTGACGGGAGGGAAAGGAAAGGAAGGACGAGAGACGCTTCCTCTGCACTCGCCCTCTGCCAAGGCCGCTCTACGGAGCCATCGAGTCACGGGAAGCACTCACAGTCCCACAGAAATGGCGTATGTTATTATGCTGCTTTTTATTGATTGACTTGAGAGAGAGGGAGAGACAGAGAAACATCGGCGTGTGGTCCCACTTACTCATGCATCCATGCGCTGACTCCTGCACGTGCCCGACGAGGGTCGAACCCGCAACCTTGGCGTGCCGGGACCACGCTCTAACCGCCTGAGCGACCCGGCCAGCTGTGTGGTTATGACTAAAAGCACTTCACCGTTTGCCCCTAGAGCCAGTCCTCGCAGAGCGCGGACGCTGCCTGGAGTTTGACGAGGAGGAAGCTGTGGCTCAGGGTGGCTCCCCTTAGACCAGGCTCCAGGACTTGGGGTTCAGAAGGAAGTGCGTTCCACATGCACACTCACAGGCAGGCACTGTCCTGAGCCACCACAAATACCCACTCGTTTAAGCAATACCAAGGGCTTTAAAACATAGCACCGCCTGACCCTCCAAATCCACTTCTAGAACCTGATCATACAGCAAGAATACTCCCAAGCATTAACACCCCGCCCAGAGTCGCCACCCTGCCGACGCAGAGTGAAGGTTGGGTCATAAAAACACGTCGAACTTTGACCCCATTTCCAAATTTCCTTGGTGTTGGCACACTTTCTGTAGGGACTACAGCACCAGAGGACGCAGGCTCCTGACACCCTGGCCGAAGCACCCCAAAGAGCTTGGGGAGGGACGGGGGGGAGGGGGGTGTTCACAGCAGAGCTATCTGTAACAGCCCACAGCGCAGCGAACACGAGATAGTCAACCGGGCGATGCGTTAGGAAAAGCATGTGTACCCGTACAATGCAGAAGGTGAATGCTATGGGAGAGACACTGCTAATGCGTCAGTGTAAGAGGGTCACAGAAGCATATCCTCACCAGATGCCAGGTTACAAATGTTCGGCGGTTCTCTGCGGGCTGCTGGATTACGGGTAGTTTTCCCAGGGTGCTTTGCTACGCTTTCCAAATTTCCTTCACTAAGCTTTGACTTTTTTTTTAACCTTTATTGTTGAAAGTATTACATATGTCCCCTTTTTCCCCCCATTGACCCCTTCCAGCCCGTCCCCACCCCAGGCCTTCACCATCCTATTGTTTGTGTCCACGGGTTATGCATATCTTCTATCTCTATATATAAAAGGCTAATATGCAAAGTGTCCCCTCGGGAGTTTGATCACTCGCTATGATGAGCACTGACCACCAGGGGCAGCATGGAACAAAGGAAGGCCCTGGCCGGCAGCCGGAAGGCCCCGATTGGCCCTGATCGCCGGCCAGGCCTAGGGACCCTACCCATGCACATATTTCGTGCACCGGGCCTCTAGTGTGTATATAAGTTGTTTGGTGGATCACCTCCCACTCACCTACCCTCCCCTGCCTTCCTCTGGGATTCCACATAAGTTTTTGCTGTAATAATAATAAACCTGTTACCAAAATAATCTTAGGCCTTACATGGGCCAGAATATAAATGCATATACCCGTGCTAATGTGATTACAAAATGACTGCTATAAACTGCAAAACAGGCTGATGAATCATAAGACTAAAATGCACATAATAAAATCTCCTTAAACAATGTCCGTGCTTCCTCGTAGAGAACTGAAAACAAGTAAACACACACAACCACGCCTCAAAGCCAACACCTATTCCCCACTGTGAGCTCTCCCAGCACCCAGGTGAGCGCTCCACGGGGGTCCCGGGATACCCAGCAAGTGCCTGGACACACGCAGCCGCACCTTCATCGCAGCAGCACCGGGGACAGAAAGCCAGTTTCCAACAGGCGAGGCGGGTGGCCAGCGACACACAAAGCAATACTGCATGCTGCTTACCCAACACGCACATACAAGAACAACACAGCACACGCGTGAAGCGGCAGCCACGAACAGAGGGCAGCCTTCCCCACAGGGGGAGGCGGGGAGAGGAGGTGTCAGGCTTCAGCCACAGCCTCAACCTTCTTGTTCTTTGTCAAGAGCATCAGTTTTGAAGTAAAAACGGCAAAATGTTCACAACTGCTGGGTCAGGCAGGCAGGTACAGAGTGCGTTTTACTATTTTCTTTACTCTTCTAAACCGAGCATTCAGAACACTCGCATTTATTAAAAACCAGACTTTGGCCCAGCCCGTGTGGCTCAGCCGCTGAGCGTCCATCTACACCCCGGGAGGTCACCGAGCAACCGATCCATGATTCTCTCTCATCATGGATGTTCCATCTCTCTCCCTCTCCCTTCGTCTCTGAAATAAATAAAAAATATATTTAAAATTAAAAAAAGAAAGAAAGAAACATAGATCAGCCACCTGCACAGCCCCCACTGGGGATCAAGCCCACAACCCAGGCATGTGCCCTGCATGGGAATCGAACCATCGCCTCCTGGCTCCTAGGTCGCTGCTCAACCCCTGAGCCACGCCGGCCGGGTGACGCCGGAGTCTGCACTTGAGCTCTGCCAGTCAGATCGGCCACGTAAGGTGTGGAGCCCAGTGCAAAGCAGAAATGTTCGCAAAGGACCAACAACGGAAAGTGTCAGACGGCCACTGCAGAGCACTCAAGGACACGCAGCCCCGGGCCCCGGCCTCCTGGGAAGTGTGTGTGTCAGCACTTCCCAGACACGCGGAAATGAGGGTCCCCGAGAAACGGCCTGGGGCTCCCCCAAGCAGAAGCATCCGGGAGGTGCAGGCGAGGGGCAGAGCCAAAGCCCACCAGAGCCCGGTGGTGGCAGAGTGGGACCGCCAGCTCCCGGGTTCCCACCACGGAGGCACCGCGCCTTCCCTAGACGCTCCTTCCCCCTCTACCTCGGGAGTGGCCCTTTCTAGCTGGTCCTCACAGGCCTTTGCCTACCGACACCAGCAGCGAAAGGCGACGGGGCCAGGGCCTGCCAGGCGGGCGGCCGCTTGCCAGCAGCTCTGGGGAAGGAGCTGAGGGACAGAGCTTGGTCTCCGCGTCTCCAAGGAAACGGGCGCCGCGGGAGGCCGGAGCCTGGCCCTGAGGTCAGGCCAGGGGCTAACGGGCTGCCTGGAAACCATCTGCGGCCACGGGATGAGACATCAGATGCTGAAGGTCAGCGCAGGGACAGGGGGACACGGCGGGGGGCGGGGGGGGAGGCTGG
>NW_006289398.1:6655113-6659678 GCF_000327345.1 Myotis davidii
CCATGCAGCCTCGTCCTGCAGCCACGCGGCAGGGCCAAGGCCTGGAAGCGCGGGAACACCGGTGGGTGGTTTGGGGACCTGGCTCCTCACCCTGTGCCCAGGAAGCGGCACAGTGTGTACGTGAAACGACTGTCCATTTCACCTGCATCCGATCGGCCTGAATACCAGTGTGAGGAGGGGGAGAGGGGGGCTGGGGCCCAGCGCCACCTGTCAGCCCTGTGAGCCTGGGGGTGACAGGCCTCCCGGGGCCTCGGGGAACGCCACGGTGCCCGGCACACAGCAGTGTTCACTGATTTCACCCCCAAAGCTTGCCCGGCACACAGCAGTGTTCACTGATTTCACCCCCAAAGCTCTACGCTCCGCACCCCACCCGCAGGCAGCCCGCACATGGCTGGGTGCCCTTCACCACGCAGGCTCCTAGAGGCACGAACCATGTCCCACGTGGCCTCGCCTGACTCACACTCCAGGGTATGTCAAGGTTGCGGGCTCCATCCGGGGTCAGGGCACGTACAAGAAACCACCAGTGAGTGGCGGAATGAGTGGCTGCCGCGGTCAATGTGGCTCGGCTGGTTAGAGCGTCATCCTGTAAACTGGAGGGTCTCGGGTTCGATTCCCAGGCAGGGCACACGCCCAGGTAGTGGGTTCCAGCCCTGGTTAGGGTGCATAAGGGAGGCAACCATTCGATGTCTCTCTTTCTCTCTCTCTCTCTCTCTCTCTCTCTCTCTCTCCTCTCTCTGCAAAATCAATAAAGACATGGCCTCGGGTGAGGTTTTTTAAAAAGTGAAACAACAAAATGATAGTTCTCTTTCTCTCTCTTGCTCCCTTCCTCTCTCAAAAAAAATAAAAAAATCAATTAAAAAAAAATTTTTGTAATAAAAAAAAGACAGGAGGGACCCAAGCCAGAGAACCGAGCTAACACCTTTCATCCAGGCCCCTGCCCAATGGTGTGGATGCTCCTAAAGCCTTTCACTCTGAGAACCGCCGATGGGAGGTCTGCTGACTGCGTTCCCATTATTTCTACCTTATTATTTATTAACAGAAGAATATTTAAGTGACTCTGACTAATCCGGTTAAAACTAAAACGTGCTTGGCCTGTGCTGTTATTTCACAGTCAAGGTGACCATGGTGGGAACACACACCTAGGCACGTTCACAGTCCCTCGGAGCTAAACACAGCACGGTTTTAGACGGGTGAACAGCAGAGGAATCACACGTGCGCCTCCCCGGGTCCTTGCGAGCGGGCTGACGGACAGCCTGCTCCTCTGCCCGGTCCCTCTGTGGGACCATCACCAAGCTCTCCTCGGGGCTGGTTGGTGGCTGGCTGGTTGGTTGGTTTTCATCCTGCAAGTGGTGATGGATTTGAACCACCTTCTGGCAGCTGAACTTCCCCCGCACACATCAGTTTTTCTATGTAATGCCAGGTCCTGCCTGTGACCGAGAACCTAGGCCGGGCTCGCCCATCTACACCAGGAAGAAAGCTAGAACCCAGACCCCACTGATCCCAGGCACGACGTCCAAGTGCAGTGACCAACCACGCAGTGAGCAGTCACATTTTCAAGTCTCCCTCTGCATCCAAGTTCACAGTAAGACAAAGGGACCGATGAAATAAGAGAGAACCCCACCAGAAGGCCCAGGGGCAGCACAAGCGCCTCACTGGTCCCCTCCCCCTCTCACTCCTGCCTTATCCAACCTGTCCCCGGAGAGCACGCCCCACAGCCCCACAGCCACGGTCACCCCGTCGGGCGCTCATCCCTCGTGACTGTCAGGGCCATGCACGAAGCAGGGGTCCCATGCAGACTTGCTGAGTGGATTAATAAGATCAGAATGCGGCTTTATCTCCGTAGGCAGTACACAATCCACAGGAGCCCTGCGACTTCCTGCTTACTGATGAGCGCCTGCCTCTGGTTTAAAAGGCGGCCCAGTGTTCACCCCGAGCAGTAGCAGTCACTCCGCAGCAGAGGGCAGCGCCAGCAATGCCCCCACGGGGGGCGCATCCCGTCTCACATCTGAAAAGCAGCATGCTGTGTCTACGTTCCTTTCCCTCCATGACCCCATCTAATCACCACAGGCAGCCGAAACCCCAACACCTTTCCTTGCTGCTGTTCTGAGGGCCGGCGGGGAAACAGGTGACATCCAGACCAATCACATGCGTGAGCCGCGACAAAGGGAAACGCAGAAGGAGAAGGATCTAGATGTTGGCCCCGTCCAGCCCCCAGGAAAACGGGCGGGCGTGTTTCTCTCTCTCTCTCTCTCTCTCTCTCTCTCTCTCTCTCTCTCTCAGTGACCTGCTGTCTTCTCCCGCCTCATTCGCACATCGCCGCCTCACTCGGCCTGCTTGTCAGGAGAGAAGGAGGCTGGTACCACCTGTGGGAACGGCGGCAACATCTTTACCCGCAGACGCGACAGGTACGAGCACCCCGGCCTCAAAGCCCGTCGTGAACACGGGTGCCGGTGCCTGGCCTCCCGGCAGAGCCCTCATCACCTGGAAAACGGAGATCTCCCTGTTCACATCGCCGCCCAGGCTACGCAAATCCTATCTTGATCATCGTCAGTGGAGAGAAACGGCTACATGCCGCATTCCCCGGAACAAAACACCGAATCCAAACAGATGCTATCGCGCCTCCCGCGGGCAGCGGGCGAGGAAGGTGCCCGTGCCTCGCACTCGTTCACCCAGCAACCGAACAGGGCACTGGGGGACACACTTCACCTGGGACCCGCAAACCCCCGCTGTTCCCTGGCACTGAAACCCACAAAAACCAGGTCCTAAATATCAAGGCACTAGCCCTGTCCCTCTAACTCAGAACATTCCTTGAAGTTAGGAAATCAAAAGCAACTTCCAAAATCAGAGCGCGTCATCCTGTTTTCACATCCGCAATCTTATTAAAAACGATTAAAAATAGCACTTCTGACTTCCTCTCATTTCTCCTCCTTCCCACTCTCCTCCAGATACGAAAGGTTAAGCGGTGACATCCAGTCCCACACACCATGGGCGGCACACACACAGCTCCCCTCCAGCTTCCAGCAGCACCAGGAAGTCACTTGCACACTGTGGCTGGCAGCTCGGTGGTTGGAGCATCATCGCAGGCCCTGAAAGGTCGCTGGTTCAATTCCCGGTCGTGGTTGCAGGCTCCATCCCAGCAGAAGGCAGCCAACTGATGGTTCTCTCCCCCCCCCCCACCTCTCCCTTCCTCTCTCTCTGAAAAAAAAAAAAATCATTTAAGAAAATAGGCTTTTTTTAAAGAAAATCAAACATCTACTAAAAAGAAAAGTGAAGATAAGATGGCACACACTATTGGTGTCGGCGTGCAGACACGGCGCTGGCGCTGGCCCACGCGCTCAGCAAACCCTCAAGGCTCGGACTCGGATGAGAGAAGCAGTGTTTCCCTGGAAGATGGTAAAGGAACCTGGGACCCGATGAATTTGGAAAACAAGATCCCCAACACAGTCAACAACACCGGCTTTCATTCTTCGGGAGCTGGCTTGTAACTGGACGCCATATAAACTCCGTCTGTGAGACGGGCACTGACGACAGGAAGAAAGGAAGGAGCGGGCACACCCTTTCTCTGAGGACCTAGACACAAGCACCAGCTCCAAAGGTTGGTTGGTTTTGCTTTTTCAGTATAGTTTCGGCGGCCTTCATGTTTTTGTGTGTTTTTTTAAAGACTGAAATCTTTTTTTAAATATATTCTTATTGATTTCAGAGAGGAAGGGAGAGAGAGAGAGAGAGAGAGAGAGAGAGAGAGAGATCAATGATGAGAGAGAATCACTGACCGGCCGCCTCCTGCATCCCTCACATCGGGGATCAAGCCCGCAACCCGGTTCACAGGTAGACGCTCAACCACCGAGTCACCCCGGCCAGACACCCAAAGTTTTCTCTTTCTTTGCTCACCAAATGCTTTGGTGGGTTGGACCCCTCCAAGACAGGTTGGTTGTACAATCTGGAACTGGAACTCACCCAGCAATGAAGAGCAGGGCACAGTCAGATACACCCCTTCACCAGCTCCCGGGAGCAGGCGGCAAAAGTCCCGTTAGCACCAAGACAGAGGGAGCTGCTGGCATCAGCACAGGAACAACAAACAGAATCTGAACCCAGAATGTTTTCCTCTCTCCACGAACTGCCGGCTTCCCACAGCTCTGGAGGCGTGAGGCTGGCGGGACGCATCCATCTCCTTCCCTAGACGGAGCCACAGCCAAGGCGCCATCACGAGCCCCCGGCGCCCAGCGTCCCCGGTCAGGACAGCATCCCTCCTGGACTTTGTCAGCGCGGCACCAGCCTCGTTCCTAGAAGGCGCGGCCGGCCTCTGCCAGGCCCATCCGCGATGCACAGGCGACTGCACTCTTCCCACCGGGTGACAGGAGGTCACGGCGTCCGCCCACCTTCGTTAACTCCCAGGGTCACGGGGTTCGGCGACCAGAGCAAACGCCTGGCGACCTCAGAGGACCAAACCCGGCCCCGGGACATCCAAACGCTGGAGCCCAAACCTGCAGCTCGGGGAGGTCTGGGTTCTGGCACCGTGCGAGGTGCCCGCAGGACCCCGCACACACACCCGGGTCCATTGTTACGCC
>NW_006289398.1:6660341-6672977 GCF_000327345.1 Myotis davidii
CGGAAAATCGGCCGCGGGGCTGCGCGCTTCCATAGCTTCCTCCTGGCGGAGACGGGCGCCAGCTGGGCTCCAGGCCGCGCTGCTGGTGTCCCCTGCCACCCACGCGGGGAGCCAGCGCCCGGGGAGCCCCTCGTCCCAGCGATTCCTGCCGGATCTGGCTGAGCCCGGCTGGGACTGTCCGAAGGAGCCCTCCTGGGGACGCCGCCTCCGGGGTGGGAGGCTGCTCAGGCAGGGGCGCCAGCCTATGTGTCTGGGGGTGCAGGGAGGCCCCCTCCGGTCAGGTTGTTATAGAACAGAAAGAGCCGGGAAAATTCCAGGACGAGCGGAACAGCAGTCTGCAGCCACCTAGTAAATCCTAGCTCCCTAGGCCAGGGGTGGGCAACCTTTTTGTGAGTGCGTGCCAAAACCAGCAAAATCTCTGACTCAAAATTCTTCTGCGTGCCAACCCTAATTTTTTGAGAACATGTTACGCCTACTTGGTATCTCTTAAGGTGTACGTATGTGAAGAACCTTGAAGAAATAATAAAATTCATTCGAATGGCAAAAACACAGTATATGATGATGAAAAATACATTTATTTTTAATGTATACAGGTACACTGATAGTCTGACAGAAAACTTTATGACTCCGTTTGATATTATCAGTGGGACTTTTGCTGCTGCATCACTGATGACAGATTTTACATCAGGTTTATATTTTGTGACCTTCAGAGATATGCATGAGCTACTACTTTCATCCATCAGGCTACTCCCATTATGAGACTTAACAAAATTCATCTAAGATAACTTGTTATGTAAAATTATTTATTTATCTAAGATGCACCTACACTGAATTTATCTGAAAAATAAAAAAGTCGATATTAAGAAAAAGATTGTAAATGGAAGATTATAAGAGAGGGTTTCGCGTGCCAGCAAAAGTCACTGGCGTGCCATGTTTGGCATGTGTGCCAGGGGTTGCCCACCCCTGCCCTAGGCCAAGCAGACTGGAGTAAATGGTTTGTACTTCTCCCAACCAGAGGGCAGATCGCTTAAGTCACCCAACTGAGGAAGACGATAACAGAAATCCATTCAGTGCCATTTTCCAGCCACACCCTGGGACAGGCAAAGTAAGAAAATAAATCTCATTTTGGCACATCAGCAAAAAACTGGCGAAAAAATAATCTCCTGATTCACCCCTAAGACCGCCCCTAAACGCCCAGCCTTTTAAACCCCTGAAAAGGCAGGTGGCAGGTGCTCCCCCTCCAGGGAGCACCAGTGCCATCCCTCCCTCTCCTCCCCGCAGGCCGGCATCTGCTAACCTCCAGGAGACTTGCCACCCGGGGAGCCGTGGGCAGCGGCAGCTCGTCCTGGCTGAGCCCTGAGCCTGTCCCCAGGCCCCTGTTCTCGACTTCCCAGTGAGCCAGCAGCCCGGCCAGGGCTCTCCTGTGGCTTCTTCTAGGCTCTTCCTATTTCGTTGTCCTCAGTAACTCTGCTGCGGTCAGTAAAGTCTTGCTTGCTTTTCTACATGTTGTCTCTTTTTTTAATGGCTCAGTTCCTCTCTTATTTGATGAATGTGTATTGATACCTACTTTATGCCACACAGCAAGGACACAAAGCACAAAGCGTGGGCAACCTAGTCTCTGCCTCTCTCCCTCCCCGCTTGGAAGGAAGGGAAGAGGGGGAGGGGAGGAGAGGGGAGGGGAGGGGGGAGGGGAAGGAAGGAAGGAAGGAAGGAAGGAAGGGAGAGACTGTTTGTGGGAGAACAAACCAGCTGTGAGCCCACCCAGCTGCCCCCTCCGGGCCAGTCAGCACCCCACTGGCCCTGCAGGAAGATCCGGAATGTTCACTCCTGGGGTCAGACCAGAGCGGGCGTGGCCCGGACACCAGGTACAGGGTCAAGGCAGAGGGTGAATTTCGTGGAGCTGGAAGAAAGCTGAGGAAACCAGCCAAACCAATCCATGAGAAGCAGGTGAACAAAGACAATTAGAATAGGGACCTGGCGGTCTGAGACCCAAGTAGATGATTCAAGACGAAGACAAACACGGGCAGTGGGAAGCACATCAGAGGATGCCAGCCAGCGCCCCCAGCCCAAGGATGCACAGCCAGACAGAAGGACCACAGTGGCCAGGACAGTGAGTGAAAAAGATGCATCATTATTAAAGGAACAGCAATGTAAATCCTTCCCGCAGGGGCACCACGCCAGGTAGGTTTACCATCAATGGCTCCACCAAACATTCCAGAAACAAAAATTCCAACCTTAACCTGTTGCAGAGGCGAGGGCTGCCTCCTCCGTGTCCTCGAGCACCGAGTGGTCTTTCCTCTGCTCACGTCCAACCTCCTCCTCGTATCAGGGCCCCAGTCAGCCTGGGTCAGAGCCCACCTCACAGCCTCCTTTTAACACACCTTCCTCCTCAAAGGCCCGTCTCCACCCCCCATCACCTTCTGACGCACTGGGCGTTCGGGCTTGAACACAGAATTTGGAATTTGCAGATGGAAGGATAACTCAGTCGAGAACAGCAGTCGAGGTCGGCAGTGTAAGGACAAAAGGGACGTGATTCAGATTGATGAGGAATATCTGCAAACAACGCAGAGCCAGAAACCAGACCGGGTGCCAGCTACCCCTGCCTCTGGTCCACGTTACACGGAAGGCCCTGGGCCATCAGACACACATATACACAGTGAGGATGGGGGAGAAGCCAGTCGTCTTCAGGAAGTGGTTGTGTGCAGAAAACACGAAGCTGCATATCAATCATTGGAGTGAAATGAAATCTCCTTACTCCCTAAAAATCAATAGAAAATTAATTGTATTTCTAGCTGCTTAGCAACAAAGACAGGAAATGTGTTTTAAAATAATCTTTAAGATAGAAATTTTAGCCCAGCTGGCATGGCTCAGTGATTGAGCATCGACCTGTGAACCAGGAGATCACCGTTCGATTCCCAGTCAGGGCACGTGCCCAGGTTTCGGGCTCGATCCCCAGTGTGGGGTGTGCAGGAGGCAGCCGATCAATGATGCTCTCTCATCATTGATGTTTCTATCCCTCCCTCTCCCTTCCTCTCTGAAATCAATAAAAATATATATTTTTAAAAGATAGAAATTTTAAAAGCACCTAAGAATAATTCTTACAACTCTAAGAGTTTGAGATAAATTAAAAACTTAGATAAGATGTTCATTGATGGAAAGACTGTTGTAGTGAATTCTCCTCAAATTGATGTATAGATTCAAAGTAATAGCATTCAAAATCACGGAGGACAGAATATAGAAAGAGCTCTGAACGGCCCTGAACGGGGCGAGTGCCCTTCTCCCTGCGTGCGAAGCTCCCACTCGGTGCCTGTGTGTATGGCACGGCCGACACTGGCTGGGCAGCTGCGAACAGCGCAGTGGCTGTAGCCAGTCTGGCCCGGTCTGCATCCCCTCTTGGCTTCACCTCTCTCTAGTTCCGTGACCTCAGGCTTATTACTCAACTCTCTGTAACTTATTTACCCCATTTTAATGGTAAGGAGGCAAATGCCCCCCTGGCCGAGGTATTGGGGTTAATGGTGAATGCCGCGGCCCGGAGCAGCGCTGGCCCCCTGAGCGGTGTGCAGGAAGCCGGGCCGTTCCTGCCTCTGCTCTCTCCCCGAGCTGAGCTCCGTGAAGGAGGACACACGTGTCATTGGATGGTGCTGCCTCTGAGCCTAGCTCAGTGCCTGGCGCCTGCGCTGTGTTCGCTGTCCTGTTACCTGGCACATGGGGGGGCGAGGGGGGGGCTGAGGACAGTCCAGGTTGGGAGAAGCTGGCCAACGGCCTAAGTGTTTGAACCGCGAGCCCGTTCTCCACGGTGTCCCCACACTAGATGCCCAAAGCGCGATCCATGGGGACATGTGTGGAAACACCCGCCAGTGTCTCGCTCACCCCACAGCCCTTTCGAAGCTTCTGTTCCCCACGGGCCTGGGACCCCCAGCACAGCACTGTGGGGGCTCCGGCACCGGGGGCTGGGGGCCGTTCCTCAGCTCACGGCAGCCTGTGCTGTCATCGCGTCCATTCAGGGCCCTGCTCTGGACTTGCTTAATTTCTGTTCTCCCCACAACCTCATCCCATAACAGGCCATCATCCTCACGCTGCCAACGCGGTCTCCTACGCAGTCACCTTAGTCCGCGATGTCCCTGGTGGAACAAAAACCCTACATTTGTTGTCGCCAGATCCATCAACTTTGGGCCTTACGGTTGGGGCTTTGGAAGCTAAAAAAAGGTCTTTTCTGCCGCAAGGTCATGAGTCCACGCGTTCAGTAACTTGCTGGCATTACCGAGCACGTGCGTGTCTTTTCTCCATTTGGGATCGTCTTTCTCCCGCGCGTGCGGCTAAGCTGAGGTCTCTCTCGCTCGCTCGGCTGTTACCGGGCTGGGCTGGGCTGGGCTGGGCAGGGGCTCCGTGTCTTTGCTCAGATCTCTCAGGAAAGGGCCCTGAGTCCTGGGTGTAGGGGATGTCGGTCGAGGGTCTGAGTGACGGTGTTCACGGGGAACCTCGCAGCACAAAACAGAAAGTGGTCAGTTCTCAGGGGCTCACAGCGCATTTTATGAAAGTGACTTAACATACCGCGGTCCTAATGCCTGATGAGTGACTCTCAAAGCGTCTGAAGAACCATGTGGACCCAGGTCACACGCATGACAGCACGAGGCTGCGAGTCGGACAGGAGGGGTCCAGACCGGCTGCTGCGAGGCGGTGTCCCAGGCACGGAGCTCCGGTCAGTCCCGTGGTTGCCATCGGAGCCCTGGAGGTTAACATTGAGGGCGACACAGGCGAGACCAGGGCGGCACCTGCTGAGCCTCGGAGCTCTGCTCTGCCCGGTTACAGTCCAGCACAGGTGCGCGAGGGCTCCCTGCCCCCACGTCCACAGGGGCACTTCTTCCTCTCCTCCCGGCCAATGGCCATGCCGGCAGGGCTGCGGCGGCGCCTCCGTGCCTGCGCTGTGCATTCCCCGAGGATCGGTGACCTTGAGCGCCCGTGCGTGGACGTGCTGGCCGTGGGTATGTCCTCTTTGGAATGTCTATTCAGGTCCGCGGCCCTTTTAAAGCAGGCGTTCCTGGTATTACGTCGTATGAGCTGCTGATACATTTTGAATGTTCATCCCTCTCGGGTGTGTGATTTGCAAATGTCTCCCCATTCAGGGGCCTTTCGCTCTGCCGGCCGCCCCTTCGCGAGCAGGAGCTTGAGTCTGATGTCCCCCACCTTGCCTTTGGCTTTTGTTGCTGAGCTTTGGAGTCAGGTCTGAGCAGTCATTGCCAAGGCCGATGTCCACCACCTTCTCCCTAGACTTCCTTTTATTTTAAATATAGGTTTTTATTGATTTCAGAGAGGAAGGGAGAGGGAGAGAGAGAAACATCAATGATGAGAGAGAATCATGGATCGGCTGCCAGGTTACCGCCTGGAGAAGAGGAGAAGGCACCCCGTGTTCCTGCTCCCGGGTGCCAGGAGCCAGTCCATCCTTATTGTTTCAAGGGACCTGGCATATATGGCATACTGTTCTTAATATGTTTGCTCACCCTCTTGGCACTATGTGTTTTAACCAAGGTCACCTCTCCGAGAAAGGTTGTTTCCCCAAGTAGGGATTTTCCCCTGAAGTTAGGGCGGGAATAAAACCCCTTCACTAAGTGCCAGGCGGGGAATTAATCACTTTAACTACGAACAATCATGCTTAAGCTACATAATCTTTACTCCCTGGAATGGAGATAAGAAACGCCCTAACCTTTGGAATAGAGATTGATAGGATTGGAATTAACTGGTATAAATACAAATGTAACAAGACAACAAGCGACAGAACCTAGACACAGAACCTACACAGCACCTAGAGTCAGAACCTAGAGACAGAACCTAGGGAGAGAACCTGGCTGAAGATCCTAGAGACAGAACCTGGCTATAGAACCTGGATAGAACATGGCAAGAGAACCTGACTAGAACCTGGTGACTGAACCTGGCTGGAGAACCTGGACAGAACCTGGCTGGAGATCCAAACCAGAACTTCGCTGGAGATCCTGACCAGGACTTGGCTAGAGATCCTGGCTAGGCTGCTGATCAACTGAACGCTGTCTCCCTGTCATTCCTTCTTCGCCGACTCCGTCCACACCTATGGGGAACCACTGGACCTGCTGGGGTTGGATCCCAGCACCCGGGCTCCCAGCTCCCTTCCTCCCGGGTTGAGGCGGGGTATTATACTTCCAGGTCCTGTCACCCATGAAAATCTTAGCACCGAGGTGACTCTAAAAGCAAATGAGACCCAGCCTAAGTAGCACAACAGGACAGGCGGCCCAGGCTCCGCGTCATTCCGGCCCAGTCCACCATGTGACCAGGGTCCAGGGTCTCCCCCACACGGAGAACAAAATACCTGAGACACGAGGGGCCAGAGCCGAGCTGGGGGCTGAAGTGATCACAACAGCTTACAGGTGAGCGTGGCTGCCGGTGGTCACGTCTAGTTCTATCGCTCATGGAAAAACCCCTGTGCGGGCGGGTTACGGCCGAACACGACGCAGGCGGGCTGAAGCCGGGAGAGGCCACGTGGACGATGCCGTGGGGGCAGAGCAGAGAGACCCGGCTCAGGCCAGCGGTGACACTGCTGACCTAGTGACCGGCCATAGAGCCCGCCTCCACACGCTGGCACTAGGGACGAGTAAACGGGGTCATGCCGTGTTTTGCGGGTCCCCTACCACTCACCCTGGGTTACGGAGAACAAGGAAACAAACGTGCCAGATTCTCACACATGGACCAGGGCGATTGGGACAATCATAGGGTGGGGCTCCTTCCACCTGTCATTAGAAGGGTGCTCTAAGGTGGCCTTGGAGCCCCAGGGAGCCACACGAGACCTGGGGGGCAGGTACGTATGACAGAGCGAGGGGTACCTCCCAGCCCCCTGGCTGTCGCTGGGGTGATGGGAATGTGGCAGTTCCCGGTGGGGATGGGGGCGGGTGCACGTGACGCCGGAGAAGCAAAAGGCCCCTCGTTTTAACTGAAGCCTCCAGGACACAGCCTGCCGCCAAGCGGTGTCATTTTGGCCCAGGAATTGTTGGAGGCGAATCTTAAAGGTATCAAGTGGCAGAATCTGGTTCTGTAAGCAGCTGCTCAGTGCAGTGTGGTGTCTGCTCCTACATACCCACCCACTCCCAGCCCCTGCCTCTATACCCACCACCACCCCCCAGCTTCCAGCCCCCAGCCCCTCCTGCACACCCTCGCCAGGGACCAGGACTGCAACCCGGGCATGTGCCCTGACCGGGAATCAAAATCGTGACCTTTGTGGTGCCTGGGACAACACTCAACCACTGAGCCACACGGTCCAGGACAGTCAACCCCTTCACAGCATGCTCAGGCCAGGGCACTCACTTGGAAACTCGGGGACACTGACACCTCAGGACTCCCCTTCCCAGGTATGGCTGCCCCCCCAGCTGGTGCCAGGCTGGTCCGTCCGCCTGGCGCGCTGCTCTGCTGGGGGAGATCCGTCCTTCACTAACTCCGTCATAGCTCAGCTCTCCGGCACTTCTCAGGTTTGAGCTTCCATCCTGACTCTTTGCTGAGAATTCAGGTCTGGATTGGGGCCCCCTCTGTCGATTCTTGTAACACTGTGTTCCTGCTGTCGCCTAGTATGACAACTGTCCTCTTGTCTTTCTTCACCACTAAACTCTAAGCCAGTGATGGCGAACCTATGACACGCGTGTCAGAGGTGACACGTGAACTCATTTTTTTGGTTGATTTTTCTTTGTTAAAGGACATTTAAATATATAAAATAAATATCAAAAATATAAGTCTTTGTTTTACTGTGGTTGCAAATATCAAAAAATTCTATATGTGACACGGCACCAGAGTTAAGTTAGGGTATTTCAAAATGTTGACACGCCAAGCTCAAAAGGTTCACCATCACTCCTCTAAGCGAAGAGCTGGGCACACAGTAGGTGTTTAATAAAAAGTTTTGAATGAATGAATGAATGATAAGTTATTATGAATACCAATGCCAGATATTTGGCACACAACCAATCAATCCATGTTGGGTCAGTGTTCTGTGATCACAGGATAACCTAGAACCCGGGGCCCGCACGGCAGGCTGCGGGCCATGTGGGTGGAAGCAGGGCTCATGTGAAAACGCAACACTTTGACCGACTATGTCAGGCTGGGTCTCTTCTCCGTGTCCAGCACAGAGAGAGGCGTGAACCGGTTCTTTGAGGTAGGAGGCGCTTTGGGGATTTGGGAAAATGAAAAGACAGACACAGAAATAGAATAAAAGCTTGGGCCGGGCGTGGCGTCTGCCCTCCGATGGAGGGACAGACAGAGAGAGTCAGCACCACATGCAGGTTTAATAAATTCTCGAATAACAGGAAGTTACATCACATCTGGGTGGGCCTTGATTTCCTGGCGACATCATGAGATCCACCCCCTTAACACTGGGCGGGAAGGTCAAACTGAGCGGTGTCCTGGTCTGTTGACCAGGTCCGCCCCCAGGGCGTGGCTCTCCGATGGAGGGACAGACAGAGAGAGTCAGCACCACATGCAGGTTTAATAAATTCTCGAATAACAGGAAGTTACATCACATCTGGGTGGGCCTTGATTTCCTGGCGACATCATGAGATCCACCCCCTTAACACTGGGCGGGAAGGTCAAACTGAGCGGTGTCCTGGTCTGTTGACCAGGTCCGCCCCCAGGGCGTGGCTTTGCCTTCGCTCTGCGCTTCAGCGGGGACTACTGATAAGATCTTACTTGTAAAACCAATCATGAATAACTTTTCTATATGTTAGCAATAACCAATTCTAATCCTTCCAGCGGTTCTCAACCTTCCTAATGCCGCGACCCTTTAATACAGCTCCTCATGTTGTGGTGACCCCCAACCATAACATTATTTTCGTTGCTACTTCACAACTGTAATTTTGCTACTGTGATGAATCGTCATGTAACTATCTGATATGCAGGATGTATTTTCATTGTTCGCGACCCACAGGTTGAGAACCGCTGATTTACACCATAATAAAACCTCAGAATTTATTTAAGGCTTATGAAGCATATTAAACTATGCAACTTTACTCAGAATCATAAAAACACTTGAATAGAGAAATAGCATGAACTTTAAAAGAACTCCTTAATATTATAAGATGCCCGTTCTCCCCAAATTGTTTTTATAAGCAGTGAAATTCCCCCCAAAAATGCCAAGTAATTTTTTGGGGTAATGTTTTTTCGAATAATAACATACATTAACAAGTATACAGTTCAATGAATTTTAAATTATTTAAAAACTGGCCTAAGTTTAAGGTTCACCTGACATAAAAATAAAGCAAAATATTCTGTAAAATTTTAATAAGAAAAAAACTTTAAAATGTTGGAGCTGAAACGTTACTATAGAAATTGGCAGGAAGGAATTCTAGCCAAAAAAAAAAGCTCATGGGGATGTATATAAATGTGATCAGTGTTGCATTTCAAAATGGTGAGTTAATGATGGAACCGTTGCCGGTGCTAAAATAATTGTGATACAAGTATCCAACTTAACACATACATTTAAACATAAATACAAATAAAACCAGAAAAGATGTCGAATAATGTATTGCTTAAAACTTAGGGTGGATAAGCATCACGTTGAAAATGGATTTGTCTGCGTGCAGTTAATGCCTCTCTGTGGTGAATGTCATGTTAAAAGGCAGGTCACCAGTCAGGAGAACGTGTTTGCTACGCTTATGACGCCTGGCTGGCGTCTGATGGCCCCGTGGGCTGTGCTGAGCGCGTGTGGGTTCGGGGTCGGATTGCTGGGTGTGAACATGAAGTGTCTCACTTCCCAGCTGTCTCGGGTCGGGTTCCCAAGAAGCCTGGCTGAGAGGAAGGTTCTGGGTGAGTAACTGACAGCAGATACCCTTCCCCTGAGGAATGAGGGGGCGGGATCAGAGGGGAGGAATCTAGAAAAAGGTGAGGTTCAGACGAAGGCTCACCTCGGCTGCCCCACCAGATCAGGGCAAACAGGGTGCCCAGAAGGCCCCTGGCCTGGCTCAGGGCTGGCCCTGTGACCCTCCCTCAGTGGCTGGTCTAGGGCCGCCCTGGCTGTGGGACACGCCCGCTCCCACTGAGGATAGTTCTCCGGCAGAGGGTGCCGTGCTGAGCTGCTAGACACCCGAGGGCAGCACGTGCGGACAGGGCGTCGGGGGATCAACTCGTAGCATCGTCTGTAATAACTACACCCTCCCGGTTAAGTCACTCGGCTTTCTGAAGCTTTCATGTCTTCATTTATCAAGAGAAAACGTGTCAGGGCCACGGGGTGGCAGGGGATCTGACAAGAAGTAGTCCATGCCAGGAGCTAGGCCAACAAAAGCACTCCCGTGTTAGCACGCAGGGAGCTTTACGAGTGTAAGCACTCCGACAGCAAAATGCGGAAACGGCAAAGAATGAATCATACCGGCGGAGACACGCAATTACCCACGACATGGGGATGTCTGCTCTGGACTGTGACTGCAGAAGCGCACGCTTCCGATGAATTGCCGCTTCTTTCCCTCGAACACTCGGCGTCGGCCAGGCGTCCAGCCGGGGACGGGGAGCCCCTTCCCCCGTTGCTAGGAAGAGTATAAACTGACCGGCCGTGTTCCGGAGCGCGCCTTGGAGAGTATCTGGAGCCTGTACATCACGCACACCCTCCTAAAACGCGCATCCCCACTTCCAAGAATTCATTTGCAGAAAATCTGCCCAGACACTTAAAAATATAAAGAAGTTCGCACGTAGGACTGAGTGTTGGGAAGTGGGCATTGATCCCAAGAGCGACTAGAATAGAAAGGGAGAGTGGTGCCAAGGCGGCTGCGATGAAGAATGGCACAAAGAAGTATATTGTAATGTTATACATAAGCATGTTTTCCACAAATACAAAAAGATATTTTATCGAGACGGAATTCGTGTCAAAAGCACAAATTTGGAAGTTGTATTCCGATGGTAAAATCCAGTCTTATGCCATTTGGAATGACACGCTGGCAGTAGCTGTCTTTGGTGGCGAGCAGCTTCGCGCGAATAGGCGGAGAGGCCCACGGGCAGAAAGGGGCCACTTAGGACGGTGGGTAATGACACAGGCGAGAGTCCGGGTGTCTGCAGGCCACCCTGGCTCACGCCACGAGGTTCTCCTGCCTCTCAGGCGAGCCCCCCCGGGTAGCCTGCTGCCCGTGCTCCATCGCGGTGTGCGTGCTGGGAGGCAGCTGTGCCGCCATCGCCTCGGAACCAGGTGGTCTCAGCAGGGTCCCTCATGGCATGGCCGTGCCTCTCCGGGATCTGTTACCTGGGAAGCCCCTGGAGCTAACAGAGGCCGAGTCTCCTTATCACGGACCAGGCGCTGACGCGGCCAGTGCGCAGCCCGGGCTGGAGTGATGGCCTTGCCCAGGTGCTCACTCAGCGCAGCGAGGCCTGTGTCAGGGCACCTGGCGCCTCGGCCACCCTCCCTCGCTGTGCCAGGGCCTGGCCGCCTGTGCCGGGGGACGGAGAAAGAGCCTCAGATCCTCTTGGCGTTCTTATGCTTTGTCCCGGACACCAGAGGACGGGCTGTCTGAACGAGGGGGCAGCTGGGCTGCCCAGACCCCAGTCTCTCCTTCGTCTGAAGGCGGCCCCACCGGCCACACCAGGAGCACCCCCCACACGGTGGGTGGTTGCCACAGCGACCCTCAGGTGTGGAGGTGGAACTAGGGAACCCAGTTCTCTGCCAGCTCTGACATAAATGCCGGCGATGTTTCATAGAGACCCCTCCCAGGAAGGAAGATGAAATGCTGTTTGCATCCCGGTAGCTGGGTGGGTGGGCGCCTGCGCTGTGGGGTAAGCAGTGGTTTGGGGTCTTTCTCAGGAGAGACAATGGCAGCTCTCGGGCCCACACAGAGGCAGCAACAAGAGACAGAAGGAGAGCGTGTCTGTGTGTCAGGCAGGGCTGACGGGGCCTAAGTGTTTTAGACGAGAGGAGGTCGCTCTGAGCTCTTTAAACAACACTTCAGTGTATTCGACACGAGCAGACGTGGAGTTGCTTAAGGATGCTAAACTACTCCTCTTAGGAAACTCTGTGCTGGGGTTTAAAAATACGAGTGATGGCCCAGGAGTCAAAAGAAACGCCGGGGAACGCTGTCCTTCTGCGGAGCCTTTATCAAAGGCTGCACCTAAAATGAGGTCATGCGCCTGCTCCCGCCCGGCCGGCGCAGGTTCTGCCTGCGCAGCGGTATTTGACCCCGACGCCCAGCAGGCGATGTGTGCAGCTCCCGCTCGGTCCCTGCTGTGGGAAAGGAAGCCGGCCCCGGGGCTCCGCTCCTGGCGTGGCGACGCCCCAGACTTTCGCAAATGAAGACACATCACGCTTTTCAGCCCGGGACAGGAAACCTCACGGTTGCCAAGGCAACGGCAGGACTGGCGCCCCGGCTGGCGGCCGAGTGTCCCCGAGCCCAGCGGCCTCTGCTGTCACTCACGGTCACACTGAGCACAGGCCTCGGTCGTGACCTCACAGCCAGGATCCGCCTGCGAGCTCTGGGCACAGTGGGCACCAGGAGGCCAATTCTGAGCCATCAGAGCAGTGGGGGGCCTCTGGGGAACCGTGATCCCCGTGACACCCGGAGACCCGTTCACGTACATGATGACCCGGGACTGCACGCCAGGTACAGGTCCCTGCACATTTGACAAAACCCATGGACTTGACCCCACCCGGAGCGAACCTGT
>NW_006289398.1:6673223-6673544 GCF_000327345.1 Myotis davidii
GGGGGCGGGGGACTAGGGGAACTCTCGGAACTTCCTGCTCTGCTTTGCTGTGAACGTAAATAAGTAATGTGGGTTACGATGGAGGAATGAATGGGGGAAAGCAAACAAATGGCCTCTTCTGGGGGTAGGGCAAGTCCAGGGGCTCCAAGTGAGGCTGCGTGGGAAAGAGGCATTCGTTTGTGGCACAATCAGCCCAGAGACCCAGGGGGCATGGAGGACCCAGGGCACGCCGCTGCCCATAGAACACGCCGCTGCCCATAGAACATGCTGCCCATAGGACATGCTGCCCATAGAACACGCCGCTGCCCATAGAACATGTTG
>NW_006289398.1:6673591-6673995 GCF_000327345.1 Myotis davidii
TGCCCCGGCTGGCGGCTGAGTGTCCCCGAGCCCAGCGGCCTCTGCTGTCACTCACGGTCACACTGAGCACAGGCCTCGGTCGTGACCTCACAGCCAGGATCCGTGTGCGAGCTCTGGGCACAGTGGGCACCAGGAGGCCAATTCTGAGCCATCAGAGCAGTGGGGGGGCCTCTGGGGAACCGTGATCCCCGTGACACCCGGAGACCCGTTCACGTACATGATGACCCGGGACTGCACGCCAGGTACAGGTCCCTGCACATTTGACAAAACCCATGGACTTGACCCCACCCGGAGCGAACCCGTCCAACCAGGGGCCGTGGTGACGGCAACGTGATGTGTCCATGTCGGTTGTCAGTTGTAGCAAATGCACCCCTGGGGGTGGTGGTGGGGAGGCCGGGGAGCAG
>NW_006289398.1:6675066-6680935 GCF_000327345.1 Myotis davidii
ACTGCCCATAGAACACGCCGCTGCCCATAGGACACGCTGAGTCTGGGTTATAAGAGCCTCGTTCTCTGGGGCTGGGAAGCCGTCAGGGCAGGCTGCATTTCGTCTCTGTCTGTGGGTGAACGTGGAGACAGCTGAGGTTGCACAGGTCACGCAGGGAGAGCAGGCCTGAGGATAGGCCTGGAACGTCTAACTAATGCTGATCTGCCCACCTCAGCCCCTGCCTCAGCCAGGAACCCTCACTCCCCGACTCTCTGAGTCTGCGGGGCCCAGGCACAGGGGGCTACTGTGCACCCCCAGGGAGGCCCGCGCTCCTGCTGGGATGGTCTGAGCCCCTCCCGGCCTCTCTCCTGGTCCCTGGTCGGAGGTATTTTTTGTTTGTTTGTTTGTTTGTTTTTTTGTCAGAGGTTTTGCAGCAGCTACTACTATTGTCCTTGTAAAGCGAGTGGGGTATAGCCGTGAGTGGAGGAGCTGAGTGTCAAAGTGGGGTGAGGGGTCCCCCAATGAAGCAACACTGGGGGGGAAGGTCGCACATGCTCACACCACACCTTGCTACATGGGGTCCTTTTCCCCACCAAATGGACAGTGCCCTCCAGGATCTCTGACCTTGATCTTGACCTTGACAGGCCAAAGGCATGCCTGTCTGTGAAGCACGGACACGTTCCTCAGAGCGGAGCAATAGGACGCGGTGCCGGGGGCGGATGGCCAGGGCTGGGAGTGCGGGCCACACCTGCTGGCTGCGTGGCTGGAGCCGGGGCTCACCTCTTGGTTCCTTGGCCTCTTCGCTTGTAAACGGAGGAGGAGCGCCGCACTGCCTCGCTGCGGGCTGAGGATGAGGAGGCCACCTGTGAACCGCGCAGACCGCACCGCAGCGGCCGTGCTCACGCGGCTTACTGAAATGCCGGCTCCGGCCGCCCCTCCGCGGGGTGAGGCCAGGCCGTCGCTGCTGGACGGAGCGCCCCTGGGAATACAAAGCTCAGCCACGAGGCCAGGAACAATGCATCCTGGGAGAGTGGTTTCAGGTTTCCCTTTCATAACAACGTCCATAAAACGTCACATTTCTCTACCAGCGGTTCTCAACCTGTGGGTCACGATCCTTTGGGGGTCGCACGACCCTTTCACAGGAGTCGCCTAAGACCATCAGAAAACATATAATTACATATTGTTTTTGTGATTAATTACTATGCTTTAATTATGTTCAATTTGTAACAATGAAAATACATCCTGCAGATCAGATATTTACATGACGATTCATAAGAGTAGCAAAATTACAGTTATGAAGTAGCAATGAAGATAATTATATGGTGGGAGTCACCACAACATGAGGAACTGTATTAAAGGGTCGCGGCATCAGGAAGCTTGAGAACCGCTGCTCTAGACGCTCAGTGACAAGAACACAGCCCACGCCGGGCGGCTCCTCAGCGCAGGCTGCCTTACGAACCTGGACTTGGCGTGCTTACTACCAGAGGTCAAGGACTATCAGTGATGCAATTGGTCCTATAATTTTTAAAAATATATTTGTATTGATTTCAGAGAGGAAGGGCGAGGGAGATGGAAACATCAATGATGAGAGAGAATCATGGATCGGCTGCCTCCTGCACGCCTCCTACTGGGGATCAAGCCTGCAACCTGGGCATGTGCCCTTGACCGGAATCGAAATGGGGACCCTTCAGTCCGCAGGCTGACGCTCCATCACTGAGCCACACCAGCTCGCGCTGGCCTATGATTTTTAAAAGACCGCTGCAGGAGCACATGCTGTCCAGAGGTGGGAGGACCTGCTCGGGCTTCGTTACGGCTGCGCCTTGTGCTCCGGCCACAGGGAGGTGCTGGCCCTCCCCCACGCGGTGCCTCTCTTGGGGCCAAGGCAGGACCGAGGTGACTTGCAGCTCTCCCTGCCCCGCCCGCACGTGCTACCTGCCAATCAAAGGAGAACGCAGGCTCCCAGGCGGCTGTCCGTTGACGTGGAGTAGAAGTAACATGGGGTGCCTCTTGGGTCTGAGTCACTCTGCTCCTTAGCCGAGAAGCTGTTGCTTTTTGTTTTGTTTTTTCATCCTCACCTGAGGATGTGTTTCCATTGATTTTTACAGAGAGTAGAAGGGAGAGGAGGAGAGAGAGAGAGAGAGAGATGGCCGGATCGGGCCTGCAGCCAAGGTATGTGCCCTTGACCAGGAATTGAGCCCAAGAGCCTTCAGTCCTCGGGCCACTGCTGTGACCACTGAACAGCGGCCAGGGCCACTCACTCTCTCAGCTGCTGAAGGTTTGCACTAACTCAGGGGTGGGCAAACTTTTTGACTCGAGGGCCACAATGGGTTCTTAAACTGGCCCGGAGGGCCGGAACCAAAGCATGAATGGAGTGTTTGTGTGAACTAATATAAATTCAAAGTAAACATCATTACATAAAAGGGTGCGGTCTTTTTTTTCAATAGTTTTATTCATTTCAAACGGGCCGGATCCGGCCCGTGGGCCATAGTTTGTCCACGGCTGCACTAAGCCAAGGTTCTCACAGGGGCCACACGCTGAAACCACGCAAGCAACATCTGAAACACACCGACGCCTGTGTCTGTGATCCCCGTGTCCCAGGCTGGGCCCGAGCACCTGCGGAGCCGCCGGGACATCCCCAAGCACAGGCCCGGCTGGGAGCCGCAAGCCGCGCTGCCTTTAATTCCAGACGGAGCTGCAGACCACAATCACGGGCCTTGGAATTCCTTCCATGAGGCAAACGGACGCGCGTCACCGCCTGCTGCGCAGACAGCGCTATGGGTGTGCTTCCTGCCAGGCGGCCTGTCCTAAAACGTGTCTGAACCGAACTTGAGCAACAGGAACCCGGTGGACTTGCTGTCCATCCTGGGAGTTCTCCTAATTGGTCCAGACCACGACTCAAGCTGCAGACGAGGAGGGAGCTCTGTGCACGTGGGTGTCTGGGCTCTGACTCAGCCTGGTGTCGGGTTTGGCCATCTGCCCGGGGACCTGCTGGGGTGACCTCACCAAGGACCAAGCTGCCAGTTCACGGAGATCGCGGCGGGAGGTCCTGGGCAAATCGCTTGGAGACCACACAACAATGCTGAGTTGCATCTTCCCTGGGATTGCACAAACAGAGTTTGGGGCCAAGCCGTTCCCCCCCAAAGCTACCATCGGAATGGTTCCGGAAGGTGTCGGACAGTTGTTTCCAGGACTGTGGGGGCCTTACACAAACCGGCATTTCTTCCTGCTAATGACTGCCTCACGCGGTGAGCGAGGGGGGCATAAGTATCGGTTTCCAAAAACTACTCAGCGTTCAAAGACACCTTGACTCCTTGCACAGTTGTTGGTGGCTCTTCACTAGCTGGTGTTGTATTACTCAGGAGAACGAAGCACCACATGTAGTCAGAATGTTCGAGGGCAACGAGAAGGTAAGGGTGGTGGAGGGTCACTCACGAGACAGCGTTAGTCACCATCGTTGTGAAGTAAGAGGCAAGAGCCTGAATTGGAACAGGACAGCCTGGCTCCAGTCTCCACACATTTTGGCCCAAACCATGTGCCAGTCAGGGTGTCACAGGTCAGTGGGGAAGGACGTCCTGATAACGCTGCCAGCAAAGACATACTATGCGTAAAACAATAAAACGCGTTAGATCCCTCCCTCACACCATACACACGCCCATTCCAGGAAGATGGAAACCCTGGATGTGAAGCGCAGAACTGGTAGGAAAACTGTGGCCGTGCATTATGCCCCAGCCGTTACGTCATGAAGGTCAGACAAAAACTCCAATGGGAAACTTCCGCAGCTCCGATAGCAGGAACAACATTTACAGAGAAGAAAACCAAAGCCTTAGACTGGGAAAACGGATGTGTAACACAGAGTCGATAAAGTTGAAGGTCTTACGTAGCAAGGAGACCGAAAGGAAATGGGCGAACGTCCATGCGAAGGATTCCCGGTGAAGGTGTCACATGGCCAGCGAACATGGGAGAGACACTCAGCCCCCCACAACCAGGTAAATCCGATCGTGAAGTCACGTCCATTCACGAGACTGGGGAAGAGCAGAAAGCCCGACAGTTGCCGAGAACTATGGGGACTGCCCCCGGCCATGGGCGTGGATGGGCACAGGCGCGTGGGAAGCGGGTTGGCGGGACCTGGAGGCGTGGAGGTGTGTGCGCCCTGTGGTCCCGCAATGAACACGCATCTCAGAGAACGCCGTGCACACGCGTGCCGGGAGAAAGCTGTCTCTTCTCCACCAGGAAAGGCCACGCGGAAAAGGAAGGAAAAAGCAGCTGCTCAGGCAAATAGGGCGAGAGTTACAGAGCTCTGACCGGTCACTTCAGAGCTCCCCTATTCGAGAGAAACACACATATCGCCAGGACCTGAAATCAGCCACATCTCACCTCCTCGTCCTGTCGGAAACGCTGTTCCCTCAGGTAACAGGCAACAAGCGCTAACGATTCAATTTGCATAAATAACATGTTTTGAAAACCAGATTGAATATTTGTGTCCCCCCCTCCTCCCATATTTCACATATTAAACCCTAACACCCATGTGAAGGTGGTAGGAGGGGGCCCTCGGGGGTCAGAGGTCATGAGGAGGACCTGGCACACGCACAGGAGGGCGCGCAGGAGGGTCCTCTGCCGCGTGAGGGCACCGGGACATGCCATCTGGAGCAGGAGGCAGGTCCGCACCAGGTGCCCCAGTGACCTGGGGCTCCCCAGCCTCCAGAGCTGCGAGGTATACGCCTGCCGTGTGACCCTCTCAGCCTGCGGTCCCGGGTTCCAGCAGCCAGAGAGGGTAAGAGCCGGTCCACTGTCCGACGCGGGACGGCTGCCAGCATCACCAGCTCTGCTCAGGCCAAGGGAGAGGGGCTGCTGGGGCAGAGCCACATGCACATGCGGCCTCGGGTCCAGAAGGTTCCTGATCCCCTCCTCTCTGCCAGGCCTCAGCGCGGCTGCCACGTGGGGAGGCAGCCTTCGGGTCCTCTGGATTCTCTCATTCTTCAGCCTCAGCCAGGCCAACGCCTCCTCGGGAGGAGCTGGTGTGTATGCAGGAGCCTGTGGGTCACGTGCCCTCTTACCCGCCTGCCTGTGGGTCACGTGCCCTCTTACCCGCCTGCCTGTGGGCCATGTGCCCTCTCACCCGCGTGCCTGTGGGCCATGTGCCCTCTCACCTGCCTGCCTGTGGGTCACGTGCCCTCTCACCCGCGTGCCTGTGGGTCATGTGCCCTCTCACCCGCATGCCTGTGGGTCACGTGCCCTCTCACCCGCGTGCCTGTGGGTCATGTGCCCTCTCACCTGTGTGCTGGTAGCTCTGACTCTCTTACAACATGGGGCACATTTCTTAAATTTAAAAGTGGGGCTGTGCTGGGAAATTTGGTCAGATACATGCAAAAAAAAAATAAAACTAATCACCAACTTCACCATACACAAAAACAAACCCAAAATGGCTAAAGGACTTAAATGTAAGATGGGAAACCATAAAAATCCTACAAGACTCCATAGGCAGCAAAATAGCAGACATATGTCGTAGCAATATCTTTACAGACACAGATCCTAGGGCAATGGAGACTAAGGAGACAATAAACCAATGGGACTACATCAAAATAAAAAGCTGCTGCACAGCAAAAGGAGCCAGCCACAAAACAACAAGAAAGCCCACTTCATGGGAGAACATATTTGCCAATGCTATTTCAGATAAGAGTTTAATCTCCAAAATTTACAGAGAACTCATACAACTTAACAAAAGGAAGATAAACAATCCAACCAAAAAATGGGCAAAGGACCTACACAGACACTTTCCAAAAGAGGACATTCGGAAAGCCAAGAGACATATGAAAACATGCTCAAAGTCACTAATCATCCAAGAGATACAAATCAAAACAACAATGAGGTACCATCTCACACCTGTCAGAGT
>NW_006289398.1:6681170-6685451 GCF_000327345.1 Myotis davidii
CCCTCATACCATTGGAGGGCCGGACTATAGTTTTTAAAAAAAATTATGAACAAATTCCTATGCACACTGCACATGTCTTATTTTGAATTAAAAAAACAAAACGGGAACAAATACAATATTTGTATTTGCATGTGGCCCGCGGGCCGTAGTTTGAGAACCCCTGATCTACACAATGGAATACTATGCTGCTATAAAAAAGAAGGAACTTTTACCATTTGCAACAGCGTGGATAGAACTGGAGAGCATTATGCTAAGTGAAATAAGCCAGTCAGAGAAAGGTAAATACCACACGATCTCACTCATATGTAGGGTATAAGGATCAACACAATTTGATGAACAAGAGTAGATCCAGAGACCAATGGCAGGGGAGGGGGGTTAGAGAGCAGCCAAAGGACTTGTATGCACATCCGCATAACCCATGGACACAGACACTGGGCGGTGGGGGTTGCCCAGGGTGGGAACGGCTGGGGAGTGGGGGTCAAGCGGGGAAAAGGAGACCTATGTGAAACTTTAGATAATGAAAAACAAAGTGGGGCTGTCTTCGAAGATCTGGTGTGGGCCCCAGTGGCAGAGCTTCTCAGCCAGGGATGCGCAGAACATGGTCCCCAGACGGCAGCTTCTGCAGCGCAGCGCATCACCAGGGGCCTGTTGGAAAGGCAGATTCCTGCCGCCCCCTCACCTCCTGAACTAGACCTGGAGGCAGCCCAGCGCTGGAAGTGAGAGTCGCTGTGTAAGCGGAGCCCTCACAGGACGACTGGCAACAGAGCTTTCCCCTCCGGCTACAGCGGAACTGGAGGTGGGGTCCAGGGGGCGGGGGGCGGGAGGCCTGGAAACCACCCTGATGGTCCCCAGTGTGACCCCGGCTCCAGGTGCCCCCCTCCCAGGCTGCCCGGGAAGGGAGGGGTTAGAGTGTAGGAACAGGATTGCATTTGGCAGCTTGTGACCCTGAGGAGTGACTGATGAAACACCGATGACCCACTGTGCGTCCCGATGAGAGACCACAGTGAGTCAGCTTTGATCCCTGCCCACCGGGAGCTCGGCTCCAGTGGGAAAAGCGGATCAATAACCCGACAGCGGCCCCGCGGCAATTCCTGTGACAGTGAGTGACTACGGTGTGTCCGGGACTGTGAATACGGGGAGGGAGCCACGGGAGAGGCTCAGGGAGGGCCCAGCTCCCGGGAACGGCTGTGGGTTACGTGGAGCAGGTCCCAGACCTCCCTTCCCACCGAGAGAGCGTGCGTGAGCCTTCATCCTCAATCTGATGGTGCAGAATAAAGTATTTAAGAAGTGACTCAAGTAAGTGACGCCTGAGGCAAAGGGTCCGGCTTAACGTTGGACAAGAGGAACCTTTTAATGTGACTTTCAGCACCTCCACGCCCGGGAAGGCGTCCCCAAAGAACCCCCGGGAAGCCGGGATTTGAGGGTGCACACTCACCCCGTCTCAGAGAAGCCACTGAGCGTGCACCTGAGTCCAATACAAAGGGATATTGCTGGTGAACTGCTAAGTGGAGAGAGAGAGAGAGAGAGAGGGAGAGAGAGAGAGAGAGAGAGAGAGGGAGAGATTGAGAGAGAGAAAGGGGGGGAGAGAGGGAGAGAGAGAGGCCTTCCTACTTTGTCACTAAGGGCTTGAGACTGAAGGCAAATGCTGCCTGGGCGGAGGTGCAGGGTCCGCGTACAGTGCCCTCTAGCGGCAGCCCAGCGCCCTTGTCTGAGCGGAGCTGCTTTTTCATGCATTGAAGGTAATTTTCTATCTATTTTCCAGCACAGTAACAAAGGGTGCACTGGCTCTTGTTTTTGTCATTAAGCAATTATGAGCAATTCCGGAGTGAGTGGCTTTTTACTCGTATTAATTATTCATCTCCTAGAGTGAAAAAAAAATCACTTTTTTTTACTTTTCTTTTTAAATAGGTTAATTCTGTTAAATTTGTGTTTAAAGTTAACTTGCATTTAAATTTAAGGTAAACTGTTACCGATATAATACTTTAGAAATTATGTGCTTCATGGGAAGTCTTGGGAGATATCTCCATGCCCTCATTTTCCATAATATGTCTGAGCCTCACGGAAAACCAACCATAGGAAATCGTTCTGATGAGGCTTCTATGTTTGTTAGAGTTGAGGCAGCCCTCTTTCTGACATTATTAGTCAACAGCATTGTAGGGGTATTAGCTATAATTTCATTTATTATTAAAAACTTGGCCACACCCTTACTTCTTTCCTTGGAAGCTAGCAGCTTGCTGGCCGGTGTTTTTTAATTGGGATGCACAGTGGACTTCACCTATGACGATTTATTACAGCATGGATGCTTAGGACTTACCCCACCTTCCCTGGCTCCCTTCACTCGATATTCTCGGTCAAGTCTTAGTAAATGCTTGGCGTACACATGGCATATCATGCACACTGTCTCACGTTACTGTACGTAAAAATGATGTGTATCCATTTTTATGAATGAGATGAAACGTGCACTGACTTTGAAAATCGGCTAATCACTGTCCTTGTCTATATTTTACCTAACACGTCTTTGAAATGGCTTTATTCTCTTTATCTCGCAGGCCAGAGAAGCAACCACATTTCCTGTTCAGTGGCCATGCTCTTGTGAACGCTCGCCAGGCCTCTCATTTTCAAACGGTCGGAATGCCTTCACCACAGCTGTTGTCACTGATTGTTTTTAAAGATAAGTGACTCAGTTTTCTTTCTTTCTTTTTTTAATTGATTTCAGAGAGGAAGGGAGAGGGAGAGAGAGGAACTTCAATGAGGAGAGTGAATCATGGATCAGCTGCCTCCTGCACGCCCCACACTGGGGATCGAGCCTGCAACCGGGCATGTGCCCTGACCGGAATCGAACCCTGACCACCTGGTTCATAGGTTGACGCTCAACCACTGAGCCACACCAGCTGGGTTCTAGTTCTTTATAAATCATTTATTAGAGAAGTTCTTCGTTCTCTATTCAAAATGAGTAAAATGCAATCCTTAGGTTTTAATAGGTTAATTGCCCCCTTCCAGCGGGGGGGTGGGGCTGAGGCAGGCGTGAGGACAGAGGAGGGGCAGGAGGGAGACAGAGTCAGAGGCTGGGCTGGGTTTCAGGACAGTGATGGGGACTGGGGCAGCACCCACGCCCTCCTCCCGCCGCCACAGCCCACGGGGGGAAATGCCGGTTCCACCCTCAGTCCCGGGAGACAGCAGCGCTGCCTTGAAGATGTGTGTCACTCGCACAGCCACGCGTGGGGCCGTCTGTACTTATGTACCAACCACCTTCCATTCGTTTATTTTTATCCTTCTCACTATTTTCTCTGAGATTCACAAAGGAGAACTGAGAAACCCGGTCACACTAGGGCAGTGCTGGCGAACCTTTTGAGCTCGGCGTGCCAGCATTTTGAAAAACTCTAACTTAACTCTGGTGCCGTGTCACATATAGAAATTTTTTTATATTTGCAACCACAGTAAAACAAAAATATTTTTGATATTTATTTTATATATTTAAATGCCATTTAACAAAAATCAACCAAAAAAATGAGTTCACGTGTCACCTCTGACACGCGTGTCATAGGTTCGCCATCACTGCTCTAGGTTTTGACAGGTTCCCTGCCCCTCGGCTAGGCCACAGCCTCAAGCGCTCCCACCTGCTGCTCCCGGCCCAGTGCTCCGTGGGTCTCGCTGTAATCACCTGTTCAGTGGCTCCCGCTGTGGCTACACTCTGCGCTGTCACTGCATCTTGTTCACGACACAACCTGCACCTGGACGTGGGTGCAGAGGAGGAGGGTTCTACTAGCGCGTGCATCAGCGTGGCTCCCCACCACCACCCTCTGCTGGGCGGGGACCTGGCCGCGGGCTCTCTGTCAGACTGACTCGGCCCTTGTTAGGGTCCATCAGCTCTGGGTGACCGTCTGAACCATCCCGCCCGTTAGCTCCCGACCTTCTGTTGACCGTGGGCCCTCCCAGCGGGCACCCCCGGCTCCTCACCTCCAGGCGAGTCTTCTCCTCGCCCAGGAGGTGCGGGTTCCTCAGTTTTCTAGGCTGGGCAATGGGCTTGCGGTGGTGAAGACGGAATGAGATGCTAATAAGATGCTAATGAGATGCTAATAGGACTTCCGCCCAGCAGGCACTGCAGCTACTATTATTGTCACTGCGGTGTTGTTTGCGCCCCGGAAGCACCTGGTCGCTCACCTGCTCCCACAGAGGCGCCGCAGACACGGAGCCACAGCCCCAGACTGCACCGGCCTGGACGCAGCCTCCCCCGCGGGCATCTCCTTAGGGGTCACTTCTGTTCACGGTCGATGGGGTCGC
>NW_006289398.1:6685467-6685914 GCF_000327345.1 Myotis davidii
GAGCCCAGGCCGTCCTGCCTCTCCGGTCCCGCCCGGGAAACACCCTCCCTGGGCTCCTCCCCTCTGACTCCTCCCTCCCCTCTGACTCCTCCCCTCGGGCTCCTCCCATCGGACTCCTCCCTCCCCTCTGACTCCTCCCATCGGGCTCCTCCCATCGGACTCCTCCCCTCTGACTCCTCCCATCGGGCTCCTCCCCTCTGACTCCTCCCCTTGGGCTCCTCCCCGCGAGGAGCACAGCTGCGGGAGGTGTGGGTGCTGTGGGCCCTACGGAGCGGTATCAAGAGCCCAGCCCTGGCCCCCGCTGGGGGGCTCCCCCGGCCTCCCCCGAGACCCACGCTGCCCGCCCTCGGGTGGGGCACTCCTCCTCCTCCAGGGAGGTCGGCTCCCTCAGCGGGATGCCCAGCAAAGCCCCTCCTGGGGTGTCATCAACCCCTCCTCCTGTCCCCC
>NW_006289398.1:6685986-6692215 GCF_000327345.1 Myotis davidii
CCCCTCGCCTCTGCGCCTTTCCTCTCCGCCCACCACTCCTCTCTCCTGAGGCTCCTCACGCACCTGCAGATCCACACACGGTGCAGTGCGGGCCGCCCTGGCGCCAGGGGAGGAGGGTCAGCCGCCACGGCCAAGTGGTGTGCGTGTGTACGTGTGTGCATGCGTGTGCATGCATGTGTGTGTGCATGTGCGCGCGCGTGTGTGCACGTGTGTGTGTGTACGTGTGTGTTTGCAGGGAAGGGGCAGGAGGAGGAGGTGTAGGCAGTGAAGTTGTAAAGATGGGGGGCGATCTTAAAGTCCCTCCCCTTCCACCTCCAACCCTAGTTTTCTTTCGGTCTTACCTGACCTTTTAGCCGCACAAGGTCGTGGAGAAGGAGAAGGAGGGACCAGTCCCGAGCGGCTGAGGTCAGTGTTTCCTTGGAATTGTCCTCGGGTCACAAAAGCTTTGTGACTTCCTCAAGCTCCGCAGCTCAGCCACGGAAAGTACTGTTCCTGCCGCCCCGGGCCGGGGAGCAAATGTGGGAACAGAAGCAATCGCTCGGCCACAGCCCACAGGCGGGCGAGGGGGCTCGGCCTTCCCCGCGCAGTCAGTGCTGTGCCGTTCCCAGCGCGTCTCCAGTCGCCGAGGCCTCGGTTCACCCTTAAGGAAACGGGCGATGCGACGCGACAGCCGGGCTTCTAACGATGGCCACCAGGACTCTCAGTGGGCCGCCTCGTCCCCACAGAACGTCAGTGCTGCGTCTCTTGCCAATAACGAAATCTAGCCTTTACAAGCACCTCCCACGTGCCAGATCCTGTTCTCAGTGTTTCATCCCTTTCTCCATCCTCCACCCCACCCTACGAGCTACATGCCTTTCCCCCTTTTCCTGGCGAGAAAGAAACGCCGCCTGAGGTTGCGATGGTCCTGGGTCGGGCAGACAGCGAAGGGCAGGGTGAGGACTCAGACCTCGGTCTTTCCCCAGGTGCTTCCCCGACTCGTGCCCGAGGGAGCTGGTTAGGTCTGTTTACATAGACCAGCATAGTTTGTTCTCGGGAGTTTCCACGCAGATGCAAGGGTGCAAAATTTATTCTTCAAAAGTTCCCGCCCACCCGCTGCCCCGCCCACTCCCACCCAGGGCCCTGGAGCTGCAGGGTGTCTGGACCAACTAGTGAGAGGGGCTCAGGGTGGGAGGCCTTCCTTTGGAAATGAAGTCAAAAGGCAGGAGGGCCTGGCCGGGCGGCTCCGTTGCGGGGAGCGTCCTCCCATGCACCGGGTGACGGGTTCAATTCTTGGTCAGGACACACACCGAGGTTATGGGTTCGATACCCAGTCAGGGTGCACACAGGAGGCAGCTGATCCGTGTTCCTCTCTCACATCGATGTCCCTCCCCCCTCCCCCAACTAAATAAAATAGATAGAAGGCAAGAGGAATAAGAATTGCTCACTTAGAATTTATTAGTAGTGTGTTATCGGTGTAATTCCAGGCTCTTCCACCAGGGGGCAGTCTCACATGAAAATATGAACCGCCTCCTGGCTTGGCTTTCAGAACACCATGTCCTGGCACATCTGGAGTTAGTGTTACAGCTCAGTGCAGACCCCGAGGAGATCTCGGCGTCTTTTAAGCCCAAATGAATACGTCACGCTCTGCTTTGCTGCCTGGTCACTGAGAGGAGCTGTGACGTCTTGCAGAAAAATCTCTTTGGAGGGAGGGTTGACATGGCCAAAGACACATGTGTGCTGGTCCAGGTTTGGAGGCAGAAACCTTGTGCCAAACCCTCTCCCGTGTCCAGCATTTTATAACTTTTTCCATTTACATGCCCGCTGGGCTGTGGCGCCCGGATGGCCCCCGGAAATGAGGCTGTTTGCTGTCTCGTGAGGAATCTAATGATTGTCTGGGAAAGGGTTGGAGATGCTGATGGACAGAGAGTCCTTTTCCGGTGTCCAGCCGGTGTCAACGCAGAGCCCAGCAGGCGCGCGGCTGTGTATCGATCGCATAGCCATCGATCACGTCACACGATGATTGCAGAGACACTGTTTCCAGCCAGAACCAAGGCCCTCTTCCCAGCGTGCCCGGGAGGTCTGCTCTGTTACTGCGCCCGTTTTAGAGACAGAGAGACTGAAACACAGGCGAAGAAGCAGGTCAAAGGTCGCACCCTTGCCCACATCCTTCACCAGGAGGTGGTGGATCGCTTGGCGATGGGCAGGGCCCAGGTACACACACTGGGCAGGTTCAGAAGGGAGGTCTCCAGGGGTCAGAAACTGATTACTAAACTTTCTTTTTGAGTAATGTGGTTCCTGTTACATATAGGAGAGTTCTTTGGCTTTTGGTACCTGGCTGCCCACCCCATTGCACTGAAGCCTGCATAAGGCAAAGAGCATCCCTGCTGAGAAGAGGATACCGAACACCATTCACACTAATCCTTATCATAACCCTAACCGTCACCCTAACCCTAACCGTCACCCTAACCCTAACCCTAACCCTAACCCTAACCCTAACCCCTAGCCCTAACCCTAACCCTAACCCTAACCGTCACCCTAACCCTAACCCTAACCCTCACCCTCACCCTCACCCTCACCCTAACCCTAACCCTAACCCTAGCCCTAACCCAGGGCACTTGCTTCCAGCTGGAGGGAGGAGCCTGACCTCAGTGGAGGGAGGAGGTGACCAGGAGGCCAGGGGTGGCCTGGAGGGGCGTGACCTCCACTTTGGAGGGCGGGAGGCTGATGCCCACACCAGGAAGGCCTCCTGCATCCTGGTGGCCGCAGTGGACTGGACACCATTCGTGCAGTTTGATCTGCTTCCCTCCAACAATGCACATGTTTCCAAGCACTGTGTGAGGTGCTGGGGACAGCAGGACGCTCACGGTCTGACCTCAGAGAGCCGTGCCGGCTCCCCAGCTGGACCCGAGCCCACCATGAGCCGTTTTCAGGGCCGGCAGCTCTGACAGAGAGGACGGCCGTGATGGAGGGAGGGGAGCTCTGAGCCGGGAGGCCTGCCTGAGGAGGTGAGTCCGATCCGAGCCTGGATGGAAAGGAAGAGGCGGCCTGAGGCATCCTGAGAGCGGAGGGCCGGGGACCAAGGGCTGAGAAGCACCAGAATGTTCCAGGACAGAGGGAGGCGGTGCAGGCGAGTGCGGGGCCCAGGGTGAGAGGCAGGGAGCAGCCGGGCAGGCCTGGCGATCGGTCCTTCAGGGCCAGGAGCTGGGTCTGGGATTGCATTCTGGGTGGGATGTGACAGCAAGGGGCCGAGGATCTGTACCTCACCCAGAACAGCCGCTGGGTTATGTGGGGGATGGGCAGCAGGGGGGGGGGGCGGAGACCAGCTGGAAGCCGGGTGGTGTCCCCACCAGGACAGGCCCAGGTGCTGAGGAGGGGGCAGGGCAGTGGAGGGTCCGTGTCTGCGGGGAAATGGGCAGAAGCGGACGTCCCGGGTTTTACATGGCAGACGTGGAGGCTCATGTTTAACCCCCATGACTCACGCCATCACCTGTGCCCTCCTCAGCGGGTCCCGGAGGCAGGAGCCGCAGGACTCGCCCTGGCCCCTCCTCCGCCCCCCAACAGTGTCGCTCACTTTAATCAGTTTATCTTTTGGGGCAGCTGTGGTTGTAGCTCTCTAGAGCAGGTTTAGAACAGGATTGGGAGGCAGGAGGGGGGGATGTGTGGGACACACGGACGCTCAGGACAAACCCACAGAGTGGTCAGCACAGAGTGAGCCTGGTGTCCGCTCTGGCCTCTGGGTGGCGAGGACGTGTCGGTGAAGGGTCTCAGTTGTAGCAGGTGCACCTCTGGGTGGGGGAGGGGTGTTGACAGTGGGGGAGGTGTGCCCACATGGAGCAGGAGGAGATGGGAAATCCCCATATCTTCCCTCAATTTTGCTGTGACTTTTTCTATATCTATAACTAGAGGCCCGGTGCACAAAAAGTTGTGTACTGGCCAGGGTGGGAGGGGGTGTCCCTCAGCCCGGCCGGTGCCCTCTCACAGTCTGGGACCCCTCGGGAGATAACCACCTGCTGGCTTAGGCCCGCTCCTTGGGTGGCAGATGGCAGGCCCGATCCCTAGGTGCCTGCCCTGCCTCCCGGGTTGCACACGGGGCAGGGCCGATCAGGGGGTTGGGGTGCAAGAATAGGGCTTCCTCGGGCCGATCACACCGCCAAGCCCCGCTGCCCAGGGCTGCACATGGGGGTCCCGCCACCAGGGCCACACACGGGGGTCCCAGCTGGCGGCGGGGCTTAGGCGGCACACGGGGGCCCGGATGGTGGCTCGTGCTGGCCCACCCTGCCTGCAGTATGCAAATTAGCTGCCATCTTTGTTGGCAGTTAATTTGCATATCACACTGATTAGCCAATGGGAGGCATAGCGAAGGTACAGTCAATTACCATGTTCGTCTATTATTAGATAGGATAATAAAAGCATAATATGCTAATTAGACCAGACGACCTTCTGGACAACCACCCAGACGAAGCCACTGTGGCTGGGAGGGCTGAGCCCCTTGTGCGAATTTCGTGCATTGGCCTCTAGTTTTTTTTGTTTTTTTGAAATATATTTTATTGATTTTTTTACAGAGAGAAAGGGAGAGGGATAAAGAATTAGAAATATTGATGAGAGAGAAACATCAATCAGCTGCCTCCTGTACACCTCCTACCGGGGATGTGCCTGCAACCAAGGTACATGCCCTTGACCGGAATCGAACCTGGGACCTTTCAGTCCGCAGGCTGATACTCTATCCACTGAGCCAAACTGGTTAGGGCTCTAGTTTTAAAATCAAATTCTTGCTGTGCTGCGGACAGTGAGCTCTATCGGCTTACCACTCAGAGCGGCACCAAGGAGGCCCTCGCAATATTTCCTGAGCCAGGAGACATTGAAACATGAAGAAATGAACATTCCCCCCGAAGGCACCACCCTGCAAAGTGCAGGTCACGAGCTGAGCGTGAGCAGCGGGTTCTGAGTCATAGATGGACATGTTCGTGAGGTCTCAGGGCACGAAAAGGCGCGAAGGGAGATCGTCCCTGGTTTTCTGGTTTCTGAGTATTTTATAGGCATTTTTTCATTCTGAGAAAATGTGTATGTTCATCAAGGGACTGTGTTCCTGCCTCCCCTCATTCTACCGGCCCAGGACAAGGAGGCTTTCTCTCCGTAGCCTCCCGTGTGTCCTGTGCTGCACGCACACTGTGGCATGGAAAGCACACGTACCAGTCCCCCTCCAGCCCCTGCCCCCATCACCTGTGCGCGCCCCCGCCCCACCCCACCCCCCGCACTGCGTTCCCAGGCAGTGCTTTCAGGAGATTCTATTTATACAGCAAACACCTCCTTGTACCAGAGGACAGACAGCACCGCCTGTGGCGGGGCTCGACTTGGACTGAGCGTGCCCGGGAGCCCCGCCTGCAGCCCCGATACAGACTGGCCTCCTCCCGAGGATGCTGCAGCTGAGAAATGGGGTGCGTGTATCGTCCCCGTGAGCGAGCGGAGGCCCCAGGTTTCTGGGCTTTGGATGCAAATGGTTCTAAGCTTTCACCTCTCCTGTCCCCGGTGGCTCTGCTTCCATAACCAAGGTTCCCCGTTCGGTGCCCTCCAGCCCTGAGGTTCGACTCCTCCCAAACTCACCTGATCCCAATGGAGCAAACCCGGATGATGTGGCTCGGATGTTGTGTGGGGACAAATCTGGGATTTGAGTGTGAGTGTGTGTGTGTGTGTGTGTGTGTGTTTTAAAATATATATTTTTTTGATTTCAGAGAGGAAGGGAGAGTGGGAGATAGAAACATCAATGATAAGAGAAAATCATTGAACAGCTGCCTCCTGCACACCCCTCAGTGGGGATCGAGCCCACAACCCGGGCCTGTGCCCTGACCAGGAATCAAATCGTGACCTCCTGGTTCCTAGGTCAACGCTCAGTGGTGGAGCCAGGCCGCGGGCTGTGTGTGTCTTAACTCCTCGTCATGGTCAGCGGGGCCCTGCAGCTTCGCTCACAGAGCTGAGCCCGCCTGCCGGCTGCTCTAAGGAGTCACCGTGGCCCGGCCGCTGTCCCTCACAAGGGCGTGTCCTGACATTTCTCAAATGCTGCTTCTGATGCTAAGGCTCTTTTTGTCCCGAGATAAGCCAGGCCGACAGGCTGCCCGGGACAGCGGAGGAGGGGCGGCCTTCGGGGCAGGGCAGGCCCCGCAGCCCTATAAATAGCGCTGGCTCTCGGCTGTGACGGCCGGCGGTGGGGGTGCCTCAGCCTTGCGGAGCGCTTGCATCTGCGCAGGTCATAGCA
>NW_006289398.1:6692618-6704848 GCF_000327345.1 Myotis davidii
TGCAGATCGAACGTGTGGACGTGGCGCTGGTCGTGGCGTGTCTGCTCTCACGCAGAGAGGCCGTCACGCGTGTTCCCGTGGTTGAAGGCGACGCTCTGCTCACACCGAGAGCTGGGGCTTTGGAGCCGAGTGGGTCCCGGAGGGACTGGGACTGACTTCCTCTCCCCGCAGCCGGCAGCGTGGGTGCCAGAGCCACCGGATGCGGAGTGCGCGTCCCGCGAGGACACTGCATGGTGGGGAGGGCCCGCGCCTGGCCGGCCGTTCTCACCGTGGGTGTTGGCTTCAGGGCGGTGCAGGCCGACGGGGAGGACACGGGCTGGGAGACGGGTCTGGGATGTACGTCTGATTCGCTGCGCCTGTCACTCCTGACTCTCCTGTGGCATCTAAGATATAAATCTTACTCTTAAATGTTCCAAGTTTGTGCCTTGTTCTTCTTCACACTGAAGCGACCTGATTTTCAACAGCGGATGTCCTGTGGGTGCTTACGAGCTGTTAGTAAGAGATGCTGCGTCACGCTCTCTGAGCTGATAGTAAGCATGGAAGCCACCCTCCGAGCACAGTCACGGGGCAAGGAGCCTCACTCTGGCCTTCAGATGCCGCTGAGCAGCCCAGGCTCCAGAAGGACCCACGGCGGGCACTGCCCTGCACACGGGGCTTTAGCGGCGGTGGGGAGGGCACCAGGCGCTGGGTACAGGGCCAGGGGCTCGGGCTGCTTCTCTCCCGGCTGCTCCGGCCCCAGGCAACGCCCCAGGCAGGTGTGAGGTGGGGTGAGGGATCCGCTTTGGGAGTGCTGGCCTGGACAGCTGGTCAGTGACATTCCTAAGGCCCCACCCGTGTGGCACCGCCCACCGTGCTGGGTGCTGCTGGCGCCTTCGGAAGGAAGCAGATCTCAGAGCCGTGGCGGGGAGGGGGAGGGAACCGGCCTGCCAGCCGCTCTGGGTTCCCTCCCCACCACCAGGTCCAGCTGGCAGGGACGCTCCTGTTCTGTGATGTGTCATCCAACCCACACGGCGGCTCAGCAAACCAGGTGCCTGGTGTGACATTTCATCCAGGCCTCCCCGCGGGGGGAAGGGGGGGCAGGGCGCTGGGGGCAGGGCACCAGGCGGGGACAGGGGGGTGGCTCACTGGGGTGAGGAGGGCGGGCTCGGGCTCCCCCTGGGAGACGTGGGAGACGGAGTGAAGGCTCTGGCCAAGGCCGCACAGTCTGGAGAGCAGGGATGTCCCCAGGACAAAGGAGGTGGCGAGAAGGTCCACGGGACTCGTGTCCAACACGGCGCCAGACCCGGAGCCACAGGAAGGGTCGTGAGACCAAGTCTCCCGGCCCCACCCCAGCGCCTGGGCCGCCTGCCGCCCGACTTCACTATCGATCGTTCGTTTTCCCTTTTCTGTCTTGGAGCATCACGTTTAAATATATATTTCAGGGAGGAAGGGAGAGAGAGAAACATCGATGATGAGAGAGAATCCCTGATGGGCTGCCTCCTGCACGCCCCTCACTGGGGATCGAACTCGGGACCCGGGCCTGTGCCCTGACCGGGAATCGAACCGTGACCTCCTGGTTCATAGGTGGACGCTCAGCCACTGAGCCACGCCGGCCGGGCCAGCTCTGTGACTGTATTTCACAGACAAAGAAACAACTTGCCCCGGGGTCACCCTGAGACATTTTGGGAAAGGGTGCAGTCATGTCTTTGCGGCGGTTACAGAACAGAGAATGCCGACGTCCCGCTTGCCGCCTGCGGTCTCGGTCACCCTCGGAGATGACGGTTTGGCGGTCTCATCGCGGGCCGGTGTGCTTCCCCAGGCGAACCCGGTCCTTTTCCCCGCATCATGGGCACAGTCAGCACTGACTGTGTGAACATCTCCCACGTGGACATCACGGAAGCAGCATCGCACAGCCCCGGATGGGACCACGGGGCGTCACGGTGAACGGCTGTCAGCTCTCCACGTCTCCGCGAACGGCTCAGCTCCAGGCAGTGCTGCTGACACGCGTTCACTGCGCATCCAGCCATCACTGCTCCCATCAGTCACGGTTCGATTCCCGGTCAGGGCACATGCCAAAGGCGGCATTACCGAGCACGTGCGGTAACCCGGTGCTCATCACTGCCGACTGCAGGCACGCGTGTGGAAAGAGGGGGTTATCACAGCCCAGTGATAGAGAACCTTTTGAGCTCGGCGTGTCAGCATTTTGAAAAACCCTAACGTAACTCTGGTGCCGTGTCACATATAGAAATTTTTTGATATTTGCAACCATAGTAAAACAAAGACATATTTTTGATCTTTATTTTATATATTTAAATGCCATTTAACAAAGAAAAATCAACCAAAAAAAATGAGTTCACGTGTCACGTCTGACGCGCGTGTCAGGTTCACCATCACTGTCACAGCCCAATTCCACACCAGAAACTTACTGTCAGGACCCATAGGCCTGCTGGGTAACGGCGCTGCTTTCCTGGGGACGTACCCTGACACCCGGTCTCCCAGGAGAGGAGAGAGGAAGGCCACCGTCCCAGGCAGAAGCAGGCTTCCACCTGAAACACACGGCCTGTGGCACCCGCCCCCCATCCGGCCCCTCACCGGCCCCACCGGCCACATCCAGGTGGACAGGGCGCGGCAAACTGGACCAGGTGGCCTGTAGCACCCGGCCCCTCACCCAGCCCCTCACCCAGCCCCTCACCCAGCCCCACCGGCCACATTCAGGTGGACCGGGCGCGGCAAACTGGACCAGGCGGCCTTGCAAACTACGCACCTGTGCACCTGACTGCTAGTCGGGGCACGGACTTCTGTCTCTTCCACGTCACGTTAACACATGACAACAGCCCGCACAGCAATGCCGTTCCGGGGCGAGTGAATTAGACCTACGTTTTGTGAGAATGTTAGTAATTTAAGACAAAAAGGGTTGAAAATCGCTGCTCTCACAGGACACCAAGCAGCACAGGGCTTTGAGCAGATACAAGTCTAGAGAGTGCCCCCTAGTGGTAAACGGGCAAAGCGCCTGGAAGCCTTTTTGTCTTTTTTCTCTGATTTAGGATTCGGACTGAAATTGTCACAGAAATACAGTGCGAAGCTATAGGGGTGAAACATTCAGTAATAATCGCACAGGATCTTAACTTTCACGCCATCTTGTAAAGCCGCAAAATAAAGGAAAACGTCCCTGCCGATCATAAAACAAATTGCAGTGCAATCATGTGAGCAACAGGATAATCCGAGCCAGAAACCACTTCTTTTTCACTCAAATGTGAGTCACGTTGCCTCCCTGCTCCCCTCGTGACCAGCACTAGGTCAGGAAGCGACGTCAGCAGCCCCGGGGGGTGGGCGGACAGGCCTCCCTCCAGGTTCGGAGCAGGCAGGTCTGACCACTCACGGGGTTTCTGGTTTTAGAAAAAAGGAAGTGAACCTTCCCCAGAGGTTTTCCCGAAGCCTGAGCTGCTGCACACAGAGCCCCCATGGACTGGACACTGACAGGGCCGGCCCCGCCAGCTCCCGGGCCCTCACAACCTCCCTCTGACTGACACGCCCGTCCTTCAGGTTCAGCCAGGGCCGTGGCCCAGAGGGCTTAACCCTCAGCGCCACCACTCACTGGCCACGGGGCTTTGTGCCCCGTCGGTGGAGCAGCAGCGTGGACACCAGCTGCTTCGTGGGTGTGTGGCCAGGACGGGTGAAGCTCACACACAGGCAGTGATTACAGGAGAGCCTGGGAAGCGTGTTGTTGTTTTTGTTTTTTAAACAGAACATGATTTTATTTATCTATTTATTTATTTTTAATGATAGACACATACTTCTTTTTTAAATATATTTTTATTGATTTCAGAGAGGAAGGGAGAGAGATAGAAACATCATCGATGAGAGAGAATCGTGGATCGGCCACCTCCCGCATGCTCCCTAGTGGGGATCGAGCCCGTGACCTGGGCATGAGCCCTTGACCGGAATCGAACCCGGGACCCTTTGGTCCACAGGCCGACGCTCTATCTACTGAGCCAGGGCCATGATTATATTTAATACACAAGTTTGATACAACCAAAAAGTAAAACACCAGAGTAAAATAGTAACAAAAACCATGGTAGTTCATTTGCAATGCATGAGAAATGGTTCACATCTTTAGTCATAAACAAGCTCTTAAAAACCAGTAACAGCCACTATAATAACGCAAGGAAATGGGAAAAAGTAAAAGGAAAGAATACAAGTGATGCTTAAGCGTGGAGCATCTATGGTTTTGCTGAGCAGCGATGAAGAACAATTTCTCCCCAGTGTCCGTGAGCAGAGTAAAGACACTGACACCTAGTGTTCTACAGCTGTGAGCCGCGTTGTGCTGGAACGGGTATGATGAGCAGCTGGTCCGTGCCCACCCTTCCCGGGATTGCAGAGCGTGCCCGGAGCTTACGGGAAAGCCCCCCCGCCCCCCCGCCCCGGGGAGATCGCGCCTGGGTCCCACTGCGGGCTTGCAGGAGGAGGGCTTGTCCTAGAACACGCCCCGGCTCTGTGTCTGTTCTCACTCCCCCAGGAGAAGGGGAGGCTGGCGCGGAGCAGAGCGGCTGGGACGATCCTCCCAGGGCAGCTCCAGCTCATAGGACCCTCCCCTCGCTCTGCAGCACCTCCTACCAGTTAGCACAGCGGTTCTCAACCTGGGGGTCGCGACCCTTTGGGGGGGTCGAACGACCCTTTCCCAGGGGTCGCCTAAGACCATCGGAAAACACATATATGATTACATATTGTTTTTGTGATTAATCACTATGCTTTAATTATGTTCAGTTTGTAACAATGAAAATACACCCTGCATATCAGACATTTACATGACGATTCATAACAGTAGCAAAGTGACAGTGATGAAGTAGCAACGAACATAATTTTATGGTTGGGGGTCACCACAACATGAGGAACTGCATTAAAGGGTCACGGCATCAGGAAGGTCGGGAACCGCTGGGTTAGCAGGTGAGCACGCAGCCGGGTACCTGGGCTCCCGCCTGCCAACCCCTGGGTGGCGTTCTCCCTCCTCAGAGCTCCGCCAGGGGAGCAGGAAGTGCTTACTGAGGGGCCCCCCGCAGACCCCAACAGAACACGCTGCCCGCAGACACCACTCAGCGCCCACGTGCGGGTGTGACCTGCCCCGCAAGGTTTCCAGGAAGGAGAGCGGGTGCGGCCGAGGCCGCGGGAGGGGGTGCCTGGGAGTGGGGCTCGCGCTGGCTCCGAAGATGGGACGGAATCTGGATGGTGGGGAGGCAGGACAGTTCCATGTTAGGAGAATTTCTGACGAGTGGGAAAAGGGAAACTGAGGCAGGTGGTTAGACAATAGGGCCAAACAAGTCCAGCAATTTACAGCCGGCCAGTAAGCCACAGCCCTCATCTTCCCTAACCCAGGACACGTGAGAGCAAACGGTTTACCCCTCTGCCCCCAACCAGAGAGTAAAGAGCTTAAATCCCTGGTCAGGGAGAGAGATGACAGAGACCAGCGAGTGCCTCAGTGCCAGACAAACCCCGGTGGATGAAGTCAGGGAATAAACAAGGACCCCCAGTCAGAGCCGGACAAATCCAAGGAGACCCAAAGCCGGCCAGCAAGCGGCCCCGGCCCCCTCCGCCCCGGTGGTCCATCAGCACGTGAAAGGGCAGCCTGGAAGCTGCTGAGCTTCTAAGGAGGCCGCCCCAGGCCTCTCCCCGGTTCTCTCTGGTCCACCCCCTACCTCCCCTCAGGCCTGAGCTCCTAAACTCCTAAACTCCAGGGTCCCCATGAGACCTGCAGCCAGGGGAGCAGCGGGCGGTGGCAGCTCGTCCTGTCTCCAAGGCCCCTCTTCTCTGACTTTGGAGCGACTTCCACGTCTCAGTGAATTCACGCAGCCTTCCTGGCTCACCGCTCTCCTATCACATTTCCTACGGCACGCTGGGCTCTCCTGTTTCTTCTGCCCCGAGCCCTTCCTCGCCCCTCTGTCCCCAGCCTTCATGAATGCGCTCTCAGGATCGCCTGGACCCTAATGAACGCGCCCTCGGGATCACCTGGACCCTAATGAACGCGCCCTCGGGATCACCTGGACCCTAATGAACGCGCCCTAATGAACCTGCAGTCAAAACCTCACCCACTGCCAGCTGCCCAAGGCAGACCGCTCCGGGCCTGGTCCCCGTGCAGTCACCGTGGGAGGAGAGAAAACCATCCCTCCGTAGGCAGAGCACTTGCCCCCCAAGACTCACAGCAGTTCGCACTGCCCCCCAACCAGAATAAGCACCAGCGGTTGGGTTAAACTTACAGTCATTTCCCGTTTGGTGGCTACAGAGCGACCCAGCCAAGCTCCGCGGAGACAGGTGGCGTGGTCCTCACCACCCGCGTTTCCACACCGGTGCCGCGGCCGGGCACGTTCTAAGCCCCTTGTACATCTCAGTCACGGGCCCCCGGCACCAGCCCCGGGACACAGATGTTACCACTGCCACCACGGCACCCCGAGGGTCCAGAGCCCAGAGAGTGGGGGTTCGTCCGACGTCGGCACAAGGGACAAGCGGACCCCATCCTCGCACGTCATTCTGCTCTGTGACCTCTGAGCCGAGGGGTCCTCTCTCGTGCAGGGTCAGCGAAGAGACCAGCCTGGGCCCAGCGTGGGCGTGGCCTCCAGAGGCGGCACCGGGAGGCGGGCAGGGAGGTGGGGCCGGTGGAGGGAGGTTTAAGAATCCAGGCCCAGAGGTTGGATGGGGAGTTGAGGGAAGGGAAGGGAAGGTTACTTTTTTAGCTTCCACATTTAAGTGGCATCATACAGCACTTCTCTCTCTCTGTCTGACTTATTTCATGTGGCGTAATGCCCTCTAGGTCCATCCACGTTGTTACAAATGACAAGATTTCATTTTTTATGGCTGAGTAACATTCCATTGTACATATGCACCACCTCTTTATCCATTTGTCCATCAGGGAACACGGGGGCTGTTTCTATAGCTTCGCTATTGTCAGTACTGCTGCAACGGACGCAGGGCTGCATATACCTTTTCAAAATCGTGTTTTGGATTTCCTTGGGTAAATACCCAGAACAGGAATGGCTGGGTCACCTGGTGGTCCCGTTTCTCATTTTTTGAGGCCAGAAGATAGATGCAGAGGAAATATGGCCTACCTCATCCTGCCAGGTGAGCATTATCCTAAGCCCCAAACCAGACAGCTGCTACAATAAAGAAGAAGAAATAACAGGCATACAGATTGGAAAGAAAGGAAGAAAGGAAGGAAGGAAGGAAGGAAGGAAGGAAGGAAGGAAGAAAGGAAGGAAGGAAGGAAAGAGAAAGAAAGGAAGAAAGACAGAAAGAAAGGGAACTGGTTTTGTTTGTAGGGACATGATTGTCCATGTAGAAAATGCAAAAGAATCAACAACAAAAAAACAAGCAAGCAAACACAACCTTCCTGTGCCGGAAGCCGGTCCATCCTTGCTGCTTGACAGTCGCTGCAGGGAAGAAACTTCTGCACAGCACATGTTCCAAGGGACCTGGCGTATATGGCATACTGTTCTTCATATGTTTGCTCCCCTTCTTAGCGCTATGTGTTCTAACCAGGGCCACCTCCCAGAGAAAGCTTGTTTCCCCAGGTGGGGATATTTCCCTGGAGTTAGGGATTAACGGGACTAAGGAAGGGAATAAATCAGTAAAACCCCCTAGTGTTACAGAAATACCGTGTACTACTTATGAAGAACTTAGACTAAGAGTTGGCAATAAATTTGGGACTTGCTAGGTCCACATCCCCAGGGTCTGCCCACCAGAGAAAGCACCAACACCTATGCCCCTGAAAACCCGCCGACGCAGGGCAGTCCCAGGGAAGACCAACAGCAAGGCTAAGAGGACAACCATCAAACAGTTAAAGAAATACCGCTGCAAACAATGCAGGCAGCTCCTTATCTAGAAATCTACTGTGAGCTGGAAGGTGCAGAAGTGAAGTGCAGAGGTACCGAGGCGCGCGTGGAAACGGGCTGGCAACTGGGTATGCTGTTGTCTTTTTCAATCAGGAGGGAAATACCCTGGAAGTGGAGATTAAAGCAAGGCTGGGGGAGGCAAGGTTGGCTCACAAAGGCCGCTGCTCTCCCGCGCTCACGAGTGATGGACAGATGGAACTGAAGTGAAAAGCACATCACTCACACTGGTGAGCTCGGCCTCCAAACGAAATACTCCAGCTTAAAGCTAACAACATCTGTGCAAGATCGACAACACCCGGGTGAGAGGACTGAGTGAACAACTGGATCCGTGGAAAGATGGTTCATGTTCATGGACAGGAAGGCTCAATACTGCCCAGATGTCTGTTCTCCTCAACGTGATCTGTAGATTCCACGCAATCCCAGTAGAAACCCTAGGAAGTGATGTTGTCGGTGTTCACACACTGGTTCTGAAGTTGGCAAAGACCTAGGATGGCGGACACAACTTCGAAGGAGAAAAACAAAGTTCAAGGGCTGACCCTACTCAACGCCCAGCCTCGATCTCAAGCTGTAGCCATCAAGACAGGGTGGTGCTGGTGGAAGAACAGAGAGCCCAGAAGAAGATTTACATAAAATAGCCAACTGGTCTTTGACAAAGGGATCCCCTTGACAAATGGTGCTGGCACCCTGGACGTGCGGAAAAAAAAATGATTCTAGACACGGACCTTCACACGCCACAGACATGAACTCAAAATAGATCAGAGACCTAAATGTAAAATATAAAACTATAAAAAAAACTCCTAGAAGATAGCATAGGAGAAAACCTACATGACCTGGGGTATGGCAATGACTTTTTAGATATAATTCCAAAGACAGTATCCATGAAGATCTAACTGATAAGTTGGACTTGGTTACAATTAAAAACTTCTTGCCCTGGCCGGTTTGGCTCAGTGGTTGGAGCATCAGCCCACAGACACAAGGGTCCTGGGTTTGATTCCTGACAAGGGCACGTGCCTTGGTTGCAAGCTCGATCCTCAGCCCTGGTCGGGCGAGTGCAGAAGGCAACCAGTCGCTGTGTCGCTCTCACACTGATGTTTCTCTCTCTGTCTCTCCCCCTCCTTGCATCCTCTCTAAAAATCGATGGAAAAATATCCTCGGGTGAGGATTAACAAAAATAAATAAACAAGGCTCCACGGCCTCAAACAAACAGCTCTAGCTGGTTTGGCTCAGTGGATTGAGCGTTGGCCTAGGACTGAGGGGTCCTGGGTTCGATTCCAGTCAAGGGCACATGCCCAGGTTGTGGGCTCAATCCCCAGTGTGGGCCGTGCAGGAGGCAGCCAGTCAATGAGTCTCTCTCAGCATTGATGTTTCTCTCTCTCTCTTCCTCTCCTTTCCTCTCTGAGATCAATAAAGATATATTAAAACAAGCAAATAAACAAACAAACTTCTGCTCTGGGAAAGACAGCTTCAAGAGGATGCGAAGACAGGTCCCGGGCTGGGAGTGATATTTGCAAATGACACATTTGTCTGAAATATACAAAATATCACAAGAGTCAGTAAGAGAACAAAGAACCCAGTTCAAAATGAGCCGAGGACCTTGGCAGAGACCTCCGCACAGAAGATACATAGACGGCAAATGAGCCCGGGGGAAGATGCCCTCATCCTATGTCATCAGGGAAATGCAAGCTAAAGCGACAGCGAGGCGCCCCCACGCGCCCGGCCTCCATCGGGGCCACTGCCCACCGCACGCGGGTGAGGATCTAGAGCGACAGGGACGCGCATTCATCGCTGGCGGGAGCACAAGGCTGGGCGGCCATTGTGGCGGGCGGTTGGCAGCGTCTTACCAACCTAACCATGTACTCCTCCTGCCCAGTGACTGCCTCCTTGGTATTTACTCAAAAGAGCTGAAAAACCCGCAGGCGGATGTTGCTATTATAACTACCAAGACGCAGAAGCAACCCAGAGGTCCTTCCGTGGTCAGTGGGTAAACGGTGGCACAGCCAGCCAGTGGAGTATTACCCGGTGCTGAACAGCAGTGAGCTAACAAGCCGGGAGAACACCCAGAGGAACCTTAAATGCATGTGACCGGGAGAAGGCAGCCCACCCGAGAGGGCTGCCTCCGGAGGTTTCCAGCTCCGTGACTTTCTGGAAAAGGCAAAACTATGGAGACAGTGAAAAGGTCAGGGGTGGCCAGAGGCTGGGGGTGACCAGGCAGAACCCGCGGCGTTTTGGGGACTGACCACGACGCTGTGTGACCCTATCGTGATGGATGCTTGTCGTGATACATCTGTCCAAACGCACAGGCTCCCCCACACGGAGGGACCGAATGTCACCTCTGGGCTTCGGGTAACGATGCCGTGCCCGTGTGGGCCATCGTCACACGCAGGCACGCGCTGCAGGAACGCTGATGGCGCAGGAGGCCTCGTGTGCTTGGGGGCAGGTGTATGTGAACATCTCGGTACCTTCGCCTCGATTCTGCTGAGAACCTAAAACTTCTCTTTAAAAACAGTTTATTAAAAAGGAATCCACGGCCGGGCAGACACGCTCGGCTCGCCCCAGGGCAGCATCGAGACCGGCGGGTTTCTCCGAGTGGAGGCCAGGGGCAGAGGCCAGACGCCTCCAGGCCGAGGGACAAGGGGGGACGGTGCCGATGTTTGGGGCCATTGTCTCCTGAAGACTCGTTTTCACAAAAGCGCAACAAATAGAAAGAGTGAGCCGTTATAATGGCGACTGCGTCATCTTCTAAATGAATAATACTCTCCGTTTTCTAGAGAAAACTTTAACAATGTTTGACTGTATCTACACCCTGAGTGGACAGCGGTCAGCTTCTAACCGGAAGACATGGCATAGATATACCAGCTACAAATCCCTACGGGGTGAGGTTTCCCTGCACGTGGTGCCGCACGGCCAGGCCCCTGCGACCGCCTGCCCCTGCCCATCACGGAGCCGGCGCTGGGCCTCCCACCAGACGGCAGAGCCGGGCCCTGGCCCGTCACCCACTAGCACCTGCTCCTGCTTCTGCGGAGCAGCCAGCCGTCCGTGAATGCGTCGCCTCCGGCTGCGGGGTGCTGGCCCCTGGAGCAGATGTGGGGGCTCCTTGCTTCAAAGCCCATACGCTGCGCATTTTATGTTCCCGTAGCCCTTTCACCTACGAAGTCAGGCTGAGTCTACATGCATTCATCCGAAACCTCTTTGCCTCTAGCCAGTGGTCGGCAAACTCATTAGTCAACAGAGCCAAATATCAACAGTACAATGACTGAAATTTCTTTTGAGAGCCAAATTTTTTAAACTTAAACTATATAGGTAGGTACATTGTTATTAACATAATTAGGGTACTCCTAAGGCTTACAAAGAGCCACACTCAAGGGGCCAAAGAGCCGCGTGTGGCTCGCAAGCCACAGTTTGCCGACCACGGCACTAGGCTATTGGAGGGTAACTTGCAAGGGTGCAAGAACACTAGCAGGCTATCAGGACCTTAGATGATATTGGGGGCATGAGCAGAACTCCTTGCACACTGTCTCCTCGATGTGTAGTGAAAGCCGGCTGCCTGCTTCTGCCCACACACACCGCTGGCCCCGAGACGCGGTGACCTCGGTGGGTGCTCCGAGAAGAGTCCTGACCCGGAATGTTCCCTAAAAGCGCTGTCACCTGGAACGTGCTCACTGAGTGGAACTAAGGTTTGGCAATGTAAACGCACACGGTGGGGCCCTCCGGGCCTGTGGGCGCGGCCGCGCGGGATGCTCGGAATGCCATGGCCATGACCAGCACCGTGCGCTCTGGCCTGCTTCCCCGGTTGGCTGGACAGGGGTGGGGGACGGGCTGAACCCCAATGAGAGGCGTCTGCACAGGGACAAGGAGGCGACTGAACAGGCGAAGAGAGCGAGAAGGAAGGGCCCAGGCCAGGGCCACCCTGAGGGAGAGACGGGGGACCGCAGCTGCAGCCACGGGAGCCGCTGCACATCGCAGGACGTGCCCGCTGTCTCCTCGCTTAAAAGGACAGCGACAGAGAGAGCTGGGGCCACTGACCTCGGCCAGGGGCAGGGGCGAGCTCCGACCGCCCTGTGCACCGCCTGGCTGGGCTGGGGGACCCGGCTGCTCCCCAGGAGGGGACAGGGTGTCTGCTTTCCAAGGAGCAGCCACAGCCGCAACGGTGGCAGCCAACACCTGGACCGGGCGCACCACGCAGACGGCCTTGTGTCAACGCCCCTGTTTCGTGGCCTCATCGGTGAAATGGGGTACACTGCACTGCCCAGGAGGCAGGGGCGCTAGGGGACGCACTCACGGTCATGCAGGGGGTGTGGTCAGAAGGTGGATGGAGCCCAGCCCTGCTCCGCAGCCCGGGCTGTCACCGCGCCCCGGGCTTTGCTCCTGCCCTCC
>NW_006289398.1:6705981-6706798 GCF_000327345.1 Myotis davidii
TCCAGTGCACCATCGACGACCCCACCAAGCAGACCAAGTTCAAGGGCATGAAGAGCTACATCTCCTACAAGCTGGTGCCCACGCACACGCGCGCGCCCGTGTACCGGCGCTACAAGCACTTCGACTGGCTGTACGCGCGCCTGGCCGAGAAGTTCCCGGTCATCTCGGTGCCGCACCTGCCCGAGAAGCAGGCCACGGGCCGCTTCGAGGAGGACTTCATCTCCAAGCGCCGCAAGGGCCTAGTCTGGTGGATGAACCACATGGCCAGCCACCCGGTGCTGGCGCAGTGCGACGTCTTCCAGCACTTCCTCACCTGCCCCAGCGGCACGGACGAGAAGGCTTGGAAGCAGGGCAAGCGCAAGGCCGAGCGCGACGAGATGGTGGGCGCCAACTTCTTCCTGACGCTCAGCACGCCGCCCGCCGCCGCGCTGGACCTGCAGGAGGTGGAGAGCCGCATCGACGGCTTCAAGAACTTCACCAAGAAGATGGACGACAGCGCGCTGCAGCTCAACCACACGGCCACGGAGTTCGCGCGCAAGCAGGTGACGGGCTTCCGCAAGGAGTACCAGAAGGTGGGCCAGTCCCTGCGCGGCCTTAGCCAGGCCTTCGAGCTGGACCAGCAGGCCTTCTCGGCCGGCCTCAACCAGGCCATCGCCTTCACCGGGGACGCCTACGACGCCATCGGCGAGCTCTTCGCGGAGCAGCCCCGGCAGGATCTGGACCCAGTCATGGACCTGCTGGCGCTGTACCAGGGCCACCTGGCCAACTTCCCCGACATCATCCACGTGCAGAAAGGTGAGGTGGGGGGCAGGGGCGG
>NW_006289398.1:6706859-6719265 GCF_000327345.1 Myotis davidii
TCCAGGCATCGTTCTGGCGCTTCTGGGACCTGTGTCCAGGCCACCTCGGAAGGGGACGCAAACATCCTAGGCCTCTGTGAGCACCGGGGGTGGCGTAGGGCTGGGGGTCAGGAGGCTTGGAGGTCCCGGCCAGGCCTGCCTGCACTCGCAGGTGAGTCTGCCCTCACGCCCCGCCCCGCCCGGTGGAGGAGTTGGGGTCAGTGCCCCCAGGGCCTGGCCGGGCAGCGGAAGCCCTCCGCTTCCTGCAGGCCTCTGGCTTGCGGCATCGGCAGACTTTGAGGAAGTTTTGAGAAATCTGTTTCAGCCCAGTCCTGGTGATTTTGGAGCCCGTGAGACTGAAGAGCCAGCGGTCTTCAGACCAGGGTGTGGGCGCCGTGGAATGTGTAGAGGCTGGACGTGGGGTCTGAGGGCCCGTCCTGGCATCTCAGGGAGAACCAGGAACTGCCCGGCCGCCCAGGGTTTACTAGTGATAGTGGCCGCCTGACACTCGGTGAAGCTAAACGGGCCCTTTGTTCCTTCACAGCGTAAATGAGGGCAGTGTGGCCTCCGGGGACAGCCCTCCCCGTGCGCATCCCCGGCTGAGCCTGGGCGAGGGCCGGAGGGCTCCCTGCGAGTGTCCTCCCAGAGGGTGGGGAGGAGGGGGTCGCCGTCTAACCCCTCCCGGGAAGCCTCCTGAGTAACAGCCTGGCCTTCCGCAGTGAGGGGTCGTGGCCTTTCCGGGGGCCGAGCCCGGTTAGGACACCCCTGGCCTTGGACGTGGTCTGACTTGCATTGAACTAAAATCTGCCTCTTGGTCCCCTTTCTGCTCCCAAGAGCCACACAAAACCTGTCGGTCCCTCCTCCCTGTCAGCCCTCAGACCCGAGGCCGCAGTCTCCCTCCTCCCCCTCCAGTGCCAGTCCTGACTCACGGGGTGGCGCCTGCAGACACCTGGGTGTGCAGGACGCTGTGAAGGCAGCCACGGCCCTGCCAGCCTGCCCTCCACCCCTGCGCCTCTTTTTGCGTAAATTGGTTTGAATCCTTGACCCCGGCTGGTCCTGGTGGGTCTCACTCTTGGGCCTTGAGTGCAGGACCCGACATTTAAATTCCACTTGTTACACCCGTGGGGACCCAGGCTGGCTGCCTCTTTGTTTATTCATGTAACTTATGCAAATTGTTGGTGAGTAGTTGGGAGGGTGGAGCCAAGTGCACACACCTGTGGCCTTGACCCAGGTGACTGGTCCTGCCCGCCCCCTCTCGGGGTCTGGGGTCGCTTGGACCACACTCCGCCAAGCGCCTGCTCTGGGAGTTGCTTGGAGAAAGGGCGTGTGTCGTGTGCGCTAAGAGCTGTTGGGCGTTTACAGCAGTGCCCGTGGAGTCTAGTACACCGTGGGGCTTGTTTATTTTTTCATCCTAAAGCTAAAATTGTCTCCTATGACTTAGGATTTGAGAAACTTCCTTTATTAAAACCAGTACCGTTTGATGTCGTTTAAACAGTCAGGGGCACCGACCATAACCTCCAGGCGCCTGGGAAAGAACACGGGTCGGTGTTCGACGGTCGGTGTTCAACGGTCGGTGTGTGTCGCAGCCTCCGTGTGTGACGCACAGGGACTGGGTCCCCAGGTGACGTGTGTTTAGGATGTGCTGCCACCTAAGGCTGCACCGCGCAGGCCAGGGCACGGCTGCCGGGCTGGTTACCAGGGAGGCTCGGTGCAGGCGAGAGAACGTCACACCAGGTGACGCAGGGAATGTGCCCCGCCATCGGCAGCTCCTGGCTGTTTGTTCATGTAACAAGTTTATATTTCAACTCAGGGAGAATGTTACAAATTCAAAAGAGTTATTTCCTCTCTTAAGTTCTTGTTCTTACAGCAAGACAAACCGCTTCACTCCGGCCTGGTACTGTTCTGATAGGATGCGAGAGAGGTGATTGGAAAGTGCTTCTTAATGACGAATGCCGTGGAGATGCCGGTAATGAGGTGCCGCCCCCCCACCCCCCTGAATCCTGGGGGACAGGGTAGGACCACTTGGCCCTCTGAACTCGTCTGTAGCCCAGGAGACGGCTTTTCTGTGTTGGACCAGGGCTGCTCCATGCTGGCTCTGTGAGCCACGTGTGGCTCTTTACATTTAATTAAAGTGAAATAACATGGAACGACTCGGTCTCTCAGCCACACTCAGTGTCCGTAAGTGCTTTGTAGCAGGTGGCCACACATGGGACCGCAGGGATGTCGCTGGCCCTTCCCTCCGCTGAAGGCTGAGCCAGGCCGTGCTGGACAGCTGTCCCCTGTCGGGCCTCCGGCCGCGAGTGGTCTTCCCAGGGCTTCCTGCTCACTCGGCCCCTCCCGGCCGCCCCTCCCGCCCCGTGGCTCAGGAGGAGACTCGCAGGGGAGGAGGCCAGCGGACCCTCTTCCCGTGGGGAGGTTTCTGCCCGCGGGGACGCCCATGTGCTCGGCAGCGCTTCACAGTCGTTCAGAAAACAGCCGCCTCAGGATGGGCGTCTGATGAGCTGGGACGCGGCGCCTCCCGCGTGGGCTGGCCCTGCTGCCCGTGCTCAGTGCCGAGGCCGTGCTCACACGTAACCGTTTCATGTGCGTGCTTCCTGCAGAGCTGAAGAGCGCCATATGGCTCCTCCAGCTGAGGGAGAATTCTAGGGTGGCGATTTTTTTTCATCAGCTAATGGAGGCTTGGATAAACAGACCTGCTTCGGTTAATGGGCTGAGTGAAGGGGGAGGCAGCTTCCCAGCCTGCGGGGCAGTGGATGGAAATTCAGAATCTGCTGGGGTTTTATTCACGTTTTGCTTTGTCTTTAGAGGAGCCCCACCGGGCTGGTGTGGCTCAGTGGTTGAGCACCGACCGATGAACCAGGAGGTCACGGTTCGGTTCCTGGTCAGGGCACAGGCCCGGGTTGTGGGCTCCATCCCCAGTGCGGGGTGTGCAGGAGGCAGCCGGTCCATGATCCTCTCTCATCATTGATGTTTATCTCTCTGTCCCCTCCTCTCTCTAAAATTAATAAAAACATTAAAAAAAGAGGAGTCCCTTTAGTTCTCTGCTCACTGATTCCTGCGAGGAGGCTATCCCTGCCCACAGGGGTGCAGGTTGGTGAGTTTGAAGTACAACAGAAAGTCTGTCTGTTTCTTAGCTTATTTCATTCTGTTTCCAAAGATATGACTAATCTCTCGTAGATAATAACGCTCAGTGCATGGCAGTGAGTCACGGCTGAACGCTGCAGGCTCACCTCGAGGGGAATGTTGCCGAAGGGAAGACTGACTAAGCCTTTGGTGATGAGAAACGTGGTTTTACCTCTGCTCCTGCATGTGGGCCAGGGGCTGGAGGGCCCTCCAGGGGACATTCTTCATCCAGAGGAAGGTGTGAGGCCCGGCCAGGTGGCTTGTCCATCTGAGGGTGAGATGAGGACACACAGGCATCCGGGGTCTGTGCTCTTGAATGGGGCCCTCTGAGCGCTCCTGATTCAGCCTTCTGTTCCACCAAGCAGCCGGGAGGGCACCCAGCCCTGGCCCCGCCCTCCCGTGTAGAGTTTCGCTGTTGTGCTCCCTCCCCACGTGCAGGGAGGGCTCCCTCCCACATGAATTAAAGATGGCCAGGCCCTCAGGGCACGTGGGGTGAGGCCGGCTGCCTTCCCTGTCTGCTGCCTCCTGAGCTAAAAATAGCCCTGGGCGGAGCCAGGGAAGGTCCCAGAGGCTCTCACACTCCGCCTCTGTTTGAAGGTCTGGGAAGAAACTGAGTCACGCCTCTGCCCCCACCGCCACCCCACGCGCCTGTGGGAGGCAGCCAGCCTCCACCTTGGGCCCAGGCTGAACTCCCCAGTGAAGGAGGATTCCTGCTCCTTAGAGCCCTTCCTCGCCCCGGGGCTTGCCTTTCCTCTCCCGAGGGAGGTTTGTTACTTAGCAGGTAGGAGGGCGGTGGGTAAGCGGGGAGCTGCTCAGTCGTCAGGTTTATTCAGAGGCCTCAGAGAGAACCCTGGTTTTATTCAGCAGCTAGCTCAGTGCCCACCGTGGACCAGGCACTGCTAGTGCTAGGGCTGTGCCTGCCTGCGTGGGTCAGTGGGTGGGCGTTGCCCTGGGTACGGAAAGGTTGCTGTTTGATTCCTGGCCAGGGCACATGCCCAGTGGGGTGTGTGCAGAAGGCAGCCCATTGATGTTTTGCTCTCATATTGATGTTTCTTGCTCTCTCTTCCTCTCCCTTCCTCTCGCTCTAAAAATCAATAAAAAATATTTTGAAAAAAGATGCTAGGGTTGTCTCAGTGACCAAAGCAGAGATGCCTGCCCTTGTGGAGGGTGCAGGCTAGCAGATGGAGAAACATGAAAAGCACACGCAGTGATACATGCTAATGTAACGTGCGCTGGAGTGGGGCGTGCGGGGAACATAGAAGTGGGGCAGGAGTGAGCCTAGGGAGGCAGAGGAAGTGTAAAGGAGTGAGCCACCAGGAGTCCCGGGAGCCAGGGTGCTGGCGGGTCGAGTGCCGGGCAGGCTGAGGCGGCGAGGAGGCCAGGTTACCCCCCAAGAGGATCCGGTGGGGGCTGAGGGCCCGGGAGGCCGAGCTGCAGGGCGGTGGGTCGTGGTCGGACTTGCAGGAAAGCTGGGTGAGATGGGGCCGGAGCAGGGATGGAGCCCCGGCCTGAGGGACAGCTGGTCCCTACCCAGGCTTCCCGGGGCTGCTGTGTGCGGATCGAGTGGGGAGGGGCAGGTGCACAGGTGGGAGCAGGAAGCCAGCAGGAAGCTGCCCGCTGATCCAGGCGAGACCCGGAGGCTGGGCCAGGGACAGGGAGGCACAGTGGAGAGGGGAGGGGCCGCTCTGGACATCAGCGGAGTAGAGTGGACAGGCTTTCCTCGGGGCCAGGGGTGGCGGGGAGGAAGGGGAGATGTGGCCAGGCCAGATGTGGCTCCTGGAGCAGCCTGGGCAGCTGGGAGTGGCCACGGTGGTAGGCTGGCCGCCTGGCTCTGCTGAGTCAGTGCAGGCCTGGGGCCTGGGGCCCTTAGAAAAGCCCTCAGGTGATCTGCGGTCAGCAGGGAGTGACCGGGTGGGCCACACCTTTGAGGGGCAGGTCCTGGTGGCGGAGTAAAGGGTGGCTGGGTGGGGTGAGGCAAGACATGATGAAATCCTAAACTGACGGGGTGTCTGTGGGGGTGGGAGGAGGAGACGGGCTGTGTGCCTACAGGAGGGGCATACAGGACCTGCCGACCGGGGGCTGTTGGGCCACCAGCGGAGGGAGGTGCTTGGAGAGGGAGCATGGCGGGCTGTTCACAGCACTGAGCTAAGGATGGCTTTCACTTAAAAAAAATTTTTTTTCTTTTGATTTCAGTGAGTGAGGAAGGGAGGGAGGAAGGGGGAGAGAGAGAGAGAGATGGACAGATACTGGGGGCTTGGAGGTAAATCCTCTCACTTTCCCGACTTGCAGGCAGGAAGTGGACCCCAGAAAGTGACTGAGCCCCGGAGGCGCCCCTCAACCGGAAGCTCCTGTTGGCCGAGCACAGACAGGAGGGGCTGTCCCAGTGACCAGGCACCAGGCGGCCTGGAAAGGGCAGGTGGACGCAGACACCGTCTGCCCGTCTCCGGGTCTAGAGTTCCCTTTGAGGCTCCGTGGGGCAGGAGTGAGGCCTGCAGGGGAGAAGGCAGGTTCGGAGAGGCTGGGAATGGCGGGCAAGGCCAGGCCTGGGCCTGGAGGAGCTTAGAGGCCCACTTCCTGCCCGTAGTTATGTTGGGTTGGCCACCTTGGACCTTCGGGAAGCCGCCTGCTGCCTGCAGAGACGCCTTGGCCCCCTGGTGGCAGCGTGGGGGCTGGGCGTGCTCCTGTTGGAGGCTGTGTCTCGTGTCTGTCTTCAGACCTGTGTTTCTGGGCGCTTTGTCTCCAGTGGGTAAGAGAAGGCCAAGGTCCCTGAACCCCAGGGAAACCCAGGGTCAGGGTGCCCCTAAGGTTAAACAGCCCACGTAGGGATTGTCCCCAAAGCGTAGCGATCATGAGCCATGGGAAGTGCCAGGCACAGAGGGCACCGGGGGTGCAGCAGTTAACAGGCCGTGCTGCCCAGCGGTTAGCACCAGCATTGCTTATGGAGCAGTTTGTAAGCTGGGGCCTGCAGCTACAGTTCTTCTGGTAAAGACGCGACATCCTCTGGGAAGAGAACTTGAGAGCCAGCGCCGTGTCCTTTGGAAGTGTCCTTGTGACTGTGCTCTGAGAGGCAGCTCAGTCCGCTCCCCCTGGGCGCGGCGGTCTCAGCTCCCTCCCTCCAAGCGGAGCCCCTTCACCCCCTCCTGTCCCTCAGGGAGGAGCTCCGCTGTTGGGCGGCTCCTCATGGACTTATTTCAGCTTCGGTCGTTCTTTCTCTTCCTAGAAAAAAGAAACTAAGGTTTTTGAAATGTTTTCTCAAAAAAGAATGAAAGTAACTATTGGAGCAGAGACGGGAGCGTAAGGACTGGGTGGGTGGGGAGGGCGGGGGGCGCAGTGGTGGGCGTGAGCGGACTTGGGCTGGGGCCCTGGTGAAGGAGAGCGAAGTAGGCCACTGGGCCACATTAGCATTTTCTTTCGACACGTCCTGTGCCAGCGAGTGAGAAGCGCCTGGTCCGGTCTTGGCGGCTCCCCTCAGCCTGCCTCCTGCACCGTCGCACCCGCTGGGTTTCTGGGGCAAGGCCCGGGGCAGACAGGAAATCCAGTGCATACTGTTGGCACGTTCGTGATTTCAAAATTCAGCCAGGTGCTTGCTTTTCTGAAAACGTCATCTTTAAGGGGAAAATGTCGCTTTGGATCCCTGTTGCCTAGCGACGGGGCCTTTTGTGTCACTGGTCCTAGAAGGGCAGGACTTACCGGAACACGAGATTTGCTTGAGGAGAGGACACACGTTCAGGAGCAGAAACCAGGCCTGGTGGGACTTGGAGCGTTTGGAGCAGCCAGCCAGCCCTTGGGCTCCTCAGCAAGGAGAAGAGAGGGCACAAGGGGGCCTGAAGGGAGGTCTGTCAGCTTCTTCAACTGAATTTTAGATGCCCGGGCGGCTCAGTGCCTGAATGCCCGGACGGCTCAGTGCCTGGATTCCCGGACGGCTCAGTGCCTGGATGCCCGGGCGGCTCAGTGCCTGGATGCCCGGGTGGCTCAGTGCCTAGATGCCCAGGACGGCTCAGTGCCTGGATGCCCGGGCGGCTCAGTGCCTGGATGCCCGGGTGGCTCAGTGCCTAGATGCCCAGGGCAGCTCAGTGCCTGGATGCCCGGGGCAGTACATTTTGCTGGGTCAGAAGTTCCCAGGAAATAGATTTCTCTGCCAATCAGGAGGAGGGACACAGCTTAGTTACTGTCGGGGACTGTTTGCTGTCGGCCGGCGGTGGGGTCCTATAGGTGCCGATGGGCCATGTGACACCATGCTCTGCCCACTCACCTTAGAGCAACAATGGCTTGGCCTGCTTCCGGGGAGGCCTGCTGGCTGTGACGCTTTCGAAAACGGTGCCGACGTCCTGGACCTATAAAGTGAGTCTCTTGGAGTCTGAGCCCTTTGAGGTTATGATGTGAACGAGCTGTCGTGGGTTCGGTTCTTGAGCTTTGGCTAGTGTGTGTGCATTGTAAGCGTGCGCAACGGAATCCCTCGGAAAACTTAGAACACATGGTCAGACCGGGTGGTGGCTACCTCACCTCTGCTCCCTCCACCTGCACCAGGTGGCCCACCAGGAAAGGGGTGGGAGAGGCGGGGGGTGCAGGCCGTGGCTTCTGGGGGTGGGTCGAGGACGGGGCAGGGGCCTGGGAGTTGCCATCAGTGTGACAGTGAGCCGCTGGGGTTTTGTTAGTGACAGCCCTGCAGCAGCCCAGCCACTGTCAGCTTCCCTTTGCTCAGTGAGGACGGGGCGGCCTTCAGCCGCGTTGGCACAGGCCCTGTGTGGGACGGAGCGGGGAGCGGCCGGCGGGGAGGGGTGGCCAGCGCTCTGGCATGAGTTAGTGGCAGGACTGGGGCAAGTCATGCAGCCCCTTGTTTGTAAGGCAGAGAGAACTGCACCCCAAACTGTTCTGCGGCCCTTTCGGTTCTTTACAAGGAACAAAGCCTCAGGGATGGGAAGAAAGGCTGGGCTCTGCCCCCGTTGGCGTGGGTCTCAGGGTTACTGTTCCGGAGGGAACTGTATCCTGTGGAGACATTCCAGCAGTGCGCCCAGCTCGCTGGGCAGTGACACCGAGCCTCAGCTGGAAACTCCTGCCCGTCTGCCTTCCCAGAGGCTGTGCTGCTCCCGCCCTCCCCAGAGGACACGTGGCCGTGGCCGTGGCCGTGGCCCGTGGTGTGGCCGCACCTGGCTTCCGGAGGCGGGGGCGGGGCTGACGTAGGCCGCTCGCTCAGTCCTGCCTTTTTCCTGGCCTCAGCCGCCTGGGGATGTATTTTCAGGGGGAACGGGCGGCTGTGCCTCTCCGTGGGCTGCCTCCCTGAGGCCGTGTCCCTCTGAGCTGTCACTGTTACTGCAGCGCACTGCCCCTGGCTCCGTGTCCGTCCCTTCCTCTCAGGTGAACACTTGCCTGCCTTCTGTTCCCACAGTGACGTCTGCTGACCACGCACTGGCCCAGGCCGTCCAGCCGTGGTCTCGCCCTGGAAGCAGCTGCGTTGTGTGCTCCGCCCGCCCTCACGCTTCCCCTGCCTCTCGCTGTTGTCTTTGCCTTCGACCCCGGCCCTGCCCGGAGCAAAGTGGTCTTTGTCTCCTGACAGTGACCTCTCCCCGCGGTGTCATGTCGCCCTCCCTCGCCCTGTTTGTGCTCAAGGCCAGGTGGGGGTCTGATGGGGGCCACAGAGGCCGGTTCCGCTCCGGGAGCCACCCGGACAGGAGAGGCTTTGAAAACCTTGGCCTGCTTTTGGGTTTTATGATATATTTTTAAAAAGTGTGTGTTCCCTTGGTGCTTTAGTTCTGGGCCACGTTTTTAGCTTTATTTACACTCCTCCTGGGTGTGGTAAGGAGTGCCCGAGCGGTGCCCATGCGGGGCTGCATCCGGCCTCACCGCGGAGCCTTGGTTTGTGCAGGTCCCGCCGCGGGGGCAGGGCTGTCGGTCTGTCTGCCCAGCAGCTTTCTCCAGCTCACACACTCCTGAGGCGGCGGGCCTGACAGTGGCTGCCTCTGCCTTTCTCGTGATATTCAGCATTTTAAGAGGAAACGATGTCAGGGTAGGAATGTGTCCAGGTCATTTCCAGCGTGAGCACCATCAGGTAGAGGGTGCAGCTCCTGCTGCTTCAGGCGTGTGTGTGTTCCCTGAGAAATGACGGGAGCCGCTAAGACAGGCCCCGCGCGACCTGGGAAACCCCTCCTGCTCCTGCAGCCCCGGCACCTCCTGCGGCGGCTCTGAACCGCGCGAACCGATTCCCGGGGGAACGGGCTTTTGGGTGCTGCCCTCCTCGCGGGTGGTTCTGTCCTTCGTTCCTCGTTGGCAAAGTCAGTTTTTGCCTGGAGTCCACCCACACCCAAGCTCTGCCATGTGTTCCTAAGGGACCGGATGTGACCCTGCGGTGGTTCCTGCCTTATACCCTCTTCCCGCGGGGCGGGCGAGGGGCCGACACCGCCCTCCCTCCATGTACGTTTGCGCTTAGATTTCTGTGTGTCCTTCCCGGTGCTTTGGTCTGCGGCATCCGGTTGTGTTAGTGCACAGGTAGGGAAACCAGGTAGCGAACGAATACTGAAGGACTTCACAGGCGCAATTCGTGAATTAAACGAGGTTAGTAAGATTCCAGGGGGAAATTGCAAAACCGATAGTTTCTTTTATACACTCGCAGGTTCCAAATTGCTGTGAGGAAGACGAGGGAGGGTGTGCAGAGCCCACCAGGTGCGGGCGCCGGTCCCCCCCAGCCGCCCAGCCTCCTGCTCGCCGCGCCGCCTGGCTTTTCCCATTCCCGCCCCGCTTCCTTCCGGTGCCCTCAGCGTGTGCGTGAAGTCCGTTCCTTTCAGGCCCTGTCCCCGTCTCTTCCTCGGCTCCTGGAGGCCGAGAGGCTCGAAGAGGTCGGGCAGCTTCCTGGGTTCCTGTGTGAGGGTGCCGCAGGCTAGAGGCCACGCATGGGCTGTGCCCAGCAGGCTCTGCTGCTGCTGTGGCAGCTCCTGTGGACTGTCCCCCCCCAACCCGTCCCCAGCACCCCAGCCTGCCGTGGGCCTCTGAGCACTTCCCTGGACACGATCCGCTTCATGCAGCTGCTCGCTCACTGCTCTCGCCTCGCCTCGGGAGTGCAGGCGGGGCCTTGGCGCCGTGGCCGTTGTGCACACGAGGTCCTCCACGGAGGCTGTGCCAGGGAGTCATGTTCCCGCCCCGGAACCTGTGGGCACTTTGAAGAGAGCAGCGTTCGTTTCATTTCCTAAATGAATTCACATTTGAGAGAAAAATTGTCTTAGATTCTCCTTGACTCCTTCAGGACGTCCACTTAGAAAGCAGTTGGCCGGTTCCGGTCCCGGCCAGGCACACCCGGTTCCCGTCCCCATCGAGGCCTGTACAGAAGGCAGCCAAGGCGCACTTCTCCCTCCCACCCTCCCTCCCTTCCTTTCTCTGAGCCTGTCACTGGGGGAGGGTTCAAAAAAATCACACTTAGAAAAAAATAAATGAGAATGCACACACATGCAAATGTATGCCTAGTGCTTGTCAATGGCTTTTAAAGTCTCGGGTCTCTGAGCTGCGTCTGAAAACAGCACACTTTTTCCCTCCGCGGGTTTTATTTTATACCACGTTCGCTCTGTCCTCTGGTAGGAGATGGGAGAGATTTAGAAATGGGGCTTCCCCTGTACATTTCATCGCCGTAAACCTGCGCTTCTCAACCGCTTCCCTTCCTGCTTGCCTCAGGGCGTGTCCTCTGGCTGCTGACAGGTGTTCTAGAGGCTTCGCTCCTTCCCCTGGGCTAAGAGGATGAGGGCCAGGAGTCTGGATTCTGGGGCTGCTGTGTCCAGAGATTCGAGCGTTAGCATCACTCCTTCCCGAGAGCCGCGATGTCCTGTTTCCCACCCCGCACCGTCCGCCTCTGTCTCCATGTGACCCTGCGGGCCCAGTGCCCACCTGCCCCTCGCAGATGCCTTTTGGTGACATTTCTGACAGGCGGTCCTGGCACCTCCGGCTTCCTTCCCAGGTCGTCATCCGCACAGCCCCGGCCGCTAAGGAAGGCGGCGGTCTCGCTCCACGGGCCGCGGGCTCCAGGCGCCGGGCTCCTGGCGGATGGACTGCGGTCGGAGCCCCGTGTCCGCTCCCCCTGCGGGCAGCAGTCACGGCGGGGCCTGCATGGGGCCAGCGCGCTTCCAGGTCCCGTGCTGGGGCCTCACAGCGGCGCCTTCCGGGCCTTTCTGAGGGTGTACGTCCTCTGGGGCGTTGTTTTTATGATAAAACTCAATACACAGAGCGGGCAGAGGGAGGCTTACAGCGAGTCAGCGAAACTGAGTTGTTGTTTTTCAATATATTTATTGATTTTTTACAGAGAGGAAGAGGGATGGACAGAGAGTTAGAAACATCGATCAGCTGCCTCCTGCACACTCCCCACTGGGGATGTGCCCGCAGCCAAGGTACATGCCCTTGACCGGAACCGAACCTGGGACCCCTCAGTCCACAGGCCGACGCTATCCACTGAGCCAAACCGGTCAGGGCCAGAGTTTATTCTTGTGTTAATTATTGTCTTATTTTCTATACAAACAACTGTAACCCACCTTCGCCCACCGGCTCCTGGGGCCCGTGCGTGTGTCTTAACGCACCTTCTCCCGGCAGGTGCCCTGACCAAGGTGAAGGAGAGCCGGCGGCACGTGGAGGAGGGGAAGATGGAGGCGCAGAAGGCCGAGGGCATCCAGGCCCGCTGCAACACCATCTCCTTCGCCACGCTGGCCGAGATCCACCACTTCCACCAGGTCCGCGTGCGCGACTTCAAGTCCCAGATGCAGCACTTCCTGCAGCAGCAGATCGTATTTTTCCAGAAAGTGACGCAGAAGCTGGAGGAGGCCCTTCACAAGTACGACAGCGTCTAGTGCCGAGCGCGCGGGGCGCTCCAGTTCCAGGGTGATTCCCGCAGCGGAGCACAGACGGCTCAGAGCTGCCGCCGCTCCCGCGGGCACAGGCCGCTCTGTGCCTGAGCCGGGCTGGCTGTGTGCTGGCGCGGGTGTGCCGCATCGTAGCTAAGTGACACTATGTACGCCTACACTACCATGTCGCGGGGATACGATTATACTATTTGCCTTATTGCTTTCTGGAGGATGGGTCTTCAGTGCAGACTTGGCAGACCTCAGAGCCCCCGGGGTCTCGGGGAGCCCGGGCCAGCCTGCCCCATGCCTTTCCCGCCCACAGACTGGGGTCCCCGAAATTCAGCCTGTTCTCTGTTTACAAACTCCGACGAGAGCAGCTGTGCGACTTCGTGCCTTTAGACTCGGGTTTTCGTTTCCCCGCCCCCTTTATAAAGTAACACGACTTTTTGATCAAAAGAGCGAAAGGCCAGTGCGTCCAGGGACGGCCTGCTAGT
>NW_006289398.1:6719292-6720932 GCF_000327345.1 Myotis davidii
AGGCAGGGGCCGGCCCGCGGGACAAGCACAGATTCGGTGAGGACACACTCGGCTCTGCCTAGGAGGGTTTCTTTTCTTTCCTTTTTAGCTTGAAGATGTCTTTTCCTGTTCAGTGTGATTGTTTTAACAGATCTACACTGTTAACCGATCGAGACTCCACTGTGATTCGCTCACTCGTTTACTTAATCGACCACTTTTCAGGGATGTCTGTAAATTCAGTGTTCCACGCGATGCAGATAGCGTTATCTGAGGAGGGACCAGAAGTAATTCTATTCCAGATGCTGAAAGCAGGAAGAATTGTTATTTTTAAGTACTGATAAGCCCCAGGACATTTAACATTAAAAATTACCGTAAATATATTCTTTTAAAGAAAATACAAAGGCTGACGCATACCAAAAAGATTCCCAAGCAGCTTCATTTTAAAAAGCACAAAGATTCTGGCTGGAAGTGCCTGGATCTCCATGTTTTTCGTCCTTGCTGAGCTCAGCACCGTGTGGCTGCGTTTGGAGATGCGACTGTCAGTGACGGTGGCGGCATCTGCTGCTTGTAGGAAGGGAGACCTCCGCGGCCGCGGGAACCCTGCGCGCCAGCGTGGAGCAGAGCAGAGGCCAGTGGGAAGTGCTGGTGTGTCGTGCTGGTTAAGGAAGGGCAGTTAGCGACGTAGTTACTCCACAGCACAGTTCCTCCGGAGAGCAGTCTCACATGGGCAGGGTTTCTAAGATCGGGGTCTCATGGCTTAGCAACACTGTATTCCTTAGGCTGTCTCCTGGGACGTGGGGCTGTGACCAAATTCATTGTCTCTCAGGAGTGACTTCCTCTCATTGATGGTAAAATACAGTTTGATAAGCAAAACCCATGTGTGTATAAATGCTAATTTTATGGCAGGAGTTCGGAGATGGTAATTCTAGCATTTGCTCTAAGTTTGGGTCTGTATTGGGCAAATATGCACTATGCTTTCAAATGATTTGAAAACCCGTTTTCTTTGCCTCTTTATTTTGATGGTGGTTTGATCTTCTTTTTAAAATCACTAAACTCCTGCTCTGGCAGCCTGGACACGACCCGAGGGGTCTCAGAGGCTTGTGCTTGGGCCACGGTGGGCAGGGCGTCGGTGATACGGACTGAAGATGGAGGCACCGGGAGTGCACGCTCGCGCTGCCGCCTGGAGGATGCTGTGCTCACGGCGACCACACCCCGAGCTGCGGTCCTCGGTGGCTCAGGTAACTCTGCGCTCGGCCCCTGGAGTTCCCGTGCTCACTTCCGCCCGAGTCTTCACTTCTCTAACGTTCTTGGTCCTGTTGGAACATTTCAGTATAAAAGATACTGCGATGTGAATACCCAAGAGAAAAGCCATCATAATGTGTGCGCTGGTCATGAAGATCAGTGTGGTACCGCTTTTTAAAATAAACTATCATGCCCTTCATGCCACTGTTGGTCTTTATTTCTGTAATTAATGATTCTGATACGGATTTATAGCACGAGGGCGTCCGCTTCAGCCTGGGTTTCTATTTAATTGCAGGTGGAGTTGTTTCTACACGGCAACTCAGGTGCCACGGGCTGCTCAACAGCCACAGGTCACAGCCACAGCCACAGCCACAGGTCACAGCTACAGCCACAGGTCACAGTCACAGACACATTTTACA
>NW_006289398.1:6721455-6725346 GCF_000327345.1 Myotis davidii
GCCACAGGTCACAGCTACAGCCACGGATCACGAGCTCTGATTGTTTCTGTTCATAATCGATCACAAGTCCATTGCCGCCTGTGCTTTCCCAGCTGTGAAACGGCACTTGAGGCTGGGACGGTGGAGCGGGCAGCACAGGGCCCTGACCTCGGCCACACGGACATTTCCCGGTGACGGCCACACACTCACTGCAGAGCCGAGCTCGGTGCCTCTGGTGGCTGGTGGTGCAGCCCCGCCCCAAGTCAAAACATTCGTGTGGACTGAGTGGCCGACACAGCTTGGTGGTCCTGCTTTGGGTCAATGGAGTGGTCTAGTAAATGCTATGTTCGATTCAGTGGTTCCCTCAGGGAGAAAAATGCTGACCCTGACGGTGTTCCTGAGAATCCGCCTGTGTTCGGAGCCTGTGGTTCGGTCACTTGTCGCCTGGCCCTGCCGGTGAGCGAATGCCCCTGTGAGCCGCCCAGAGGGCTGGGCACCCGCGCGTGGCCAGGACCCGCGGCACCTGCGTGAGGCCAGCACGTCCGTGGGCCTGTGGGCCTCACCTGAGCCAGGGCACCTGCCGGGGGAGCAAGCCAGGTCCTGGATAAGGGCCGTCCCTGACACGCGGGCTGTCCCATGGCCCGTTCCAGAACCCGGGAGGAACTGTGAGCGGAGGAGCTCCTGCCGGGCGGTCTCCCGGCAAATGGAGTCGCACAGTTACCTGGCGGGTACACACCATCGCACCAGTCACTGAGAACAGCAGGCGAGGAAGCTCTAGACATGCAGGAGGGAGTTTCCCCAAGAAAATACAGGGAAAAGGGCAGAGCAGTGAGACCGCTGTCCTTTCCGTGAAAGCTGAGAAGGTGAATGTGTGTGTGCGCACAGACTGACAGTCGGCAACCAGGTAACAGAGCACCGGGGTCCGGGGCCAGGTGGGAGGGAGGGAGGGAGGGTTTCATTGTTTACCTGCTTTTATCTTTGAATTCCAATGATTGAATGTATTTTCTATTTTAAAAATAAAGATACATTTTAAAATTGACAGGGAGACAAAAAGAAAAAGGAGGGTTGCCCAGCCGGCTTGGCTCAGTAGCTGAGGGTCAGCCTATGAACCAGGAGGTCAGGGTTCAATTCCCGGCCAGGGAACTTGCCCAGGTTGCGGGCTCCATCCCCAGCGTGGGGCGTGCAGGAGGCAGCCGGTCAATGAATCTCATCATTGATGTTTCCCTCTCCCTCTCCCTCTCCCTTCCTCTCTGAAGTTAATAACCATGTATATATATACACACACACACACACACATATCTATATCTACCTATCATCTGTAACAGTGACCTGTTAAATGTAAACGATTAAATGAGCCACGGCGTGGGTTTCATTCTTTAGGGCCTGGGCCTTGAAAGAGCCAGAGGGACTCTGGGACCGGCCCTGAGACTCCAGGCAAATCTCTCACCCTCTCCTGCCAGGAAGGCTTTGTGGCTCATTACAAAGATGGGGAAACATGTTCATCTACCAGGGCTGTGCAGCACTTGGCAGTTCACTGGTCGCTTTGTGTGCCGCCGCCCGCACACCGTATTGGACATCGTGCCAACTGACCTGGGCAAGCCCTTTGGGGCGGCCCCCCACTCTGCTGGCCAAACCCCACTCCTCCTCTGGGCCCGGGTTCGGCCGTGCCCGCCGCCTGCGGCCCCCCACTCTCCTCCGCTGGCCGAACCCCACTCCTCCTCTGGGCCTGGGTTCGGCCGTGCCCGCCGCCTGCGGCCCCCCACTCTCCTCCGCTGGCCGAACCCCACTCCTCCTCTGGGCCTGGGTTCGGCCGTGCCCGCCGCCTGCGGCCCTGGCATTTCTTGCACTTAGTGCAGTTCTCGCTCCTCCTCCAGCCCGCCGGCTTCTTTTCTGTGTTTCCCAGGGTTTAGGCAGCGCTGGGCATATTTATAGGCTGCCGTCGGAACGAGGTCAGAGCGGGTGACTCAGAAGTCCCGCCGGCTCGTGTGGTGTTGTGTTTGCTGCGCAAATACCAGCAGATGAACTGGAATGTCTTTGCTGTTTTCCTCTCCTGTTTTCAGTTGGTGGGCAGGCCCTGGCCCAAAGCAGGCCGTGCGGTGCCTCCCGGTTCTCCTAGGCGATAGCCTGGCGTCAGCGCCGTGGAAACCAGGGTGTCATCGGCTCCCTGTGGGCTTCGGGCTGGTACTTAGTGTCACAGCAACCGGGGGAGCCTCTTCAGTCACTGTGTTGCCTCCTATCATCATTGCACGAAGCGTCACTTACTCGGTGGCTGGAAACCACAGATTTCTTGCCTTCAGTTCCGGGAGGCAGAGCCCAGAATAGAGTCATTGAGCTAATTCTGGGGACGCCAGGCTGCGCTGCTCCCGGGAGATGGCGGGGAGAGCCCTTCCTCTTGCCTTTCCCAGCTCCCAGGGCCCTCCATCCTCTCGGCCAGCAGTGGCGGTGGCATCGTCCCCACACCAGCACCCAGGCACCTGCACGTGACTCTCCTGCCCTCCTCGTCCACCTTGAACGACCTTGGGGTCACAGTGGGCCGACCTGGTAGAATCGGGGAGCATCTTCCGTTGAGGTCAGCTGAGCAGCAGCCTCCGTTCCACCTGCAGCCTCCGTTACCCGGCCGTGCCCCCATGTAAACTGATGCAAGGACACCGTTTCTTCCCTGGACTGGACAAGCCTGCTGACATGCACTGGCCTCTGCAGCTGAGTTTATCTTACTGATATTAGGACTTCATCCCTCCCTCCTTCCTCAGTCTTTCAACATCACTGTGGGTGGCACCGAGCAGCCGCCCCCCACCCCCACCATGATCTCACCGAGAGGCTGGGAAAGGCCTGTGAGGACAAAGGGCGGCCCCGCCCTTCCTCTGACTGGCCCTTGGTGACGTCACAGGCAGTCATTTCCTGCCGGGGCCTTATCTCCACGCTGACTCGGGGATGCTGGGACTTGCTTTAGCTGTGCTGGGATTCGGGAATCAAACCGGCACCGCTTCCGACTGGGTTTATATGAGGTCCCGTCCAGGTCCTGGGCTGGGCTGATGTGCACGGTGCCGGCGACGTCCAGCGAGCGCGGCCGTTGCTGGCGGCCACGGTCAGGTGTGTGTTCCCAGCCGCAGACTGGCCGAGGGTTAGGAAGGTGTCAAGCCTGACTCGCCCTCGCGTGGAGGTGACACGGGAAGGACAGCTGTTGAAATTAGCGAAGTTGCCCATGCGGCTCCTGTTGTGTTTTTATTACAGTTTTTATTGATCTCAGAGAGAAACGGAGAGGGAGACAGAAACATTAATGATGAGAGAGACTCATGGACCGGCTGCCTCCTCCACACCCCTCACTGGGGATGGAGCCCACAACCCGGGCCTGTGCCCTGACTGGGAATCGAACCCTGACCTCCTGGTTCAGGGGCCGACGCTCACCCTGAGCCGCGCTGGCCGGGCCCACGTGGCTCCTTGAAGGTGTGCTGTGCCGAGAGGGCTGATGGAAGCACTGGACCCTTCTCATTTCGACCGGAGACCCCGGAGCTGCTTGTCCCAGAGGGAGACCGAGACCCAGGGACAAGTGTGTGTGAAGGTGGGACCGGCCAGCGTGGCCCCTTGGGGTCCCTGTCCCGTGGGAGAGGGGCTCCCGAATCTGTGCCCGTGCGGGGGACCGGCTGGAGGTTGAGGGGCCACCAGCACGGGGACCCGAGACGCCCCGTTTAGTCACCTGTGGCTGCCCCCCGGGGATGGGCCTGTCGGAGTCGCTCTGGGGGAGCAGCCTTCGCCGAAAGCCGCCTCCCGCCCTTCTCATCACGGTGTCCCTTCTCCTCCCACGCGTGCGGCGGCCCGAGCTGAAACGGCGCTTTCCACGCAGGGCCTGAGCGCGAGGGGCCTGAGAACGAGCCGACTGTTAAATAGAACGTGTGTCCTTCGCTCCCTTCTCAG
>NW_006289398.1:6725405-6727414 GCF_000327345.1 Myotis davidii
GGCAGCAACTTTAAAATCCACATTTCTCTCTCAGGCCACCGACCTTGTGTGACGGCCGGGGCGGGCACAGTCTGCCCTCCGTCCAGCAGTTTCACCTGGTCCTCGGGCAGCGCTGTGGGGGCACACGTGCCAGGGCTCCGTGCTGACGGACGGGCTCCAGGGCAGGTGCATGCCCAGCGGCCACGGCAGGAGGTGAGGCGGGACTTAGCCCAGAGCCTGCTTCTCAGCCACCGGGTCCTTGGTCGTTTCTGCCTCGTCTTCTAGAATCTTCCGAATGTGGAGGCAGAGTGTGAGGATGTTGGATGAGCTATTCCTCATGCCAGTGAGAACAGTGGTGACGAGAAAGGTTCCGTCTGCCCCATGGCCTTCGCGTGTGACCTTGGGCTCCACCCCACCTCCCGTGACCCACGTGGAGCAGCTGGGCCCAGGTCCGGGCGCGGGCCGTCCCGGGAGGGAAGCGGCTGCGGTGGATGTGGGTCCTGGGTTGGAGCTTCCGTGTGTGGAGCCCTCTCCTCCTCCTGCTCCGTTTGCTTTTAGTTTCCCTGGAAACGTGTGCCTCACGCTTAGCTCACCCTGGGCTCCGTCCTGACATCTGTGGAAGTGACGGCGCTGTTCTTCCCTGTGGCCTCTGCTTCTCCGCCTCCCCGTGTCAGGCCCGGCGGGTCTGTGCCCGTGGCAGGGCGTGTGGCTGACCTTGGAAAGACCGGCTGTGCTGTGGTGACACACGGTTAGTGGAGACACTCCTGGTGTGTGCCCCCGCCCAGACCTCGAGGACACCCCCTGCTGTCCTGTCCCACCCCCCTCCCCGCCTGCCCCCAGGCCCAGAGGAGCAGCTGCGTGGGGAGGGAGGGCAGGGAGCTGGGCCTGCCAGGCGGGCACGCGCTGAGCGGCTGTGGCTGCGAGTGATGTGTGAGCTGGTGTCCGGGCAGAGGCCTCAGCCACCCCCCAACCCCAGTCCTTTATGCCCGTCGCTGTGAACACAGCCACCCTGTTCCAGGGAATCTTCTTATCTACGTGAGAAGCAGAGTCTTTCTTCCCGACTTCGTAAGGAATATGGGCTCCTTGTGAAGAATTCAGAAAACACAGCAAGGGCTAAGGAAGGGGGAGTCTTAGTGGCTGAGCGCCGACCTATGACCAGGAGGTCACGGTTTGGTTCCCGGTCAGGGCACACGCCTGGTCGTGGGCGCGATCCCTGGTGGGGGCGTGCAGGAGGCAGCCGGTCCATGATTCTCTCCCATTGATGTTTCTCTCTCTCCCTCTCCATCTCTGAAATCAATAAAAAAAGTAAAAATAAATAAAAAGGGAAATGAGAAAACCCATGTCAGGATCTGGGAGAGGCTGAGGATACTTCTGGAACCCTATCAGAACCCCCCTCCCCCCCACTGCTCTGAGCCCCTGGGAGAAGCCCCGAGGGACGAACTCTGGGATGTGGGTCAGGCCTCGGGTCAGCAGCTCAGGGGACAAAGAGGGGCTTTGGCCTTCGTGGGCCGGGCAGCACTTTGAGGGCACAGTGGAGCCCGGAGAACAAGCCACGAGCCGGTCGCAGGGACAGCCTGGGACGGGGCCAGGTCAGGACTGGGCGTCCTTCCGCAGCTACGTCTTCTGAGCTAGGACGAGGGGAAGGGATGTGAGAGACCCCAGCAGGTGTTGGGACGGAGTGGGGACCGCTGAGAGCTGGGGCGTGGCCTCCCTGCAGGCACGTGAGAAAGGGGGGCCAAGATGTCGTATAAATGTTGTGGCTCTGCCTGGACTTGGAGCCACGGAGGGAGTCGCCAGGCCAGGGCCCGCCTGCCGCGGAGAGAAGAAGCCACCCACGGGCCCACCCACGGGCAGGCTGGGCTGCTCGGACCACACCCGGTGCCCACGCTCCCGCGGGCTGCGAGGACGAGGATGGAGGACGGAGTGGGGACCGCTGAGAGCTGGGGCGTGGCCTCCCTGCAGGCACGTGAGAAAGGGGGGCCAAGATGTCGTATAAATGTTGTGGCTCTGCCTGGACTTGGAGCCACGGA
>NW_006289398.1:6727672-6729266 GCF_000327345.1 Myotis davidii
AGCTGCTGTGGGGGGAGGGGGGACGGGGAGCGCGGGGACCAGAGCAGGACCCCTGGCTGGATGCATCTCTGCTGTCCCTGCTCTGCTCCTGCGCGTTGTCCCTGGACCCTTGGACTCTGGTCCTCACTTCCCGCCTCAGGTTCCATCTCCCGCAGCTGAAGGCCCTTCTTTATGACGATCCCTCCGTGGGCGAGGCGGGCGCTGGGGGGAAGGAAGGACTGGCACCAGGGAGCTACTTGGTCCTTTCAAAGTCACCGCCCATTGCTTTTGTTTCTGTTTTTTTAAAAAATATATATTTTTATTAATTTCAGAGAGGAAGGGAGAGGGAGAGAGAGAGATAGAAGCATCCATGATGAGAGAGAATCACTGATTGGCTGCCTCCTGCACGCCCCACACACCGGTGACTGAGCCCATAACCCGGGCATGTGCCCCAGCTGGGAACTGAACCGTGACCTCCTGGTCTATAGGTCGACCTCAACCCCCGAGCCACGCTGGCCGGCACCGTATCATTTTAGCAGGTAATTATTTGTTAGTCACAGTTGGCTCCCTTCGCTCTCTAACTAGACTGAGTATGCCCCAAGGTCGAGCACCGTGCCCCGTAGGCACGCCCTCGCAGGCCAGGGATCGTAGCAGACCTGTTTGCCAGCCATTATATGTGTACGTTTAAGTTAAATAGCAAAGAGAGTGGGTACAGGACCAGGAGCCAGTCTAGTCTATGTGCTTTCATGAATGCAGCTTTCATGGGTGCGCCCGCAGCCGCCCTCTGTCAGCAGCTGGTTTATGTGAGTCCGTCGGGCGGGGCGGGGGGTGGGGGGCGGCAGGGGCGCGAGGCTTGCACTTGGAGAGTCGGAGAAACTGGGAGGGTTCAAGCTTTGGGGAACCACCCTGTAAGGTGATCTGGGGAGCTGGGCGGAGGCAGGGCGCTGTGGGGCCCCGGGAGAATCCCAGAGCCTAGTGACGGGAGGGGACACCTACAGGGGACATCCCGGTCTGCCCCGGGCGCCGGGCCTGGGAGGGGGTGGCCCGGGAAGATTGCAAAGTGAATTTCCCTCCCTTTCAGGGAACTTACAAAACAACGACCGCACAGTCGTTTTTAAAGACAAGAGTTGAACAAAAGCAACATATTTCCTGAGGAACAAGGAACGCTTTGCCTTTGCCAGGTGGACCCGAAATCGTGCCGGCGTTGCGTCCGCCGTCCACATGCAGACACGGTTAGTCGTTTAATGCGCCCCCAGTCTGGCTCAGGTCACTCGGGCTGGAGCACCCGCTGTTCCAGGCAGCGTGTGCCCGGCGGAGACCAGGAAACGGGTCCAGGGCAGCTCTGCCAGGTCCGGCCTCAGCACCTACCCGGCGGCCAGCGTGGGTCACAGGTGTGAGCGTGCGAGACGCGGAGTTCATTCTCGTGTTACTATTGATTAGTTATTATTTTCCATACGAACATCAAGTGCCCCGCCCATGAGCACAGGCCATGCCCACGTGCTCGTGGGGATGTTTAGACGGGGGAGGGGCAGAGTTGGAGGATGACGGAGCTTCCACCAGAGTTCAAAGCTGGGACCTGGGCAGGGGCCTCCAGTGCAGCAGGGAGGAGGTAGCC
>NW_006289398.1:6730173-6732299 GCF_000327345.1 Myotis davidii
ATGGCCTTGGGAACCCGCTAGTTTCGGGATTCCGGAGGTTTTCCGCTGCTCCTTTGCCGCAAACACCGATGGCCGCGGTCAATAGGTTCCTCATAGCCAGCGAGGCCAGCATGACGCGGGGAGAGAATCCATAGACATGGTTCCAGGTGCCAGATGGGCGTTTTTACTTGAGTTTTGCTATTTCCATTTAATAACCCTCATTACACATAAAATGCAGTCTGTACTGTGTGTATAATTTATTATATGGGACTAGAGGCCCGGGGCACAGATTCGTGCACCCGTGGGGTCTCCCGGCCTGGCCTGTGGGGATTGGGCCGAAACCGGCAGTCTGACATCCCTTGAGGGGTCCTGGATTGTGAGAGGGCGCCAGCCAGGCCGGGGGACCCCACTGGTGCATGAATCTGTGCCCCGGGCCTCTAGTTTGCATATAAGATCTTTGGTTAATCTCTTCCCGCCCTCTCCCTCCCCACTTTCCTCTGAGATTCATCAGCCTGTTCCATATTTCCCTGCCTGTGCATTGAGCGTCTGCCCCCTGGTGGTCAGTGTGCATCGTAGCTACCGGTCGAATGGTCAGATGGCCGCTTAGGCTTTTACATATATAGGTAGCGTGGTACAATCTATGACTTACCTGTGTGTGGCTTGTATAATCAGAACGGCCAGGCTCAGAGCTATATGAAATCATTTCAGTTTTTAATCCAACGAAGTTTGAAGAAGCCTTGGATGCCAGGACTTACATTTTATCGGAACCTAAGACGAGAATCCTGTGTGTGTGTTTCAAGTCAGGCCGGCCAGCGTGCCTCAGTTCCCAGGGGCCCAGGCTGTAGCTTAACAGACTTCACAGCAGTTTGCTCTCCCTCCAGTCCTGGTTCTGCCAAGTTCTGGAATCCAGAAACCGGAGGGACAGGGGTGAGAGAAAAGGGGAGCCAGAGACGCCCAGAAGGCAGCTGCCGGGGGCCCTTTGGGCATTTTTCTTTGCTCGTTGCCAAACCAGAGAAAAGGCCTCCATTTCTACTAACCCATAGTCGTCGGTCAACTCTACAGACTGCCGCTGAGAGAACCACGTACCAGCGAGGCCCGGATTCCTCCGGCCAGCGGGGTGGACGGAGCGCCCGCGGTGCGCCGAGTGCTGGGTGCCGGACGCGTGCGCCTGAGCCCGCCCTCGGGAGCCTGCAGGGAGACCAGGGGGTGAGGAAGGACGGGAGCCAGTACTGGGCACCCACTCCACACGGCATCTACAGAGACGGCGGGTGTCCACCACGTGCCGGGCACGGTCTCGGGGCCGGTGCAGGATGGGAAAGACAGATGCGTCCCTGTTGTCAGGCAGGTTCATTCCTAGAGATGAATGCCGGCCCCGCGCTGGCCGCCCCGCTGTTGAGGGGGACTTGGGGAGGGCCGGGCCGGGCCGGATGGGCAGTCAGCTCGATTCGCAGGCACTCAGCCCTGGTCTCCCTCTCACCCCGAAGGGCCCCACCGGCCTCATCCCTAATTCAATCATTGAAACTGACGTTTTTATTGAGATAATTCTAGGTTCACAGGCAGTTTTGAGAATTACTATAGAGAGATCCTATGTACCCACTCCCCAGCTTCCCCCGCAGCAACATTTTTTTCTTCAAGTTTTTAAAATTTGATTTACTGATTTTAGAGAGAGAAGAAGGGGAGAAAGAGAGAGAGAGAGATTTGTTGTTCCACTTACTCGTGCATTCATTGGTTGATTCTCGTATGTGCCCTGACCAGGCTCGAACCCACAGCCGTGGTGTATCGGGACGACGCTCACTCTCCCCACAGGACACTGTGCAGCCCTGAAGCGCACTCTCCCCACAGAACACTGTGCGGCCCTGAAGTGCACTCTCCCCACAGGACACTGTGCAGCCCTGAAGCGCACTCTCCCCACAGAACACTGTGCGGCCCTGAAGCGCACTCTCCCCACAGGACACTGTGCGGCCCTGAAGCGCACTCTCCCCACAGGACACTGGCGGGGATGCAGTCCCTCCAGGGTTTCCGATTCCCTGCTTTCGCTTGCATTTGCACTCGCGTGTGTGCTAAGTTCTAGCCATGTTGTCACCTGCGTAGGTTCGGGTATTCACCGCCTCATTCGGGGTCCCGACAGTCCCAGCACGCGACCATCC
>NW_006289398.1:6732320-6742235 GCF_000327345.1 Myotis davidii
CGGGCCCCCCCTGCCTCCCACCCCCCCCCCCCCACCCCACCCCTGGCGACCACTCAGACAGGCTCTCCGTTTCTAAAACTGCGTCATTTCCAAGATGTCGTATAAATGCCATCCTGGGGCATGCATCGCTCTGAGATGGCCTTGCTCGCCACAGGGGATAGAGTATGACCGCATTTTCTGATGTGTGCTGACGGCTGCTCAGCCGCCGCCTCCCTCCCGCCCCCCGCCCCCAGGCAAGCTGATAGGACGCCCATGTGCTCCGTCCAGGGCACTGGCCTGGCCTGGAGTTCACTGTGTCCCACCCACTACTCCAGCGAAGCCCAGCCAGCCCCCTCTCCTCGCTCTCTCAGCCACGTGGGGGCCTGCGGGGGCGCCTGCCTGCTGTCCCCTGAATACAATACTAAGTGGGAAATAAAATAAAGGGGACAACTCAGACCAGCGCCAGAGCAGTGAGAAAGCAGGGCAAAGCCCTCCTGTGAGATCTGGAGTTTGTTTTTTTAAGGGGAGGGGCTGCGTGAGCTAGGAATGTCGGTGGGGAAGTTTCTGGGCGGGTCTTCATGGAAACTGCTGATGGGCCCATGCAGTTTCCTTAGAAACCGCAGACCCGTGGCCAAGGGCATTGAGGTTAAACGAATGCTGACGGGGAGGGTGGAGGCAGCCCGCCAGCCCGTTGGCCCCTGTGGTTACCGAAGCTCAGGCTGTGACTCACTCTCAGACACACCGGACCGGGCAGGGAGAGCCTCAGAGCGGGAAGCTGGGTCCCTGTCAGTTCCCTGCTGGGTCTGATGAGCCCGCAAGCAGAGAGGAGCCGTGGCGGGTTTCGTCCGGTGGGAGCTCGGGGCTCACCTTCTAGATTTTAGAGTGAGACTCAGGGCACAGGGTCAGTGATCGCTGACCTCTGGGTATATAGTGAGATGAAGTACATCTTCTATAACAGGCCTTCTTTCCAAGAATTGACAGAGACGGGAACAGGAGGATAAAGACTTAAAAGACACAGGCACTAAAAATACAATTAGATGCCCAAACGACATATAGATGCCTACATTATTGTTGAAGCAAGTGATTCCTGATCACAGACGGCACATTACAGTAATCGCTCACCCAGATGCAGGCACTCCACCTGGGACCCTTTCTCCAGGAGCCGGGGCGGGGGTGTCCTTCAGTCTCCCGCCTTCGTCACACACAGGACAGCGCCATCAGCCCAGGACACAGATGTCCCGCCTCTGTCATGGACAGGACAGCACTATCAGCTCAGGTCACAGATGTCCCACCTCTGTCACGGACAGGACAGCGCCACCAGCCCAGGACACAGATGTCCCGCCTCCGTCACGGACAGGACAGTGCTATCAGCCCAGGACACAGATGTCACGCCTCCGTCATGGATGGTGCTATCAGCCCAGAACATAGATGTCTCGCCTCCGTCACGGATGGTGCTATCAGCCCAGGACACAGATGTCCTGCCTCCGTCACGGATGGTGCTATCAGCCCAAGTCACAGATGTCGCCCTCATAGCAGTGACTGTTTGCAGAGTCACTGTGTGCAGCAGGTGGGCATGGGCGAGGCAGCGGAGACAGTGTGGTGGCCCAGGGCGGTGTCCACAGAGCTGCTGTCACCTACTGGCCTGGGGCTTGGAAGGGCAGAGAGGGTACAGCCTTCGGGGAAGGTGTCATCTTCAATGGAGGAGCAGGGGCATGGGAAGCCCAAGGTGACCCTGAGGAAAGAGCCAGGGGGATAAATACATGTTGAAGGGAGAATATGCATCCCCTGACCTCCAAACGATGCCTCTTTGCCATAGGGCTGTTTGGAGCTGATTATTTGTGGGAAACAGTAGACACAGATGCTCTGAAAACAGTTTCCCTTTCGTTACGGACATGTGCGTCTGTGTGGGAACACACTGTTGTAAGGTGACTCCCGCTGCCCCTGACGGCGGGTGACTAATTCACAAGGGAACTTCCTCGAATCTGCAGGACAAACCTTACCCTCTTGACCATGCCTTTCCTGCTAACAGCCCCATCGTTGGCCTCCACCCACATGTGTTGTTTTTTGTTGTTGTTTGTCTTTAGCTGAAGATGAAATTTAAGCTGGAGTTCTAAGCCACCGTGCAGAGTTACTACTTTTTCACTGGGTATCGCCCATGTATGTGTGATATATGCATGCTAATCCACTTCTGTTCGTTTTTTTCTCTGGATCCGTCTTCTATGACAAGGGTCTCAGCTAAGAACTCAGAGGGTAGAGGAAGTTAAAGCTTTAACATAGGAATTTGGGTGGAGCACAGTCCAGCCCATCCCAGCTGGCCGCAGGGTTTTTACCAGTAAACCCTTCGGACGGTGGCTGTGAACCCACAGGTGGTTGGAGTTGCTCACAGGACTCCCGGAGCCTCTCACGCTGATGTGATGGCCCATCATGTTGTTTCTCTCTGGCATTGGACGTGTACCTCTACCCCTCTGACCACTGGGCCCTTGAATATGACCCGAGTCACCGATTGCTGGGTATCTGTCCCAGTGAGCGTCATGCTGGTCCAGAGCATCATTTGCTTCTGTGAGTGACCCAGCATGCTCACCGGCAGCGGAGTCTACACCCCTTTCCACAGAGTAGAACTGGAGCTGCATTTTGGCCACTTGTGTCTCCAACTCCTGACTCAGTCCTGAGGGACAGAAGCCATTCGTCTGTGAGAACTTGGTTCTAGTTACTCAGGGGAGGAGAGAATTAGAAATGTCACTCTGGGGAGTTGAGACCAGTTTTCCAAAATAGCAACTAGCCTATTCCTGTCCCTAGCAAGTGGACCCACCCCTGGGAGGGACCTACCGACCAGGGTTGGGACACAGCGCCAGTCACGGCCACTGCAGCCAGGCAGGTGTTCCCCAGGCTGCCTCTGGAAAGGTCACATACAATGCCACCGTTCCCCCTCGGCACCCGCGGATCACAGGTATTGGAGAAGGGTCACCCCTCGATCCGCGGGCCGCTCATCTCACCACACTCCCTGTTCGTGACCAGATGGGGGTCACAGCCAGGGTGCTCTGGAGATGGCAGTGGCCTCACCAACCCCCCGATGAAAGGTCCTGACCACGTCGCCTGGGAGGCTGCCAACAGCTGCTGTGCTAAACAACCCCCCTGACTTTTCCTGGGCACCGCCCTCCCTGTCAGTCACTTGGGATTTTTACAGGAAATGGGCTGTGGGAACTCGGCCGCCCCGACTGCCTGGTGATAATCGGGGCTGAACAGTGGACTCGGCGTGGGCTGTTCTGGGTCAAGCCGGCATGTTCTCACAGGAGCTCACGAGGGCTGCCCTCTGCTGCAAAGGGGGCCGGGCTCTGTTTGTACAAAACGCTGTGACTTATTCGTGAGAACGCTGTGCTATTTACAGAGTAGCAGGAAAACATTAGACCTGTCACTCCCCGTCGGGGTTTGAGGCCTGTTTCTAAAACAGCAGCCAGGCTTTGCTAAGGGCCGTGGCCACGTCTCTGGGCTGTGGAAGCGACTTGAACATCTGTATCACCCTGAGGAGCAGGGTGGGAACTCCTGGCCCACGACCCGTGTGGGGCCCCGAAATCATTTGATCGGGCCCTGCCCAGGGATGAGGGGTGAGTCGAATAAATGTTCGACCAACCGTGGCAGGCTGGTTTTTAAGTTGATCCTTTTGTGTGGCCCGAGAATGATGTCATAACCATCCACGTGGTTGTACTCCAGCCTGAGAGTGTTTCCAGTGAGCGGTTCTCGCCAGGGGTGACCCGGCAAGGCCTGTGAGGCTCGGGGAGACATCACGGAGGGGAAGGTGCGCTGTCATCTAACAGGCAGAGGCCAGGAAGTGACCGCCACACCATGGGCAGGGGCCAGATGCTGCTGAGCTGTCTGCCGCAGGCAGGACCGCCCGCGACGCGGCATCGCCGGCCCGGAACCCCCACAGGGCGGAGACTGAGCTCCGGCTTCCCCCCATCTGGGGGTGACCTAGCAGGTCACGGGGCGAGACTGCGAGCTTGTTCCTGGTTAAGTGATAACACACCGTTCAAGCTTGAACTTGTCAGGCCGGCCGCGCGAAGGGCGCCATCCCCGACCTGCCTCCAGTGGCGGGTCCCAGGCCTGGGAGGGCCCCAGATCCAGTTCCTAATGCTCTCGGCAGCTATGTCAGGCGGGATTCCTCGGGCGTGGTTCACATCCGCTGCGTGTCCCCATAGGACCGTGTCCACTGTAGGCGGTCGGGGTGCGGGTGAGAGGAGAACATGACGCTGGGTCTCCTGTGGGATCGTGCGTCACGCTGACGAACACGGTCCCCCAATCCAGCCAGAGATCTGGCTTTAAAGATGGGAGGACTTTTCTTCTGGCCGGAAAGCAGGGCACTCAGTATTTCAGTCTATGACATTACAAGCTGAATGGAAACCAGGCATAGGAAGCCGACCCTCCTCTCCCTGGCTGTGGCATGAGCGATGGTGTTAAGTGCTCTGCTCCGCCCCTTCCTGGGATGTGTTTGGGCTCATCTAGTCCTGCCACAAAGGAGGTTTGCTCATTCACTTGTTTATTCATTTACCTGATAAACGCTGGCGCCTCCCCGGTGCCTCCATGTGAGCGTCCCACACGCTTCGCCCGGGCTCTGCTGCAAGAGCCTCTCCTACCCCCACACAGGCTCCGCGCTGGCCCCCTGTGGCTGCGGCTGTCGGGGCGCAGGGCTGCTCCTGGGACCCAGGCTGCCCCGCCCCGTGGCTGCAGTTGTGTGAAGCAGAGGGGGAGCCGAGAGACGAGTGGGCCCCACGCTCCCCTCCCAGGCTGTGTGCTCGACTCGAGTGGCCATGGGCCAGGGCCTGCTCCCGTGGAGGTACCTCCTGCAAGAAGGGGCGAAGGACACCGTCTCCCCCAGTTCCCACGTCAGAGCCTGGATGTCATCCTTGACCCCCATCTTCCCCTCCCCTCCGAGCTCGAAGCGTGACCAAACTCTTAGCCTACCTCATTAGCCCTCCTCTTACCTCATCCCCACCTCTGCGCCCTGGAGACCTCACTGTGGGGCAGGGGTGGGTGGGGGGGGGGGGGGACCTCACTGCCTCCGTCCACCATCACTGCCAGTAGCCTGGCCCGCTGCCCGGGGCGCGTTCCTGCTCCCAGTCCCCTCGGCAGGCAGCTGCCCAGGAATGGGAAGTCTCGAGTCATGAACGTGCCGTAGCCGGGCCTGCGCTGCCCCTCTGCCCTGGACTCGCCCCCACCCCCACCCCCTTGTCCTTCCGGTGAGCAGCCAGCTACTCAGTGTTATGAGGCAGCTGGTGTGTCTCCTGGAGAGAGCCCTCTGGCCCCGCCTTTCTAGGGGCGCCACCGCTCCTCTGCGCCCCGCTGCGTCCAGAACCCACTCCTTCAGCACACCCGTGTCTCTTCAAGGCCCGATGGCTGCAAACTCCCATGTCCAGCCTGGCCGCTGGGGCAGGGGAGCTGCTTAGCGAACGCCTGGGTTTGCAAGAACGCCCTTTCATACTTTGCTGCTCACAAAGTGAAAGGGCGAGGACCCTCCACCTTGCCCCAGGGTAAGGGCTACGCAAACAATCCCATCAGGCCTTGCTCTCTCTTGGCCACTGGGGCTTACCGTTGCATTGGTGAGTGTGGCAGGGGAGCCAAACCTAGGTTTGAAATAAATGACTCTTTGCTTTGGCATCGGACTCGCTGGCTCCCTGGTGGGCCCTTGGGAATCTTGAAATCTGGGCACAACCCAAAGCACTTTCAAAAGCATCGTGCTTTGCTTTGGTTTGTTTTTTTCTGAACACATCCTGGCTCTTGGGCAAGTCGCTTGCTGTCTCCTAGCCTCGGTGTCCCCACATGCAGCACGTGGTCGCACCTCTGTGTGGGTGAGGGTCTGTGTTCTCCCTGCCTCCCAGCCGCCTCTGACAGAGAGAGGATGGTCATTTAGGTCTGTAACAAGGGCTGTTTGGAGAATCTGAAAACGTCACATCACCATTATCCTAATTCACATTCCAGTTTCCACTTTTCCACTCACTCAGATTCAGAGATGTCTGTGTAGAATGTAAACCACTGTGAAATATTTCAAGTTAATTAGAATATGTCACACGCATACAGTTCATCACGGCTGGATTCCGGTCCCTGTACTGGATCCTCTCCCATCGACTATAAATATTTCTCTCTTTTCCACGTCCAGCGCGGCTAGAGAGCGGCCCAGTTCCTGAGCAGGGGCGGCTGGGGATTGAGAAAATGAAAGAAAGAGACAGACACAGAGATGGAAGGAAAAAGCTGGGGCCAGTGGGACAGCCGTCCTCTGATGGAGAGACAGTGACCCAGAGCCGATACAGCGCGTTTATTTGATACGGCAAAATACCAGGGAGTTTTACTAAAGCCCAAGACTAAGGAGATTATGTGCATTCGTGTGGCTTCTTTGTCATCGTCACTTCTGGGTGGGCCCGGATCATCGTGTTAGTTCCTGGTGCTTGGCTGGATTTAGATAGTGAAACCCACCCCCTGGCACCTGAGCTGACGGTCAGGCTGACAACTCACCTGCCTCTGGCAAGGTATGTTTCCAGGGCGTGGCTCTGCAGGCACCGCTGGATTCAGATGACAGTCAGCTCAGAGGCCTTTCCCAGGCGCTCTCTACAATAGACCAAGCCCCCCATCGTGTGATGTTTCTGACCATTGCCCTCAGGTGCTGCAGTTACCTGCTGAAGCCGGCGAATAATTTGAGGAAAAACACTGACTGGGAGCTTGTTGTGTATTTTCCACAGCAGCTAGCACGGTGGTTTGTACAAAAGTTGCCATCTGAGTTGTGGAAGGCGTGGTTCTGTCTGGAAGAGGTTGCGAACATCTAATCCTTCAGATAGATCAGAAGGGAAGTACTGGTCCAGATTACTGAAGGAGGAAACTGGAAGCAAGGGGCATCGAAGGACAGCATCACGCTTAGTTGAGAAATCAATCCATCCTTGCATTACAGAGGAAAATTAGACGTTTCTTTAAGACCAAGTGGGAAATAATAGCGGACATTTATTAAACGCTTTCTTTTTTCCCATACAAGCCAACGTTTATTGAGAATGTCGCAGAGGTAGAAGAAGTGAGCCAGCTGGGCTGTGTGGGCTCAGGATACAAGTTACGGCGGCCAAGGAAGGGCTGTTGGAGCTTGGGAAGAAGACAGCCAGAGAGGACACACCCGGGGGAAGGAGAGGAGGGGAAGACGTGGACGTGCTCCAGAGAGAGAAAGAACGTGCCCGTCATCTCTTACCACGTTAACGCTTTACAAGGAGTATCTTACTCGACCCTTTAGGGCGTCTCGTGAGGTTAGGATTTGCAATCACGTTTATAAAGGAAGAAGCTGACGCACAAGGAAGCAGAATGGAGTGGCACCAGCGGCACCGAAGTCCAGACAGTTGGTTTCCGATTCCGCTCAGTTCACCCACTTCCCGTGACAGCCAGGCACCGGGGCCCACCTCTGTGGGAGCAAGAGTTGACAGCTCTGCCCAGCTCTGCTGTGCCTGGAGCCCCCCACCCCACCGCCCCCGGGCCCTGTCTGTCAACATGGACTGAGAATTGATACAGGAGCCTGGGTTAGCTCCCCCTCCGAGGGAGGAGCCCCAGCTGCTTGCACAGATGGCTCTGGGTTCGGGGGACCTGTGTGTGTGTGTGTGTGTGTATGGGGGGGAGTAGGGTGGCAGTGGGGGGCGAGGAGACACCTTAGAAGACTCTGAACCTGTAACCGGACACCCAAGGGGTCCGGGCTGCTGTCCCTCCCTGAGCCAATGAAGCAGAGACGGGCTGAGCCCTGTTTGAGCGTTCATTCCAGTGCTGCCGGCAGCAGGGAGAGCAGCAGGTAACCCACAAACATCTGCTCTGCGCCCCCCCGCCCCCATCAGCCAGCTGCTTGTATTGGGCAGAAGGACACAGATTACAGGGGAAGTGGGCAAAGGGTGTGCCAAGTGGGCAGTTCACATGCAATGGGGCTGGAGACTTGCAAAGGCCTCAGGCAGGCAAAGGCGGGGTCTTCACAGGGCTGGTGATTCCGGTTTCTGCCACAGGTGGCTCATCTTTCCAGGATGATCTGCACTTCGAGGAGCTCCCAGGGCCCACGGCAGCTCCAGCCAGGTGGGAACATGCCTTCTCCAATCAGAACAGAACAATCACAGGTCATCGGGCATGTTTAACAGTACTTGCCATCATCGCTGGTCCCCAATACCCTGTCTCTGCCCCATCAGACCCTCACTGCCGGTCTCAGAGCTTTTCATTGTGAAAGTCGACCCACCGTTTCTTTAGTCGCAAAAGTGCCGAGTGCTCTGGTCTGAACCCATTGACTCCACCGAGAGCCACGGGCAGCCTCTGCCTCACTGGCCTTGAGTCCAGGACCCCGTGGCCTCCTGGGAGACGTGCCCGCCAACATCTGGTGCGGGAGCGGGGCTCGGACCGCCATCCACCGCTGCACACCAGGCACCAAGGGGGTGCGGGGGGGTCCGGGGGGGCAGGCTTCCCAGCCTCTCACCGTGGAACTGAGTCCCTGGGAAAACCCGTCACCTGCGAGGCAGACGGGATTTTAGAAAGCTGAGGTCATTCAAAGCAAAACAGAACAGCCCATCTCCCCGGGCGTTTGATCGGAGCATCTAAGGAAATAGGCTGTGGGGTGACATCACAGCCGTGTTTATCTCATCCCGCCATCTCCGCCTGGAGCCGACTCCAGCTCACCCGCCCAGCCGGCTCCCAGCCCAGCCCCTGGGCAGCATGGGAAGCCACCCCGTCCACCCTGGGAAACCCCTCTCGGAGGTGCTGAGTGTCCGCTCCTCACGAGGGACAAGTCCAGGATGGGCTCAGGGCACTCAGCTGCTGGAGTCGAAGTTCCCCCCGTGGGCTCGGCTGCCGTCTCCGTGGATGTGCCTCTTAGTAGGTGCTTGGAGGGGCCCCAAGTAAAACCCGGGGCCAGTTCCTCCCCACCCCTCTGCCAGGAGGTGATGCTGAATCTACGGTCACCTGAGTTCGTCCTCCTGGGCAGGCTGTCGCCAATGTCACACTGTGTCCCAGGCTCAGCCCTGTGCCCGGGTGAACGGGGAGACGAAAAGGGCACGCTCATCTCAGCAGCACCTGGAGATGTCACACACACACACACACACACACACACACACACACACACACACATGCACATGTGTACGCACATGCAAGCACGCACACACATGCACGCGCGCACATGCACACACACGCACACACATACACACAAGCACGCACTGCACACGTGTACGCACATGCAAGCATGCACACACATGCACGCGCACACATACACACACGCACACACATACACACAAGCACGCACACACACAGGCATCATTCGACCGCAAAGTGATGAGCATCAGCTGAAGGGGGGTGGGGAGCAGACGGCAGGGCTCCCAGGAGCAGTGTGACCTCACGGCGTTGCCGGCGGTGGGTGATGTATTTGGGGGGCGGCCCCTCCCCCATAGCCGTCACTGTCAGGGATGCCTGTGGCCTGAGACTCAGCTCCCGCCGCAAGCCCAGGCGAGCCCCCTGCAGCCTCTCTGATAGGGACGCGGAGGCCTCCTCCCAGCCTCTCTCGTGCTCAGAGGGGAGTGAGCCAGGGAGCCCACGAGGCCGCGTGCCCTTGCCCAGCCACGGTCTGCACAGCTTGAGGGGCTCGCGGTGTGACTGGCACAGGATGTCCCCGGGAGGGGTCCCGGCCCCGCGTCTGCCTGGGGCCGGCCTGGGTGTGTGGATCCGTGACTTCATGTGGAAGGACCTCCCACTCGGTCCAGGAGACTTGAGAGGGCGTGTGTTCCCCTAGGACCGTGAGCCAGGAGGAGCCTCGGGTAGCAGCAGCCGCAGGAGAGCCCGCGGAAAGGAGCCAGGCAGTCCTCTTCTTTTTGCAGTTCACTTGAGTTGTCTTTCATTCACTTCAGTTGTTTTAAAGTTAATAAAATGGATATCATACAACAATATGTAGGATCTTTTTTT
>NW_006289398.1:6742296-6744090 GCF_000327345.1 Myotis davidii
GTCTCCGGAGGTGCTGGTCACCGAGCCGCGTCCCCGGAGGGCCCGGCAGCACCCAGTCCACCAGCCCGCTCCCTTCCCTTCCTCTCTGAGCTCAGCGTCCCGGCATGTGCGCAGGCCCGGGAGTGGGTCCAGCCCAAACATGGCCTTGGCCGAGATGCCAGGGCAGGGCCTGGGAGCAGGAAGTCTGGCTGATAACCCACTTCCTTGGAAGGAGCCGGGCCGAGGCCTGCAGGCGCTGTCGGCATGGGGTTGGGGGTGAGGGGGGCAGCGAGACGCGTCCTTGCGCTCAGCCCTGGCTGGTCTGGCGTCTCGTGGCCTGGACGCAGGGGCCCGCACCTCTCCCTGCACACGCGGCTGCGTGAGGGCTGCACGGAGGGTGCTGGAGGCCCAGTGGGTGCTGTGCCTGTCCCCGGAGCCTCCCTAAAACCACGGAGGGGGCCGAGCTCACGGGGCACTGCGAGCTGCAGCCACAGGCTCTGAGCGGGGAGGGCAGGGTTTGCTGTGGTTTCTTTAACAGTATCCCTTCCAGGCCGAGGGCAGCGACTTTCTCATCCTGGGCTCACTCGGTTGGCAACTAAAAAGGCTGCGGCCCCCAGGCCTGTGGGAGGGATCTGAGGGTGGAACCGGCTGCCCTGCCTGCGCCACCTCCACCCCCGCCCCCCCAAGGCCAAGTGCCTGCCTCCAGCAGCAAACAGAAGGGCTGCGAGTCTGTGTCTGTAACCAGGCAGGGTGGCGGCTGCGGAGACTGAAATAGAAGTGGAGCGTTCAGCAGCAAAGAAGGGCTGCGAGTCTGTGTCTGTAACCAGGCAGGGTGGCGGCTGCGCGGAGACTGAAATAGAAGTGGAGCGTTCTCTCACTTCCCAAAACACATTTAGATCCTGACCCAAGGCACTGGGGGGTGGGGGGGGTGAGGGCGGGGAGCGGAGATCTAGGTGCTGCATGGCCCAGCGGCTGTGATGGACCACACCCGCCCCCAGGCTGCCTGTCTGGGACAGACTAGACGCTCTTGCATCGGGGCCTCCGTCTCTACAGTCTCCGAGCCCGGAGCTGCCGGTGGGTGGCGGTGGGAAGGAGGTTCGCCTGGTTTTGTGGGGGTGGAGCAAGGCCACAGGGCCCACAGGGGACACGCCCGGACCAGCAGCAGCACTGGCTCTGGTTCCTCCGAGGCGCAGAGGTGGGGACGCTCTGGCCAGGCCCTCCCGGCTGACCCAGGCAGGTCGCCGACCACCTCCGGGCCTCAGTTTCTCCGTCTGCAGGGGAGAGTAGCGGCAGTGTCCTCCCGAGAGGTGTGATGGCCGGACCCCGGTGCTCCCTCCTGTCTCTGGCGAACATAGACACGGCGCCCGAGGACAGCGCGTGGGACAGGGAGGCCCCCAGGTTGGGCACCACACCTGTGAGAGTAAAGCAGGAAGCAGGAGACCGGACCCTGGGGGCCTGGCTGAACCCCAAACCAGCCCTGAGCCGCCCATCTCTGCCCTTCACCCAGGAGAGAACAGGAGCCCCACGCGTCACTGGGACAGTGGGCGGGAGCACGAGCTCCCAGAGTGTTTATTAGAAAAGCTGGGACCCAGCCCCTCTGGGCCGACCAGACGGGGGTCTCCGGCTTCACGTGACCCCACCTGCTGGGCGCGGAGCACCGGGCGAGGCTCGGGTCTGCGGTCAGCAGGTGCACCTGTTCCCCTGTGGGGAGGATGGCTGGGTCCCGAAGAGTCCAGTTTGTACCAGAACCTGTGTCCGCTCAGCACCGCTATTCCGGGAGGAGGCCGGCAGTCTCAGGGTTATTAGCTAACGACT
>NW_006289398.1:6744191-6746097 GCF_000327345.1 Myotis davidii
ACTCGTCCGGGGCGTGTGACGTCAGTAGCAGTGTGGTCACTGTGTGTGGGGCCAGGGGCACTGGAAATATCGGGGGAACGCTTTGTAAGTATCTGATTGTCTAACCCAGTGATGCGAACCTATGACACACGTGTCAGAGGTGACACACGAACTCATTTTTTTGGTTGATTTTTCTCTGTTAAATGGCATTTAAATCTATAAAATAAAGATCAAAAACATAAGTCTTTGTTTTACTATGGTTGCAAATATCAAAAAATTCTATATGTGACACGGCACCAGAGTTAAGTTAGGGTTTTTCAAAATGCTGACACGCCGAGCTCAAAAGGTTCGCCATCACTGGTCTAACCTATGCTGTACACCTGAAACCAATACAGAGTAAGACTGAATGCAAACTGTAATTGAGAACGAAAATAAAAAATCTATCTCTATATAAAAGCCTACGCGGCCGTTATGACCAGACAACCGGCCGACCAGCCGGTAGCTATGATGTGCACTGACCACCAGGGGGCAGATGCTCAATGCAGGAGCTGCCCCTGGTGGTCAGTGCCCGCCCACAGCCAACCTCCCGTGGTCCCTCCCCCTGGCGGGCCCTGATTGGGACTGGGCCAGATGGGACCCCACCCATGCAAAAATTCCTGCACCGGGCTTCTAGTATATGTAATGTACAGTCAATAAGAAAATAAGGAAGGGAGGGAGGGAGGAAGAGAGAGAAGGAGGAAGGGAGGGAGGGGGGGAGGGAGGGAAGCAGGGACGGACTCTTGTCTCGGCTCCTAACGTGAGGAGGCTCCAGCCCCATCGCCCAGGTGAGGAGCGTGCAGACCGTGGGGAATGAACTTCAAGGGCCTCAGAGTCGGGGACCGACTAGAGACCTGAGCAGTAGGGTCACCGGTCACTAACAGCTTCTTAATTTTGCCAGCACTGGTTCTGGGTGACCAGCAGTTCTCTCTGTCTGTCTTCCCCGCCGCCCTGCAGCGGGGACCCTGTGAAGTGTTGCACGCCCTTCCCTGCCCCCTGTCTCCCCGGGCCTCTCCCGCCCGTTGCGTTGTTGATGGCGAAGCCTCAGCTCGGATGCCTGTGGTTTGGCTGGCGGGCTGGGAACGTCTCCGGCATCTGAGTGCGATTTCTCTCCAGGGAAAGGAGCTCAGGGGCCTAGAGCGCGGGGAGGAGGAGGCCAAGTGAGGAGAGCGAGACGCAAACGCCCTGACCAGTAAAAGCCCCAGCGACGTCCTCCCAGTTTTTATGGGTTTCACCTGCTGGGAACGAGGACACTGTTTCTAACAAAACCCAAGTCTTACTGTTTCTCTCCGGGAGCCCCTGCTGCTGGGTAGCTCCCAGGCCCGTTCTCTTCCTCCTCAAAACAGACAAACAGTCCCGCCGGGGAGCATCGCGGGGAAGTGAAACAGGGCTCGGCCTGCCAGGCCGCATCGCTCGCTTCACATGAAAAGTTATTAACAACCAATGAGTTGCTATTTATCGACCGGTGACCGGTGCCCAGTGCCTGGCGTCGCCCCCGCCCCCAGTCGCTGCAGTGACAGGCGAGGGGGGGAGGCTGGCCCTTCCATGTGGCCTCTCTGCCGAGGATTCCAGGTCAGCAAGGAGTTACCCAGCGCGAACCAGAGGGCACTGCCAGGCACAGCGCAGCACACGTCCGTCGAGGCCTCCCTCATGCTGCCGCCCCCGCAGACACGGCGCAGCGAAAGCCCCCGTGGTGGCCGGCACACGGGTGGGCCCAGGCGTGTCCCTCTTGCTCGAGGACGCTGTCGCCCTGTGTGGGTCGGACGCCAGGCCCACAGCCACAGCCCCCTGCTCCCTCCCGGAGGGTTCTTCGTCTCTGACACTTGCAAGAGGAAGTGTCTTCCTGCCCAGCATGGAGACCCAGGCCCCGGGGATCCCACAGCCTTCCCCT
>NW_006289398.1:6746245-6746677 GCF_000327345.1 Myotis davidii
AGTCTGCCAGGAGTTGGAGGGTGAGCAGCTGGCTCCCGAGCCCAGCTCTGTCAGCGGCGAATGCGGACGTCCTAGCACGGGCTTGTTGGCACCTGTGCCTTCGTAAATGCACCGGTGACGGTCCCAGTGCGTGCCCGGGCCGGGTGTCGCCGAGGCCCCTTTGTCGGCTGTCACGATGGACGGCCTCACTGTGCCACGGCTGCAGGGCAAAGGCGTGCGGAGATGGCATCCCCTGACTGGGCCGTGGATTTGAATTCCAGGCTCTTCTCCATCCATGGCCCCTGAGTCTTCAGCTCATCCGGTGTCACTCACGCCCTCCTCCCTCCCCCACTTCCCGCTCTCTTGCACGGATGCCTCACGCAGGAGCACGGATGCCTCACCCGGGAGCACGGACGCCTCACCCAGGAGCACGGACGCCTCACCCAGGAGCAC
>NW_006289398.1:6747135-6748041 GCF_000327345.1 Myotis davidii
CGCCTCACCCGGGAGCACGGACGCCTCACCCGGGGGCACGGACGCCTCACCCGGGAGCACAGCACCTTTGCCCCCACAGGAGCACTTGGGGCACCTTGAACTGCCTGGTGGGACTGATGCTGGGACCAGTCACTGAGTGCAGCTGGGACAATGGAGCAGCAGAGAACTCAGAAACAAGCATGCATCTTAGAAACGCACACAGATGTCAGGTGACCCAGTAAGTAGATGAACTAGAACTAAGGCCCCAGGCTGTTTGGGTTCATGTCCGCCGTGGCTGTGCACAGCCTGGGTTCTGGGGCGGGAGGGGTGGAGGCCTGGGCAGCGCCGCTGGGCAGTGTTGGTCAGATCCAGGCCTCCCCCTCGAGGCCACTTGGGGACAGCCAGTTCTCTTCACAGGGCTCAGCTCCACAGCCCAGGAAAAAGCCGTAGGTCTGGCAACAACCCGGCCCCTATCATACACTTCGTCCGCCTCCTGGCAGAGACACGGAGAAACCCATCGAGGGCTGCCACTCTCACCAGTTTGCGCTAATTGAAGCCTGGATCTGCTTAGTTGCTGGTGGATTCTTAAAAAATACCTTGTGACACATCTTGGCCCCTCCCACCCCCCTGCCCCGTATCGATACCTTCACTCACAGGCCGGCTTCTTCCAGAGGAGACGAGTGAGAGGAGTGGGTGTTCCGAGGCCGCGCGTCTCAGCGGGAGGCGCCCTCGGCTCCCCGGGCGGAGCGCTGCTTCTGTGAACACAGGTGCTGACCGAGGGCTTGTTTACCTGCCGATCGGACCATCGATGGCCACGCGCTGCCCACAGGACACACGCGGCGTCTGTGGAGCCCCGCAACGTGTAACACGATGACACACACAGGCGAGGAAGGAAGAGGAGGGGGAACAGCACAGAAAATCACACCA
>NW_006289398.1:6748498-6749133 GCF_000327345.1 Myotis davidii
CGTCCACGTGAGCCCTCAGGCCTCTCCAGGGCCCCATCCCTCCGCAGCTCCTGGCATCACCGGGGGCACAAGTTGCTCCCTCCCCCTGCAGGCCCCACCCTCCCCAAGCCTCCGTGGCCGCTGGGGGACTGTGACGGGTGGGTGCTGGCCACATGCCGGGCCCAGCAGAGAGGAGGCAGCCACCCGCCAGGCCCCGGCAGGTGCCTGCTGAGCCCTCCCGTCAGGAACTGAGAGGGACTGACACCCGTCCTCCCTGGAGGCAGAGGCTGGAGGGCAAGCGTGTCAGCCGCCAAGGCTACACGGGCGGATAGACAAGGTGTACGTGCATGTGGCACTAAAAAGCAAAAGCTTCCGTTCTCATAGAAACGTAGGTTTATTGCGATGGAGACATGCTGCTTACAAAGAGCTGAAATAAACGAGTCATCGTTAACATAGAATAATAGGACATTTTAATAAATATTAATATTTTTTCTTGAACATTAACTTACCAGATACTGCGTAACTGCACAAATTAATAAGCGTAACACAAATAAACCTATTTTTCTCGTTCTCCGAAAGCGAGATATTTCCCGTTGCGCACACCAAGCAAGTCAGTCTGAGACGAAGGTCGCCGCCATCGGCTGCTAGAACCTTCC
>NW_006289398.1:6760462-6761300 GCF_000327345.1 Myotis davidii
CCCTCCGGGGGCTGCCACTCTCACCAGTTTGCGCTAATTGAAGCCTGGATCTGCTTAGTTGCTGGTGGATTCTTAAAAAATACCTTGTGACACATCTTGGCCCCTCCCACCCCCCTGCCCCGTATCGATACCTTCACTCACAGGCCGGCTTCTTCCAGAGGAGACGAGTGAGAGGAGTGGGTGTTCCGAGGCCGCGCGTCTCAGCGGGAGGCGCCCTCGGCTCCCCGGGCGGAGCGCTGCTTCTGTGAACACAGGTGCTGACCGAGGGCTTGTTTACCTGCCGATCGGACCATCGATGGCCACGCGCTGCCCACAGGACACACGCGGCGTCTGTGGAGCCTCGCAACGTGTAACACGATGACACACACAGGCGAGGAAGGAAGAGGAGGGGGCACAGCACAGAAATTCACACCAGGGGGTCCCACAACCACCCCCCGCCCCGGGGACCTCCCGTTAGCCCGGCTCCTCAGAGGGAAGCCACAACCCCTTCCCTGACAGCAGCTAAGAAAGACCTGGGAGAAAGCATCATGCAATGGACACCCGCACGGTATCCTTACCAGGGCCTGTGATGGCTGAACGGTGCCCCTCTCACTCCCGTGTGGGGGTCCTGCCCCCAGAGACGGGGCTTTTCAAGAGGCAACTCGGTTAACGCGAAATCGTTGGGGTGGGCGCCGACCCAATGCCGGTGTGAAACCAGAAGCCACGGAGCGAGGGCTGAGAAGGACGCAGGCCGAGGACCCCTTGACGGACGCCAGGCCCCAGCGCTGTGAGGAACCCCTTTCCCCACGGGAACCGCTGGGCTGCGCTGTGCCATGGCGGCCCCTGCGGCTCACCGAGA
>NW_006289398.1:6761699-6762471 GCF_000327345.1 Myotis davidii
TGAAATAAACGTCATCGTTAACATAGAATAATAGGACATTTTAATAAATATTAATATTTTTTCTTGAACATTAACTTACCAGATACTGCGTAACTGCACAAATTAATAAGCGTAACACAAATAAACCTATTTTTCTCGTTCTCCGAAAGCGAGATATTTCCTGTTGCGCACACCAAACAAGTCAGTCCAGGACTAATGATGTGGCTACCGGCTGCTAGAACATTCGCTGCTGGTATTGTTGGAGGGAAATGGTGCGCCTGCGGGTAAGGCGCGTAAGGGAAACGAATGCAACATAATAATAATTATCAGTCATTAGCAAAAGTTGTAGTTCGTTATTAATAATTATGTATAACAGGATATTGTAAAGATTAAGTTACGAAATTTTTATTAAAATGTTTCTTATGTCCCATCATATTGCCTGGGCCACAGAAATATTCGTTGTGGCCGCGTGAGGGCCACGGCCGCGAGTTTGACGTGCTCGCTGTAGGGTGTGAGCCGGCAGAGGCGTCCTTGCTCCCAGGTGGGAACGGAGTCTGTAAGGAGAGAGGCTTAGTTAGCATCAGCCCACTTCCTAGCGGGTTCTCTCTTTCATTCAGTGACAGTTTATTTTTATTTTTTTTAAACATGTTTGTATTGATCTCAGAGAGGAAGGGAGAGGGAGAGGGAGATGGAAACATCAATGATGAGAGAGAATCATGGATCGGCTGCCTCCTGCATGCCCAACACTGGGGATTGAGCCTGCAACCCCGGCCTGTGCCCTGAACGGGAATCG
>NW_006289398.1:6762739-6763648 GCF_000327345.1 Myotis davidii
CGGCCGCAGGGGGCGCGGGGCCTCTCTGTCCACGCGGAGTCCCTCCTTCAGGAAAGACGCCCGCGTTCCTGTGCGAACTGCTTCTGCGCTCACGGTGCTGACTCCGTGCCCTTCCCGGGGGGCGGCCCTCAGCCCCAGCGGAAATCGGCCCTCGGTCAGGGTTTCTTCATAACGGGCCGAACGAGAAATATTTTCTGAACAGGTGCTTCCTTATTCCGACAAGTAGGGGGAAAGCCAGAGACCGGTGCTGGGGAAACATGGTGGCTTGTTTCATTCATGAATGTCCGCGTTGTCTGTGTCTGTGGTAGAAACTCCTGCTCTTTGGAGACTTGAGTTGGGATGCCAGCCCCGGTGCCTGGTGGGTGTGGAGGCTGCCAGGAAGGTCACGGGGCTCTGAGCCTCAGTTTCCTCACCCGCAGAACGGGCATGAAAACGCCTGCTCTGCGGCAGAGCCCTGGCGATGGCCGGTGAGCCTGTAAAGGGCTCTCCCGGGGGCCTGGCAGGGTGCGGGCCTCCGAGAGCTGCAGTTACCCAGCCCGCCCCCCAGGGCTTTCCCTGATCCTCAGCTGCCGCGTCTGCTACTGTTCAGCCTCTCTCTTGTGATCGCCTTCTTATCATTTGGTCCCTAGGACGGCTGTGCGTACGGTGGCACACAACTGCTACCAGGGCACTTGCTGGCTTTCACCGAGAAGCACCAGTGAGAAAAGGCAGAAAAGGACGGATTCCACGCGGAGTAGTTAACTGATTCCCGGGGAGCAGCCAGAATCGGAGGCCCGCGCCTCTAGAGCAGCAGGAGGCTGTCGGACCGAGTCCTGCAGCCCGTGCCTCGCAGCGGGAGGGCGGTGGGAGCGCAGCTGCTGGGCTTGTGACCCGGTGCAGGGGAGGCGGCTGCAGCCAGCAAGAGGGGGT
>NW_006289398.1:6765653-6775040 GCF_000327345.1 Myotis davidii
ATAATTGCTACATATTTTTGTTGAGAGAGAGAGAGAGAGAGAGAGAGAGAGAGAGAGAGAGAGAGATACGAGACACATTGATTGGTTGCCTCCTGCACACACCTGACCAGGGCTGGGGATTGAATCCGCAACCCAGGTACATGCTCTTGACCAGGAATCAAACCCAAGACCCTTTGGTGGGTGGGCTGACACTCTAAACACTTAGCAACACTAGCCAGAGATCTTCTCCCTTTTAACTTATTTTTTATTCTTATTTTTAACCCTCGCCTGAGGATACTTTTTTTTCCATTAATTTATTTTTATTTTCTTAGAGAAAATAGAACGGGGCAGTGAGAGAGAGAGAGAGAGAGAGAGGAACATTGATGTGAGAGAGACAAACTGATTAGTTGCCTCCTGCACAAGCAAGCCAGCAACTCAGGTACATGCCCTCAACCGAGAATCGAACCTGCAACCCTTCGGTGCACAGGCCCAGGCTCTAACCACTGGTCATGCCAGCCAGGGCTTGGTTGGGCATCTTACTAGTAATAATCTTCTCGAGAAAGAGGGGAGCCTGGGGCTGCGATTGGCAAGGAGCAGCAGCGTTCTGACGAGCAGGAGGGGCGTGTGGGCCCCTCGGTGACGTGGACGGTGCTGGGGTCGCGCTCGTGTCCAGGCCTGAGCCCAAGGCCGTGTGCAGGCCCTGACCCGTCACGGCCAGAGGCGGATGTGCAGCTGATGTCCTCAGACACGTCGTGTTCGGGAGGACATGGGGCTCCCTCTGGACATGTTAGAGCAGCGATTCTCAACCTTCCTAGTGCCGCTGCCCTTCAATAAAGTTCCTCATGTTGTGGTGACCCCAATTCCATTGTTACAGATTGAACATAAAGCATAGTGATTAATCACAAAAACAATATGTAATTATATATGTGTTTTCCGATGGTCTTCTAACACTATCCAGAAACCCTATACCTAACCCTAACCTAACGCTAGCCCTAGCCCTAGCCCTAGCCCTCACCCTAGTCTTAGCCTTAGCCCTTGCCCTAACCCTAAACCAAGCCCTAACCCTAGCCCTAGCCCTAGTCCTAACCCTAACCCTAGCCCTAGTCCTAACCTTAGCCCTAGCCCTAGTCCTAACCCTAGCCTTAGCCCTAACCTTAGCCCTAACCCTAGCCATAACCCTAAACCTAACCTTAACCTAACCCTATCCTTAATCCTAACCCTAACAAACTCTAACCATATACCCTAACCCTAACACCATCCAGAAACACTAACACTAACGCTAATCCTAAGGTTGGTCCTAGCCTTAGCCATAGCCCTAACCCTAACCCTAACCATAATCCTAACCCTAACCCTAACCCTAACCCTAGCCCTCGCCCTAGCCCTAGCCCTAGCCCTAGCCCTAACCCTAACCCTAACCCTAACCCGCTCTGCGAAGGCCGTCTCCTCAAAGCGGGAGTGCGCTGTGTCTGCGGGTTCAAGGAGGTTCCGATCTGGTCATGAAAGAGAACAGCTGCCTGTTACCGAGTCATTTTTGGTTTTAAACTAAAAGGTAAAGACATTACTGTCTTGCTCTCCGTGATGGCTCCAAGTTTCACTAAAGAAAGACTGTTCCAACGAAACTTATATATTTTCCTTTGGGGAAAATAAACTGGAAATGATAGTGTCTTGTGCGTGTTATGGTAAAAAAGACTTTATGCAGCCCTGGCCGGTGTGGTGCAGTGGATAGAGCGTCAGTCTGTGGACTGAAGGGTCACGGGTTCGATTCCGGTCAAGGACATGAACCTCAGTTACAGGCTCCTCCCCAGCCCGGGCCCTGGTGGAGGCTCATGCAGGAGGCAACCAATCGATGTGCATCTCTCACATCGATGTTTCTCTCTGTCTCTCCCTCTCCCTTCCACTCTCTGAAAATCAATGGGAAAATATCCTCGGGTGAAGATTCAAAAGAAAAAAAAAGGTTTTATGCTCAAGAGGTTGGGAATGTTAAAGTTAAGCGGTAATGAAGTGAAAAGAGAAGAGAAGCAGCGAGCGGCCACTTTTAAAGCACGGCAGGCCGCGCTGTGGGCTGGTCCCGGGGAGGCCTCGGCCCACCACCTGCTGACCCGCCAGCGATGAGCTGGTTGCTCTGCCCTGAATGTCCTCGTGACCCGCCGCCCCTCTTGGTCCTTTGCAGCATCCGCAGAGCCGGAGCCACCAGGTGACCGCGCTCCGGGCGGGCTGGGGCTGGCACCTCTGGGGTCCCTGCGCGTCCCTCCTGCCTCCCGACACCGTCGCAGCCACAGAACAGTCGTGAGGGGGAGAGGGCTGCGGCTGGAATGCACATTGGCCCCAGCAGCTTCCAGCTTCACTGAACCCGGAGGAGCGCACAGGCAACGGGGTCTTTCGGAGGAAGAACGTGCGGTCGTCAGCGTGGCCCCTCCTGACCAGCACCTGCGCCGGGAATGCTGGCGCCCGGGCTCCGAGACGGGCAGCAGGTGGATGTATGTCCTTCCCGTCCAAACTGCGCTTTCACTTCAGGAAAAGCTGTACGTCCGGACGGAAAGAGAAACATCTGTTTCCAGGCACCGAGCCTCTTCGCTGCCTGTCATTCCTGAGCCGCCTTCCTCCGGCCGCGGGCTTGATCTCGGGGAGAAGAAGAAATGGTGGCGTGTTTCAAAGATGAATGTGGAAGCGCTCCGGTGCCAAATGAAAACATGGGTATTTCCAGCGAACGCTTTCAGCAGCACCGAGAGTAAAACCTGGTCCGTGGGCTTTGGAAACAGCGCATGAGACCTGGATAAATCAACGCCGGGTCGGGGAGAGGCCGCCGGCAGGCGCATCAGCACGGGGACCCCCTGCCAGCGTGTCTGACTCGGACGCTTCTGCCCCGGTGGCTCCTCAGAGGTGACAGGTCCACAGGACACGCCTCCTTCCCGACCCGGACAACAGAGGAAGCTGGACTCCCGAGCCCGGCTCTGCTCCCACGTCTCTGTCTCTGAAAGTCTGTGTTTATCCGACCCCAGGACCTTTGCACTCGCTCTCCCTCCTGCCCAGGATGCTCTTTCCTGAGATTGGCATGCGGCCGCCTCAGTTTCGCGTTGAATGGGCTGAATCACGGACCCCAGTGATGCTACGTCCCAATCCCCACAGCCTGTAACTGCTGCCTCAGGGCGTGAGGGACTTTGCAGGTACGACTAAGGGTCTTGAGATGGGAGAGCATCCTGGGCGTTTGGGTGGGTCCAATGTCATCAAAGGGCCCTTCCAGGTGTGGGAAGGAGACGGGAGAGTGAGCGTCAGGTCAGAGAGAGATCGGAGGGTGCAGCCTGTTGGCTTTGGGGTCAGAGGAAGAGGCTCAGACCACGGCCTGCAGGCGACCTCTGCCAGCTGGGAGGGCACGCTGGGAGGGCGCACTGGGAGGGCAAGGGGGGCAGTTCTCCCCGCAGCCTCCAGGAAGGGCCCAGCCTGCCTGCGGCCCCCTCGGGTTCAGCCCAGTGGGACCCAGGATGGGGAGGCAATACATTTGTGTTGTTTTCAGCCACTGAGTGTCTGGTAATTGGTAACAGAAGCAACAGGAAGCTGAGACAAGGTCTTAGCTCAGCTGCCACCCTTCACAGAGAACTCCCTACTCTCCTAGGCTCCATCCCTCCGCCTGGGGCCTGCCCTAGTCTCTCTACGGCACCATGGCCTGGAGCACGTTAGATGAGAAGCACACTGCAGCTTTGTCTCCATCCCTTAGCCCAGTGGTTCTCAACCTTCTGGCCCTTTAAATACAGCTCCTCATGTTGTGACCCAACCATAACATTATCTTCATTGCTACTTCATAACTGTAATGTTGCTACTGTTATGAATCGTCATGTAAATATCTGATATGCAGGATGGTCTTAGGCGACCCCTGTGAAAGGGTCGTTCGACCGCCAAAGGGGTCGCGACCCACAGGTTGAGAACCGCTGCCTTAGTAGGTGAGCTCCGAGGGGCAGCAGGGACCCTGTCCCGCTCAGCACTGCGGCCCCAGCACCGAGAATCATGTCGGGCACATAGTAGGTGCTCATGGAAGTGGGTGATGCTCCGTCCTCTACTGTCCTTCCTCCTCCCTTTCTTCTCCAGAACATGCCCGAGGGTAGGGGGTACTTTCACTTTAAAGGTTTGTTTTTACTACAAAACGCTCAGTTCGAAGCCAGGCTGAGCGCCGGGTGGGTGAGCACCCGACCCTTCCTCTCTCCTCCGGCCTGTCCTCCGAGCCTGGGAACCAGGCAGGCCGGGAGGTGCCCCAGAATCCGTCAGCTCGGCCAAGCAGGCGGGAGCTGGCGGGTCGGGGCTCAGGCCCCCGTGAGCTTCCGGGGACGTCCCTGAGCTCGCTGTCCTTCCTGATGCGACGGCACCGTCGCCTGTGACTTACCGGCCGCACGTGCGCAGCAGCAGAGGTTGGCGGTGGGCGGAGTGCGGTTTGCCAGGTGCCTGTGCTTGGCGTCTGTGGGCCCGCCTTCCTCGGCTCCTGGGCGCTGGCCCGGCCTCGCCTACCCCCCTCCTCGCGCACGGCTTAGGCTCCGGGACCCTGCTGCTCCCTGGGACGCTGTGCTCGCGTGCCCCGTGGTCCCCGGCCGCCCCACGTCCGGAAGGCCTGTCTCTTTCTTGTCCACAGGGTGAGCTCCGGCTGCCTTCAGAGAGCAGCCTCGCCCACCGCGTGGCCCTGTGCTGATAAGGAGCTGCCACAGAGGGACGTCCCCGTGGGCATCTACTTGAAGGAGAAGCACTTCTTTTAAACCCTCACCCGAGGATACTGTCCATGGATTTTAAGGAGAGAAGGAGAGAGCGGGCGAGACATCGATGTGAGAGAAACACCTCGATTGGTTGCCTCCTGCACGCGCCCCAACCAGAGCCCAGGCCAGGGAGGAGCCTGCAACCAAGATACATCCATGCCCTTGACCGGAATCGAACCCGGGACCCTTCAGTCCGCAGGCCGACGCTCTATCCACTGAACCACACGGGCCAGAACGCCAGCACTGGGACCGCATGGCCTTTCGCTGGAGGAAGAGTCTCCATCCTGCTCTGGCCGGACCAGGGCCGGGCCTCAGTCACCTCTGGGTGCGAATGGTGGCGGCGGAGCAGCACCACATACACTAATGCCGGGGCTCGGAGCAAATGCATGGGGGAGGAGACGTCTGTTCTTAGCATTCGGGTATTTGGCCTGGCACTGAGCCATCAGACCATTTCTCGGCCTCAGAGCTGGCTGTGGCCCAGACACCACACTCCGGCCAACGGGCTGGAGCAGCCGCGTCACGTGGCAGCTTCCAGGCGCCTCCCCGAGAGAGGGCATCGTCTGCCCTTGACCCTGCTTCCGGTCCTGCCTCCCACCCCCCTGCCCGGGCACCATGCTCCGGTCCTGCGGAGTCAGAGCCCGCGATGCCCTGGGCGAGTGACCAGGGGCTGTGAGCCCCTCGCTGGGCCCGAGTGGCCGTGGGAGTGTGGGGCAGAGGGCGGAGAGCGTGGGCCGTCCAGGGAGCCCGTCGTGGAGAGAGCCAGTCAGCCAGCCCACAGGGAGAGGCAGGGAGAGGAGGCAGGTCGGGGAGCCCCGAAAGGACCTGCGGGGGGAGGGGGACAGGTGCAGAGGGCGGGGCTCTGACTGGGAGAGCAGGAGGAGCGCACTTCCGAAGCCTCGTTTACAAAGAAGGCAGCCGCGTGGGGCAGCCTGCTGCGCTATCGACGGCAAACTCAGCTGTACTCTCACACCAGGACCTTCCTTCCTCAGGCCCCATGGCGAGCCCTCGGGCAGCCAGGGCACCAGCTATTTCCACCTCGAACCCCTGTCAGCGGGCGAGGGGGAGGCCCAGGAGGACGAGCGTGTGTGAGTGTCCGGAAGCCGGTCCACGTGGACGGGAGTCGGGGCGAAGGCGGCGCTGCCGGGCGGGAGCGGAGGGCACGCGTGTGATGAACTCACTCTCCTGGCGCATCGTACGCTTTTACGGAAAAAATAAATCTTAACCTGCCCTCCCCCCCCCAACCCCCCCACACGCACAACCCCGTGCCGACGGCTGACGTGAGTGGAAAACCTAACGGAGCACCCAGACGCAGCTCCTGAAGAAAACAGCCCGGCCGGCGGGGCTCCGGGCTGAGCGCCGACCTAGAACCAGGAGGTCAGGGTTCCGTTCCAGGTTGGGGCTCAGGCCGGGCTGCGGGCTCCATCCTGAGTCGGGGGCGTGCAGGAGGCAGCCGGTCCATGATTCCCTCTCACCATGGATGTCTCTCTCTCCCTCTCCTTTCCTCTCGCTCTGAAATCCATAACAACATTAAATAGATGAAGAAGTGAACAGGAGCTCGGGCTCCAGCGGCCGAGCTCTGTCGTCTCACACGGCCTGGCGTCTCTGCGGACAGAAGCAGATGGGCCTGGAGCACTGCCCTGCACCGCTCAGCCCCGGGGGCGGGGGCCCGGAGCGGGCGTCGCTGACGGTCGCCGTGGAGACCACCTCGGAGGGCTCCCTGGACCGCGACAGAGGCAGACAGGGTCCGAGTCCCGCGTGAGACCGGGTTGTATCACCGTCTGGAGCCTGGTCCTGCGTCAGGAGTCGGATGCAATGGGCTCATTTTCCTTCGCCCACATTCTGTCTGATAAAGAAGATACAGCTACTTGACACAACGTAGAGCTGCCTCGGACGAAAACATGTGGGAAAGGGGTGGACTGTTGTCCAGTGAGGGCCTGAGAGGAAGGGGATCTGAGGTTCGCAGAAAGAGTTCTGTGTCCGGAGAAAGATGACGTTTCTCGTCCTCTCTGGGCAGTTAGCCCTTTGGGACGTCAACTCCAGCCTCCTCCAACAGCTTTAGGGGCTCCCCGAGGGCTCGTCCCCAAAGGGCTCGTCCCCAAAGGGCTCATCGCTTGGGAAATGGATAAAGCAACCGTAGTAACCACAACCCCCGAGCAAGAGCCCATTGAAGACGAGAGGGGGGAGCAGCTCCACCCTAAACGCTGTCCACACGTCACTCCAGCTGCGTGTGCCATGCGTCAGGCTTGCCGCCCCCGCCGCCCCAGGAAGCGGAATGACTTACATAACTCTCCCTTAGAGAAGGAACAGGGGAGGGAGGCGCCTGTACCACTGAGACCGCCGCTCCCGGCACATGGAGAGGAAGCTTTGGGGGTCCTGAGGCACAGTGTAAGGGAACCCTCTGCAGCTGACTTTAGGGTCTGTGGGAGCATTCCTCCTTCTCGCTGGCAAAGGGAGCAGCCGTCGCAACATCAAGTCACGGCTCCGTGAAGCACGATGTCACGTGGGCGTCCTGTGACGTCACTTGGTGGGAAGTGACTGCGTGGGGCCCAGGGGGACGCGGTGATCGGTGTGGCCTGGGTGTCCGGCCACGGCATCTGCACAGAGTCACCACCCACCCTGTGCGGCCGCCCTCGTCACGCTGCGGGTCCTGCTGCCCGGGCTCCGGGGTGTGTGCTGCCATCATGGCCCTCTGCCGCCCCAGGCGCCCCCACCTCCCTCCTCTGGGTCCCTGTGGGGATGTTCGTGTTGGGCACGACATGTCCTGTCCACAGGGGCCCCATCATGGAGCTGCTCCAGCCGGGTCCCTGCCCCCTGCCGACTCACCGGGTCCCTCTCCGTGCCCACAGAGGGGTGCCCCTCCTGCTTTCCTCCTGGCCAAGTGGGTGCAGCAGCCCTGGCACGAACCCCACTATCTGCTGGGGGCTCCCACCCCATCCCAGCCCCCAACCAGAGGCCCCGGGTTCCCTCCTGGCCCCCTTCAGGCCATCCCAGGCTCCCAGGGGGCTCCTGACGTGTCCTGTTTCCTCGTCCTGCCTCCCGTCCTGCAGGGCCTGGCCCGGGGCAGAGACCAGAAACGTTCCGACTTTGAGTAAAGAGGGGTCACCCTCCTACTGTCTGGCCCGTCTGGTACCTGGGACCAGGAGGGGGACGGTCTGGGAATGCCCTCACAGGGACGCGGGATCCGGGGGACACAGCTGGCGGTGTCCCCAGTGCCCCTCCCCCGTGGGTGCATCGCGCGCTGCGGCGGGGACCAGTGCGCCCAGCTCCTCCGGATCAGGTGTCCTCCCGCCCTTGCACCATCCCCGGGGGCAGCTCTGGCTACGCAACAGCCGTCAGGTTGCTTAAGGCCTCTTCCGACTGCCGGGCACGTCGACCTCTCGTTTCCGCCTTTCACAGCCCCTGTGACGGGACCAAGAGGCTCCACATTTTGCAAACACGGAGGTGAAGTAGTGGGTTAAGAGGTGGAGCTGGGACTCAGTCCGAACAGGCGGGAACTGAGCCAGCGCTGACTTTTTAAAAAATATATATATTTTTAATGATTTCAGAGAGGGTGGGAGAGGAAGAGGGAGATAGAAACGTCAGCGATGAGAGAGAACCATTGATCGGCTGCCTCCTGCACGCCCCCCACTGTGCCCTGACCAGGAGTCGAACCGTGACCTCCTGGTTCGTGGGTCAAGGAGAGCCGGCTGAGCCATGTGGCCGGGCCCGAGGCCTGTGCTGATGAAAGCTCTGTCACCGTCGCGGAGCCGGAACCTTCCGGTGAACAGAGGAGAGTGCTTATGCGTTTACTTGAGCCAAACTGACAGGAACGGCTGGGGAGGGAGCCCTCAGACGCCCCCAAGAGTGAGGCTGTGGCTCCTTTGTGCCCCGGAGCTGAGAGGAGAGGTGGGGACCATCGCAGGAGGTGGAGAAAGCGGGAGGAGGGGGAAGACAGGGTTCTTAATGAGTTCATGTGCTCTCACCCTCACAACACATGCAAACACCCTGCTCTCCCCACACGGCCTCGAGGGCCCCAGCGGCAAGTCTGTGACTGGCCTTCTTGTCCTCGGACATGAATTCAGGCCTCCCTCATCCCTGACGGAGGGCAGCGTCTAGGTCAAGTGCACAGAGCGTGTTCCAGGGGCTGGTGAACTGGTCCTTCCCTCCGGGTGGCCCATCCCTACAGACGAGCCGGGTCTCCTCAGGCTGCCAGGCCCTGTCCCTGCGATCGGCATTTCCCGGTGCCCGCCTCTTCCCACCCCCACGCTCAGTTCCACTAGGATCCCCGCAGCCCACGCCGCCTCCACGTGGGACCACCTGCCGATCCTGGGACTGGTGGGCTCAGCTTGGCCACGCATGCCACCCTGGACGGATCATTCCAGAAGGCTGTGGCGGCGTGTCCCTCGTGGTGGAAGCGTGCGGCTGGGACTTGCTTCCGGCCGTGAGGACGGGGAGGGCTGGTTTCCGAAGGCGCAGGCCCAGCCCGCGGGTGGAGAGGGAGAGCCACCAGGACAGGCCCAGCCCGCGGCGGAGGCAGACCCTCTCGGGAGTGTCCGTCACGTGGGCCCGTGGCTCCTTCCTCTTCTGGGTCTGATTGAGCCAGAGTTTCTGTTACTTCATCGCAAACGTCTCAGGGACACTCTGTGCAACGATGACTCACGCTTCACAGCCTCTCCCACCGGGTCGTGAGCTTCCG
>NW_006289398.1:6775082-6777038 GCF_000327345.1 Myotis davidii
AACGAATGCAAAGAAAGAGGACAGAGCCGGGGCCAGAGTGTGTGGGGGGCTGTGTAGGCCATGGCCGTGTGGGGGGCTGTGGAAGGCCATGGCCATCATTTCACTCGCTCTTCTTGGCTCTCACAGACGTCTGCCAGCTCAGGGCTGAGCCGGGGAGCCTCCAGGCTGTTCATGTGGGAACAGCGGGCTGCTGGGCAAGGAGCAGGCTCCCCAGACCTTTCAAGGTCTCTGCAGAGCACAGCCCAGCCCAGAGAAAACCGTCAGGACCAACCTGCGTCCTTTCACGCAATAAACACAAGGAATGTTGGTGCGTCCGTTCCTGCTTCAAGCTCTCGGCCACGGAGCTCGTGGGCCGTGGATGCCCCAGGGCAGCGGGCGAGCGTGGTGAGGCCTGGAGCCCAGCTCCCAGGTGAAGTCCGTGCCCAGGGGCTGGAGCCGGCGGGGCCGCCCTGCCATGCCGTGCAGCTCTAAGGAATCTCCCGTGTTTCTTCCTGCGTGTAAGCCCCCGCCCCCCGCCCCCCGCACCTGTTCAGAGCAACACTCTCCATCGAGTCTCGGAATAAAAAAGGGAAGTTTCACTGAACCTCAGAAGATGAAGACCACAGAGGGGAGATTTCTCACTGTCCCCTGGTTTTGCTTCCCTGCTTCTGCCCCCTTCCCCCTCCCTCCCCCCCTCCCAGAGGAACAGCTTGGCCCCACGGGAAGTGGTGGCCGAGGAAAGGCCTGGCTGTGGCCTCCTGTCCCCCGGCCTCTGAGGTCAGGGCCGGGGCGTGGGGAGCGTGGCTTGCAGAACGAGTTACAGATCAGAGCCGTGGGCTGCGGACGTGATGGTGCAGGAGGACGTGATGGTGCAGAGAGAGTGGCTGCAAGAACTGGCTCCAGGCCGGGCCCTGCCATCCGCGGGGAGCTCCTGTGAGTCCTCAGACCTCGCGGGCCTGGATTTCCTCTGCCGCAGAGTGGGCAGTGCCAGGCAGTGCTGGGCGAGATGCCCCCCACACCCTCCCCGCCGGCCACCAACACCGGTAGCTGCTGGTCTCCTGATCCCTCTCGTCCCCTCAGGTGTCAGCCATGTCCTCACTGTGTCTGTCCCCAAGGCTCGCGCCTGCTGTCGCACTGGCCAGGGTTAGGGGTTTGTCTCTGGAGGGAGGAGGAGGTTACCCTGACAACGTCTCTTATCCTCGATGCGTAAGCACAGGGCCAGGTGCTCCAGGTCAAGATTAGTCTCCTTGAGGCCTCAGGATGTGACTCCCACTCCTCCCACGCAGACAGAGTTGTGATCAGAACATCCGTGGGTTCCTTGGCACTGAGCTCGCTAGGCTGTGGGCGCCCCGTTCTGTTCGCAGGCTGGACAGATAAGCAGTACCCCGAAGCTGTGGGTCACCGTGAAGGGCCACCTGAAGGCGCACCCCGCCTCACAGGCCTCCTGGGTGGGGGGGGGGCACCGAGGACCAGGCACACGTCCTTCCATCTCTCCATCGACGGCCATCGCTCACTCACCAACACTGATGCTGCGTCTAGTCCCTCACCAACACAAGCTGCAGGGCCAGGACTTGGGGTACAGAGTAAACGGGGGTGGGCATGTTCCTTCCTGGTTTGGTAGGAGATGCGGGTGAAGGGGTGGCCCTACAAACGCTGTCATTAGTGCCTCTGATGGGGCAGGTGTGGGTGGAGGGAGGGCACGAGGAAGGAAGGATCGCGGAGGAAGGAGGGAGGAAGGCACTGGGCGAGCTCTAGGCAGGAACAGCCTGTGCGAGGCTGACCCACAGGACAGGGCAAGTTGCGACAGAGGTTGCGTGAGGACGGGCGGGATGGGGAAGCTGGAGAGGAAGGTACAGGGGGGACCTCTAGGTTCCTGAACAAGAGGCTGCTCAATGCACAGGTCTCGGGAAAGCGATCCTGTTGCTACACTGCAGAATGAGAGCGACGGGCAGAGGCAGGGGGAGGCGGGGGGTGGTA
>NW_006289398.1:6777223-6778258 GCF_000327345.1 Myotis davidii
GGGGCTGAGCTGGGCTCGGGGCAAGCAGATCGGCAGCCAGAATGGTGGCACGCGCTTCCGGAGATGTGTCTGGTGACCGTGGGAATGGGGATCCGAGGGGGGCAGCGAGCCCATTAGCGAGGTGAGGGCCGGCGATGGCGGAGGTGAGTGCGGGGCGGTGAGTGGGGGGGGTGAGCAGGGTAGTGGGGGGACTCTGAGGAGGCGGTTTTGAAAGGAAGGTGACAGTTCATTTGGGGACGCTGAGTGTGACGGCTGAGACAGCGGATGGACACGTCCTGCCCCAGCCCAGGCCCCGGGGACGCCTGTCATCTGGCCCTGCTGCTTCGGCAAAGCCGCGGACACGCAGGGGGGCCTGGCCCAGAGCAGTCACACTTGCCTGAGTCATCGCTCTCTCTCTCTCTCTCTCTCTAAATGCTCCAGGGAGCAGAAGATAGTACACCAATCCCATGCCTCTTGGAAGTATTGGCTTCATGCCCGGGTTTCCAGAGGTTCCTGCTGTAGATGAGCGCAAGGCCATGTTGTCACCTGACACTGACATTGGACGTGAAGGTGCCGGTTGCATCATCTCCCAGAGGATGGGGCTGAATCAGTTTGCAAATTTGAGCGTTCATCTCAAATGCCTGTTTTTTTGTTTGTTTTGTTTTATTTGTTTGTTTTTAATCCTCATCTGAGGATATGTTTCCATTGATGTTTAGAGAGAGTGGGAGGGAGGGGGAGAAAGAGTGAGAGAGAAACATCGATGTGAGAGAGACACATGGACGGATTGCCCCCCGCCCACACCCTGACCGGGACCAGGGATCGAGACTGTGGCCGAGGGTACATGCCCTTGACCAGAAAGGGACCCAGGACCCTTCGGTCCACGGGCCAATGACACTCTATCCACTGAGCAAACCGGCCAGGGCAGATGATGGGATGAGGGCCAGGCAGTGGCCATGCGGGAGGAGAACCTGCCCAGGAATGAACCCGCCCAGGGGTGCCGCCCGGGGGACAGGCAGGGCCGGGAGGTGCACCCCGCCTCACAGGCCTCCCGGGAGG
>NW_006289398.1:6778275-6780394 GCF_000327345.1 Myotis davidii
GCGGCCCCAGGGAGGGGCCCCCGAAGCCGCCGAGCTGGGCCCTGGGCAGGAAGGGGCTGAGCTGGGCTCGGGGCAAGCAGATCGGCAGCCAGAATGGTGGCACGCGCTTCCGGAGATGTGTCTGGTGACCGTGGGAATGGGGATCCGAGGGGGGCAGCGAGCCCATTAGCGAGGTGAGGGCCGGCGATGGCGGAGGTGAGTGCGGGGCGGTGAGTGGGGGGGGTGAGCAGGGTAGTGGGGGGACTCTGAGGAGGCGGTTTTGAAAGGAAGGTGACAGTTCATTTGGGGACGCTGAGTGTGACGGCTGAGACAGCGGATGGACACGTCCTGCCCCAGCCCAGGCCCCGGGGACGCCTGTCATCTGGCCCTGCTGCTTCGGCAAAGCCGCGGACACGCAGGGGGGCCTGGCCCAGACCAAGCACACTCACCTGAGTCAGCGCTCTCTCTCTCTCTCTCTCTCTAAATGCTCCAGGGAGCAGAAGATAGTACACCAATCCCATGCCTCTTGGAAGTATTGGCTTCATGCCCGGGTTTCCAGAGGTTCCTGCTGTAGATGAGCGCAAGGCCATGTTGTCACCTGACACTGACATTGGACGTGAAGGTGCCGGTTGCATCATCTCCCAGAGGATGGGGCTGAATCAGTTTGCAAATTTGAGCGTTCATCTCAAATGCCTGTTTTTTTGTTTGTTTTGTTTTATTTGTTTGTTTTTAATCCTCATCTGAGGATATGTTTCCATTGATGTTTAGAGAGAGTGGGAGGGAGGGGGAGAAAGAGTGAGAGAGAAACATCGATGTGAGAGAGACACATGGACGGATTGCCCCCCGCCCACACCCTGACCGGGACCAGGGATCGAGACTGTGGCCGAGGGTACATGCCCTTGACCAGAAAGGGACCCAGGACCCTTCGGTCCACGGGCCAATGACACTCTATCCACTGAGCAAACCGGCCAGGGCTCAAATGCATGTTTTAAGACAGATGGTCTCCCTGAATTTGTTGCATAATAAACATAATATTCAATACAACAGCTCCCCAGGCTCAGACACCTGCTTGCCAGATATTTGTCCAAAATTAAGGTCCCTTTGCTATCATACCAAACCTGATATTCAACGTTATTCTTGACTCCATGTTGAAAACAACTTTTAGGAAACATGACATATAATGCTAAATTGAGCCTAAGTAATAAAACCTGGCATTTAATATGGGCGGCAGTAATCTACGTGTAGTCCCATAATTCCATTCACCTTTTTAGTATCTTTACACTCTACTATCTATAATAATAAAAGCATAATATGCTAATTAGACCAAATGTCCTTCCAGATGACCTTCCGGACGAAGCCTGAGTCCCGGGGGCCAGCAGCTGGGGGAAGGAAGGCCTACTCTTGCACAGATTTCATGCATCGGGCCTCCAGTCTACAATAATTATCATTCTCAGGGAATGTGGTCAATTTTAGGTTGAACCATTTTAAATAAACATATACAGGCCTGGCCGGCGTGGCTCAGTTGGCTGGGCCTCACCCCGTGCACCATGGCCCCCGGGCCTCACCTCCGGGAGCCTTGCTGACCCTGCCCTGGGAATGACCACTGGCAGGTCTTAGGGACGCCCACCCAGAAGGCGTACACATCGCTCCCCCCGCACGTCATCGGTCAGAGCAAACCCCGGCTGGTCTGAGGTGCGGCGGGCGGGGAAGTCAGCGCGTCACACCAGGGAGGGAGCGCCACCACCACACCACCCTGTGCTCCAAGTGTGTTTCCAGCTTCAGGAGTGAGTTGCCAGCCCGTCCCGTGTGGCTCAGTGATTGAGCGTCCACCTATGAACCAGGAGGTCACGGTTCCATTCCCGGTCAGGGCACAGGCCCGGGTTGCGGGCTGGATCCCCAGTGTGGGGCGTGCGGGAGGCAGCCCATCCATGATTCCCTCTCACCATTATGTTTCTCTCTCTCCCTCTCCCTTCCTCTCTGGAATCAATAAAAACATGTTTTTTAAAGTTCATTGCTAGGTCAAGTACAATTGGAGAGAAAGGAACTTGACCTTTGGGGGGGCCCCTAGGTTTCAAGGACCAAACCCGTGCTGGACTCCACGTGAGCGTGGCCACCCTGACCCAGATGGGCCCGTCCTGAA
>NW_006289398.1:6780530-6781413 GCF_000327345.1 Myotis davidii
GTGGGGGTGCGCTGCCTGCTGGCGGCCTGCCTCCCCCAGAGCGGCGCGTTCTGAGCAGCGCCAGCATTCTTACTGTGGGACGCCGCCCGTGCTCGGGAATTGCTTCCTGCCAAGTGGTTTCCGTCATCTCCTGCTTTCTTGGAATCATCTGTGTTCAGCCGGGAGGAATAGTCGGGGAGACATTAATCTGAACCATTCCAGTTTCTCACTTCCTAACGCATCGGGGCTGTTGAAGACTGTATTGACTGGGCAGCAGTCACATTGTCCCAACCCGGACCCAAGCACAGACGCCCCTGCCACTCCGGTTTTTTATTCATTTAAATGTTTTCTGAAATCAGGTGGGGATGCAACTAGATTGGCTTCTTTTTATTTAAAAGAGGCGACCTCCATGGTGAAATAGCTTCTTCCAAATTCTGAGCAATCAAGAAATTCCTTTAAAGCGTTCCACAGTCAGGAAGTGCCTGAGCTCGGAGCGGATTTAGGTCCTAGTTTGGCTGAGGACAGGCAGGGCGAAAGCTCCGTTATAATGGCAGCAAGAAGGAGCTGGCGGGAAGCCAGGTGGTGACGGAGGGAGGGTCCCGGCGCCCGTGGGCTTCAGAGCGGCCGTGGTTGCCGGCTCTGAGCGAGTGGCTGGAGGGAAGGAGAGGAAAAGAGGGCACAGCCAAGTCTTAACAGCCCCCGCCCCCCATTCCTAAGGACAAGTTACAGTAAAAGTCAGCATTCCTCCCACCAACCAGAGTGAAGATAAACAAGGGCCCACAGGCCAGCTACCCGCTGTTTGAGTTTTATAAGCAAATTTGTCTCATTTTTTAAAAAATGAATGCACTTTATTTTTAAAGCAGTTTTAGGTTCACAGCACAACTGAGCAGAAAGCGTGCGTCCC
>NW_006289398.1:6781438-6785514 GCF_000327345.1 Myotis davidii
TGCTTCTGGTGCCCTTCCTTCCTTCAGCAGATCCAGGTTTCCGACCCAGATTACTTTCCTCTTTTACCCTTTCGGTCCAACGTGGAGGCTGGCTCGACAGACCAGGCGCTAGGAGCAGGTCCAACGTCGAGGCTGAGGTCGACACCGCAAACCGGGTCAACATTCAATCCCGTCAATTAATTTGGACCAGACTGTTTGAAATCCAAAAATAAAATTGGACCGAAAAGGGTTAAAGAACGTCTCCTAACATTCCTTGCAAGTGGCAAGTCTCAAGTCTCAAGTCCGGTCTCCTGGCAAAAATCCCTCCCCTTTCATTTGTCTGCGAGTCTTCACTTCTCCTGCGCTTCTGCAGGATGATTCTGGGGGCACAGAACCGTGTCCATATTTCATGCCCCACTCTTGCTCTGATGGTTTCTGGTAAGTCAGCTGTAATTGTCTCCTATAGGGAAGGTGGTAGACTCCTCTGGCTTCTTTCAAGATTAAAAGGAGTCTTTGATATTCTGATATTGGAATATGATATGCCTAAGCATAGTGTTGTGTGTGTTTTTTGGCGTTCATCCTAAATACCAAAGAAGTGATGTTCTCCGAGCTTCCTGGATCTCTGGCTTGGCGTCTGACATTAATTTACAGTCATTTCTTCATCGTTATTTCTTCTGGTTCTCTCGGTTTTCTCCTCCCGGCGTTACCATGTATCGGCAACACCTTCTGCGGTCGTCCCGCAGTTCCTGGATATTCTGGTTTAGCTTTCTTCTTCCCGTTTTTTTTGTTTTGTTTTGTTTTTTGTCTTTGCTTCTCAATTTTGAAAGTTTGTGCTGCTGTGTCCTCAAACTCAGAGATTCTTCCCTCAGCCACACATAGTCTGCTCATCATCCCGTCAAAGGCTTCTTCGTTCCTGGCGTTTTGACTTCTGGCATGTCTTTCTTGATTCTTTCTCCGAATCTCCATCTCTCTGTTTACATCATCTTTCTGTTCTTGCATGTTACCTATTTTTTTTTTCATGAAAGCCTAGAGCATATTAATTGTAGTTTTTAAAAATGTTTGGTCTGACCAGAAAATTTTAAAGTGAATAATACCTGACGCTGGTTCTATTAATTATTCTGTCTCTCCAAAGTGTGACTTCTGCATCTTAGTATGTCCTGTGACTTCCTGTTGGAAGGTGGACCTGATGCGCTGGTAGGAGCTGTGGCCAGTGGGCTTTGGTGATGTGTGGTGTGGGGTGGCGGGAAGGGACATGTCCCGGAGTCCAGCGGGTGGTCCGTGAGGTCCGAAAGGTTGGCAACCGCTGCCATGGTCCTGTGATGAGGCCTGAGTCTCAGGTCGGCCTTCCCCTTGGATGGGGCGGGTGGCGAGAGTGGGCTGGGTTGGGCATTTCCCTCACCCCAGGTAGGTTAGGCCCTGACGAAACCTCAGCAGGTTATGCTCTGGTTAAACAGTTTCTCCTTGTCAAGAACAGAATGTTCTGCCCGGCTGGTGTGGCTCAGTGATTGAGCATCAACTCATGAACTAAGAGGTCCCTGGTTTGATTCCAGGTCAGGGCACATGCCTGGGTTGCAGGTTCAATCCCCAGCATGAAGGGCGTGCAGGAGGCAGCCAATCCATGCCTCTCTCATTGATGTTTCTACCTCTCTCTCTCTCTCTCTCTCTCTCTCTCTCTCTCCCTCTCTCTCTATTATATAATGAAGAGCTAATATGTAAATGGTCGTCAAGCCCCCATGGCCTTGAGCCCTCTTGCCCTCCCACCAGAACTGCTCAGATACTCAACACTGGGGAGAGAGGGATGGGGACCAGCCAGGCTGCAGCCTGGGAGAGGGACAAGCCGCCCACCCCATGGTCCTGGGTGCCTGTGGCTGCGGCCAACCAGGGCAAAGCCGGACTGGGTCCTGAGTGCCTGAGGCTGGCCAGAAGGAGGGAAGCCCAGGTCCCGGGTGCCTGTGACCGGCCAGAGGAGGGAATCCTGGGTCCCAGGGCGGGGCAAGGCAGAGGCAGTTAGGGGCGGTCAGGCAGGCAGGCAAGCGGTTAGGAGCCAGTGATCCCTGATTGTGAGAGGCAGTCGGACATCCCCTGAGGGGTCCCGGATTGGAGAGGGTGCAGGCCAAGCTAAGGAACACACCCACCCTGTGCACAAATTTTGTGCACCAAGCCTCTAAAATACACACACACACACACGTCAGGGTGAGTATTTACAAAGTGCCAGACACTAGGAATATGCACTCGTTCTAAAAGAAGGACAGACTTTCATCGTGTGCCTCCAGAAGATGCCGACCTGGAGAGACGAGCTTCCTACGTGGGGAACTAGTCCCCACCAATGAACCCTTCTGATGTAAATGGAACCCGAAACTCTCAACATAAATGGAACCTGAAACTCTCAAGCGCCCGTGTATTTCCACGAAGTCGATTTAAACCAGAAAAGATTCCGTTCTCTCAAAGAAAGGTCTCCACCGGCCTCCACGCTGTGGTCTAGAACGAGCTGTTGTTATTAGCCGCGGCCATAGTGACGCCAGCGGCTGCTCCCTCCTGCCCGGCCAGGTGCTCCCCTGGAACGCTGGCTGCACTTTCTGGTCATGCCACTTGCCTGGCACCGGGTATCACACAGCCACTCAGCCCTTTATGTGCCCGGCTACCACCTCAAGGAGACTGAGGCCTTGAGGGACAGGGACGGCCATGCCATGCCTTCTTAGAGATCCCTGGAGTCTTCCGTGCCAGTGCTTTTCTCAGAAGGTGATCAATCCGTATTGTTGACTAGAGGCCCAGTGCATGGATTCGTGCACCGGTGGGGTCCCTCAGCCTGGCCTGCACCCTCTCGCAATCCGGGAGCCCTCAAGGAAGGTCAGACTGCCAGTTTCAGCCCAATGCCCATAGGCCAGGCTGAGGGACCCCACCGGTACATGAATCCCTGCACCAGGCCTCTAGTATGCATATGAGATCTTTGGTCAATCTCTTCCCGCCCTCTGCCCTCCCCCCTTCCCTCTGAGATTCATCAGTCTGTTCCATGTTTCCATGCCTGTCCATTGAGCTTCTGCCCCCTGGTGGTGAGTGCACTGGGAGGCATATTACCCTTTTACTATATAGGATAGAGGCCTGGTGCATGGGTGGGGCTGGCTGGTTTGCCCTGAAGGGTGTCTTGGATCAAGGTGAGGGTCCGCACTGGGGTGCCTGGCCAGTCTGGGTGAGGGGCTGAGGGCTGTTTTCAGGCTGGCGGGTGACTGAAGCTCCCAACTGCTCCTTTTTTTCTTTTTCTTCTTTTTTAATTCTGGGCCAGCTTTAGCTCTGGCTCCAGCTCTGAGGCCTCTGCGTCTGAAAGCAGTTATCTGGTTTGTTTGGGTTCTATAATCGAAACACTATATCAACTCCAGCTCTGAGATCCTGGCTGGCTGAAAGCAGGTTTCTAGGGTTTTGTTTAGCTTCTATATTTATAACAATGTTTCAAACTGCAAGCTCAGAGGCCGGCAAGGCAGGCGGGGAACGTTGGTTTCCTCCGTCACTGAAGCAAGCAAGCCTCATGTTAGCTTCAAGCCTGGCTGCCGGCCGCCATCTTGGCTGGAAGTTAATTTGCATATCACCCTGATTAGCCAATGGGAAGGGTAGCGGATGTACGGCTTATTACCATGTTTCTCTTTTATTAGATAGGATGGTGATGATGATTAATATATAAGTTGGGCAGGAAATGTGACTCAATCATCCTGTTTCTCAGTGCTTGGCCCAGAGCAGGTCCTCATGCACAGTTCCCTGAATAAATGAACAGATGGACGAGGGATGAATCACTGGATGAAAATCTGGTTGGACACATACACACAGAAGATGAAGAATAGATTACTTTTCAGGTTCCTTATTAAAAATGTAACAGGAATCACACTGTTTTCCTCTTACTGGAGCATAAAAGGGAACCAGGCCATGTCTGCCCGCAGGGAGAAGCCGCTCCTCGGAGGTTTCCGTTTCTACCGTCATGGTTTTAATTCCCCAGAACTCTTTTTATTCTGCGAGGATCTCATTTCTATGGTATCCTGCTCTTGTTTCATGGGAGACGTGGAGCCACCGCCCCGACCTCTCACCCCTGACCTCTCACCCCCCCCTGAACC
>NW_006289398.1:6785582-6785900 GCF_000327345.1 Myotis davidii
GCTCCTTCTTCAGCGTTCTGCTCCTGTTTTCTCTGGGCCCTCGCGTTGTCTAGCTCCCGCTGAGCACGGTTTCCTCCCCCATTAGCTGACTTTAGCGTCTTCTTTCCGGCCCTTTTGTGTGAATTCCCACGCAGGCCCCTTGGGCACGGGCCCAGCGTTTTCTGTCTCAGCTCCTGTTTTGTGCGAAGTTCCTAAAAATGTCCCTGTTCTATGTATAGAACAGCCGGTTCCCAAGGGCACGCTCCAGGCGGCGTCTTCCAGGCCCCCTCCATCCATCACACCACCCAGATACCCCGAGCTGTAGGCAACTCCGGAGCA
>NW_006289398.1:6786069-6788063 GCF_000327345.1 Myotis davidii
GGGACCAGGTCCCCGTGTGAGCACACCCCCTGGCCCCCTCCCCCTTCCCAGAGCCCTGGTCCCTCCTCTGTTCTGACTAAACACAAATGCCTCACTCTCCTGGGGCAAAATACCGACAAAGGGGGAGTGCCTGTTACTGTTACAGATTATTGCTGGGGTGCAGTGGGGCCCAGCACGAACCTGGGAGCCTCTTTTTGGGACCCTCAACTCTCAAAGTCCTCCTTCCACTCCTTTGGACCCTAGAATGTGATCTCATTCGGGGGGGGGGGTGCCTACAGACAGGACAAAGCCGTTGACAGCCTCGTCTCTGTGGCCGTTGACGGGAGAAGAAATCCCTGAGTCACTCCAACGAGGCCTCGAGGCCCCGTCCCCTCCTCCAGCTCAGAACAAACACCCCAGTTTCTTCTTCAGCGAGGCCTTCGGTCTCGTCCCCGTCAGCGGCCTGACCCCTGGAGGAGCCTCCGTTTCCTCCACAGTCGGTTCCCCTCCCCTGGACACGTGACCGATACACGCCCAGCCGCCCTTAGTCACGGGAGTCCCAGCGGCCGGCTGTGAGGAGCATAGGGCCCTCCCGCGTGGCTGATGGGCAGCAGGTGCTCCAGGTGACTTCGGAATCACACGTTCAGACGGCAGCAGCCTGGGTCCCGAATGATTGTAGAGGTTAAGGCCCTCCCGCCCCAGCGCCCACTGTGGCTGCGGCCTGAGAGAGAAACGTCTTTCCTTTTTCCCATTTTTAAAAATATATTTTCATTGATCTCAGGGAGGAAGGGAGAGGGAGAGAGAGAGAGAGAGAGCATCAGTGATGAGAGAGAATCACTGATTGCTGCCTCCTGCACGCCCCCCACTGGGGATCAGCCCGCAACCCAGGCCTGTGCCCTGACCGGGAATGGAACCCTGACCTCCTGGGTCCTAGGTCGACGCTCAACACTGAGCCACCCGGCCGGGCAGGTTCTTTTCTTTCAGCCACGAACCCTCTGAAGTGCTAACAAGCAAACAGGTCAGTTTAATGACCTGAGAAGCCTGGTCCCTCCACCAAGAGCGTCCAGGCTCACCCAGCTCACCCTTCCTCAGGCCCCCAGCCCCCAGCGCAGGGCCGGGCTCTGAGGAGCTCACAGTCGGTGTCTCCTGCATGAGCAGCGCTGCTCAGGGGACGTGGGACGGGTTTGCAGACTAGATCCCGGGACAGCTCAGATGCGTAGAGTTCTTCCCGACCCGGCCACTCACAGGCTGCTGCCCTGCCCGGTGCTGGGGCTGTGGGGGGAGGGACTGTGTCCAGTCCAGTCCAACCTTTGTCTGCTGCTGCATTTATTTATGATTTATTAATATTTTATTATTTTTTAAATATACTTTTATTGATTTCAGACAGGAAGGGAGAGGGAGAGGGAGAGAGAAACATCAATGATGAGAGAGAATCGTTGATTGGCTGCCTCCTGCACAGAGTGTTTTCAGGAAACTCTTGTTTTTACTCAGACGCTAAGGACTCTGAAAGTGATGAAACTCAAGGAAGTAATTCTTTTTAAATATATTTTATTGATTTTTTACAGAGAGGAAGGGAGAGGGCCAGAGAGTTAGAAACATCGATGAGAGAGAAACATCGATCAGCTGCCTCCTGCACACCTCCTACTGGGGATGTGCCCGCAACCAAGGTACATGCCCTTGACCGGAATCGAACCTGGGACCCTTGAGTCCGCAGGCCGACGCTCTATCCACTGAGCCAAACCGGTCAGGACAAGGAAGTAATTCTTTTAAAAGGTGTGACTGCAAGCCCCACGTGTCCCACACTCCGCGTATAGCAGGTCCCCAAGAACCAAATTCACCCCACACTCCAAGTACAGCTTCGCCAACTGGGCAAGTCGTCCCCCCGCAGGGTGCCTGCTGCGCTCCCCCCTGCTCCACACCTGCCGTCCCTCCGCGCCCCGGGTCACAGGCCTCATGCCCAGCGCCTGCTTCACCGTGGCGAGGCCAGTGACCTGTGGGCAGCCACCCCCGCCCCG
>NW_006289398.1:6788332-6789199 GCF_000327345.1 Myotis davidii
ATCGCCTACCCCTCTGCTCCATCAGGCCATGACCGCCCGCCTACGCGGCTCCCACCCTGAGATCCTCCCCGCCGCCTCCTCCTGCATTGTCTCCCTCCCCACAGCCCGCCTGGCCCTCCGCCTCGTGCTGACCACTCGCCTTCCGTGTCCGCAGTTCCCTTCCAGCCCCGCGCACCGCCCTGGCCTCCACTTCACCAGAGCTGAGTGCATCCACCGCCCTCCCCACACTGAGCCCGGAACCGGTCCTTTCACAGCCCCTGTCTGGAAAGATCCCAGGCCCTGCAGCTGGCTCCGTCCACCGGAGATGGGATGGAGGGGATGGGGTGGCGGGTTGGGGGTGGGGACCAGGATTCCAGGGCTGCCCCCTGTGGAGCGAGTGCTCCCCTCATGGGGGTGGCAGAGGAGTGGACAGGAGAGAAGGTGCACGGAGGAGGCAGTGGCCCTGGCTCAAGGGCTGCTGTCCAGCGTGTGGGCAGGTCACAGGGAGCCAGGGGTATCTCAGTGCCCGGAGGCAGTGACCGAGGGAGCTCTTACCGTCCTGACACCTGCAGGCAAAGGGGGGCCTACACGAGCCCCAAGAGGAAGTTGTGTGAGGAGGGGCCTCCCCCAGGAGCCTGCCTGCAGCCCTGGCACCAGCGGGGAGGAGGCGGCGCCGTGTGGGCACGAGACCCGCATCCCCATCTTCTCGGCTTCGAGCACCTGTGGCGGGTCCTCCTTCCTGAGGAGCCATGTGGGGCGAGGCCTGCTCTCCCCATGCCAGACCTGCCCTTCCGCGACCTGAGAGCCCGCTTTGTGCCGTGTGCCACCCCCGAGCCCTGCAAGTGCCCACGTTCCCCACCCCCGTCCCGAGGGGCAGCCACCGCGAGT
>NW_006289398.1:6789239-6790763 GCF_000327345.1 Myotis davidii
CCCGGAGGCCTGTGAGCCGCACGTGCTGAGCCCCGACCTGGCGGCCGGCGGTGGCACAGGGCAGAGAGCGGGCGAACCCACACAGTCGTGCCCGCGATGTGAGACCGTGTTCCCTCCTGGGTTCCATCAGCTCATCGGTTATGGTTGGGCCCTGACATTAGCTGTTGTGTGGTCGGCAGTGAGACAGAGGTGAGCGGAGCAAGGACGATGGCCGGGCACAGGTCACTGGGCCTAGCAAAGAACAGGGTAGGGTCTGACCTCGTCCCCAGGTGACCTTTCCCCCCAGCATACCGCTGGCCGTGCGGTTTGACCCCTGACCTCTCCTCCCTGCAGGTAACATCCAGGCCTCAGTTGTAGCTCAGCTCCAGGCCCAGAAGAGCAGCAAAACCAGACAAGTGTCCCCACAGCTGACATGAGGCCCAGCTGCACTGGGTAACGACCCCCTGGCACTGACCAATCATGGAGACCATGACCCTGAAAGGACACGCCTGGAAAGCTACTGACTGCATCCATCTGGATGTGAGTGGAGACACTTAGTAAATAGGAAAATGTCGCCTGCATCTCAGTCCCCCCCCTCCCCCGCCCCCCGCCTGTGGCTTTTCCTGGAAGCCCCTTTCGCACACGTTCCTCCTCCGGAAATTCACCCACCAGGGGCCTGGTCTGAGGCGGCTCCTGCCGTGGACTAGGTCACAGACCACAGCCCCAGCCTGTTCGTGCCTCAAGGTTATGAAATCAGACGCCAGGACAGCCAGGCACAGACCGCCTCCCGCTGTGCGCTTCAGCCGCCCCACACCTGTCCTTTCCCTGAGGGTCTCCCCCTCCCGTCTCCCCGCTCCGGCCGCCCGGCTCCCACCACTGCCGGGTGGTCTTGTCCAACTGGACCCAGTATTTGCTCAAACCACCTCAACATTTTAAATCTTCCTCCGTTTATTTTTGAACACGACTCACGTTCACTATAGTGTTGAGCAGGCTGAGCAGGCGGATGTAGAGGCAAAGTTGGGAGAGAAATGAGACGCCAGGGAAGACGAAGGCTCCCAGGGGAGGCCGAGTGTGTGTGCAGGCCCTTTCCACAGAGGAGCCCGGAGAGCTTGTTCGGACGGTGGGCAGCTGGGCTGGGGGGTTGGGGGGGAAGAGTGTATCTGGTCAAATGCCGGGAGCCGGTCCAAGGTCACCTCTCCGAGAAAGGTTGTTTCCCCAGGTAGGGATTTTCCCCTGAAGTTAGGGAGGGAATAAAACCTCTTAACTAAGTGCCAGGCGGGTAATTAATCACTTTAACTACAACAATCATGCTTAAGCTACATAATCTTTACTCCCTGGAATGGAGATAAGAAACGCCCTAACCTTTGGAATAGAGATTGATAGGATTAGAGTCAACTGGTATAAATACAGATGTAACAAGACAACAGGACTCAGAACTTAGATGAGGATCCGAGAGGCAGACCTCAGAAGACAGACCTTAGAAGACAGAACTTAGAAGACAGAACCTACACAGAACCTAGAACTTCGCTGGAGAGAACATGGCAA
>NW_006289398.1:6790777-6793803 GCF_000327345.1 Myotis davidii
CGGGCTGGAGAACCTAGTGTGAGAGCATGGCTACAGAACCTGGCTGGAGAACCTGGAGAACCTGGCTGGAGAACCTAGCAAGAGAACATGGACACAGTACTTGGCTGGAGATTGTGGCTAGATATCCTGGCAAGGCTGCTGATCAACTGAATGCTGTCTCCGTGTCATTCCCTCTTCGCCGACTCCGTCCACACCTTTGGGGACCCCTGGCCCTGCTGGGGTTGGACCCCGGCAGTCAAAGAGTTGGGGACGGTAAGCTTTCTCTGCACCATTCAGAGTAAATGAATAAAACCGGGTTACTTAGTTGTTTAAAAAATACCTTTTAAGTCAGCTCAGGGAAATAAGCTGATATAAAGACGTATGTGGACAGTCCTCGAGAGGGTGTCTGCGGCTAGAACTGATATGGGAAGAAGGACTGGCCAGCTCAACGCCTGTCCTCTTGTTAAAAAACAAATTTTTTAAAAAATGCTCTGATATTTTCAGTGGAGAGAGGAAAAGAGATAGGGCTAAATGCCAACTTCAGTTAAAAGAATATGACACCTTCCCCTCACCCTACACTCTCTGTCTCTCTCTCATTCTCTCTTCTGTCACACACACACACACACACACACACAAATTCTTGCAACATTCCTGGAAGATAACCTAGTTACAATGGGAAAATCTTACTATTCAGCCTTTGATCTAATATTTCGAAGTCTAGCAATCGATCCTAGACATGAGAGGGCAGGTGTGGGAGAGGCCTGCTGTGGTCACGATACGTGATGAGTGGAAACACCTAACGGCTGTCACCGGAGACTGAGCCGCGGTCCATCCCAGGCTGGGACTCTCCGCAGGTTTTTAACAGATGAGGTAGGTCCGGTTGACATGGAAACAGGCCCAACACCTTAAAATGAAAGAAAAATGAAGGTGACAGAACAATAGAGAGTCTGTTCCCATTTATGTCTTGAGAACACGTGGCTAGATGGAAGCATTAAAATATGTTAGAATATAGGCCAAACTCTTCCTTTCTCCGTTAAAGAGAGTTAGGATTAGAAAATGACTTTGTTGTGCTGCTTTAATTTTTACAAGTGAAACGCTCGATTTTTTAAAGAGAACTGTCCGGAGAGTAACCAAGCATTCGTGACATCTGCTTGGTGTTGTACGTGAGACCCTGGCCGGTCGCTGGCCTTGCGGAGTGTGACGCCCTAACCCACTAGGGGCGAGCGTGGGAGAGGCCAGCCAGTGGAGGAGTTTCTCACAGCAGCCGCCTCAGCACCAGCCACAGCAGTGCCGTGCGGCCGTGTGACATCCTGTCCCCCGAGGACTCCGCAGCGAGGAAACCACACGGGGCCTTGTGCCGACGGCTAGTGCGAAGCTGCCTGACCTGAGGGCACAGAGCCTGGCCTTGGACCCGCCGGCGTCAGGTGTGTGTCCGTGAACGTCCACTGGGGAGTCTTCCTGAAATGAGAGGCCAGAGTCGACCTATCTGATTAACGCACATGTGGGCACAGGGACCTCCTGACTGCCTGGCCCAGACACTGCATCCCTCCCTCCCAGTGAACACACAGGGGCTGCGAGGACAGGACGGTGCATTTTTTTAAACATATTTTTATTATATACTAGAGGCCCAGTGCTCAAAATCGCATGTGGTAGCCCGCTGCTGCTCGCAGCCCCACCCACCTGCCCACCGCTGCTCACAGCGTTCGCCGCCCCACCTAAATGCCCTCATGGTGACTGGTCGTTTGGTCGTCATGGACACTGGCTTTATAGATAGATGATAGATAGATAGATAGATATAGATATAGATATAGATATAGATATAGATATAGATATAGATATAGATATATAGATTAGATATAGATATAGATATAGATTTAGATGATATAGATATAGATATAGATAGATATATAGATGCGTACTTACTGATCTCAGAGAGGAAGGGAGAGGGATCCCCTACTGGGGATCAAGCCCGCAACCCAGGCATGTGCCCTTGACCAGGAATCGAACCCTGACCTCCTGGTTCATAGGTGGATGCTTAACCACTGAGCCATGCTGGCCGGGCAAGATGTTGTGTTTTCAAATGGAATTTTGAATTTGACCTCTGAGGGTCCTCCCAGCCCTGACTCTGACCTCTCTCCTGGGAATCAGCAGAGGCTGGGCTCAGAGCAGGGCCTGGAACCAGGGGCCCAGGTTCAAGGTGTGGCTGCAGCAGGCAGAGGCTCGGGTCCCGGGAGGCAGACTCCAGGTCAGGGTTCGAGTGAGGAGAGTCACTCGGGTGGGAGAGCTCCAGACCCGCAGCGATGACGGAGCAGAAACAGCGGGCTTGGGTGGGGCACAGGCTGACCGCAGTGCCGTCGGGCCAAGGCCGGGTCCGCCCCCCGGCTCCTGGAGCTGCAAGGGGCCTTCAGAATCGTCCTGGGAAGGAGCCGGGCTGAGCCTTGTACCCGTGTCCATCCGTCCGCGGTGCGGCTGCCTGGGGGGCAGGCCCTGGGCTGGAGGCACCTGCAGCCACGGTCTGATCTCCAGCAGCTTCGCTCTCCCACGTGCCCCTGAGACTGCCGTCCAGGGTCAGAGGTCACGTGATGCCAAGCTAGGAGAGGCCCTCAGCAGCTGGGATGGGGGGGCGGTCCTTCGGGTCTGAGGGGCCTGGGCAGCCATCACACGCCTCTGTGCACTCTCACTAGTCACGTGACCCTGAGCAGGGCACTCGGCCTCCTCCCCTAATGTGTGCACAGGGCAACCTGCGGGGCAGCAGCACCTGCTCCGTGGAGGGTGGAGGTGAAGGCGCCGGTCGGTGAAGCATCTATTGAGTGCTTGCTGCATGCGGGCAGCGCTGAGCTGTCACGAGGTGCCTCTCATGCGAAGGGGCCGCACTGGGTCCATGGGGCCGTGGGGAAGGGCCCCTCAGGAAGCAACGAGGCCCCGGCTCCCCGCCCGAGGGCTGGGTCCCATGCACACCGTGTGGCAGCCGTGAACGGCCTGAGAGCCCTGTCGTTGCCCCACATGCCCTTTCTCGTGCCTCCGTGTGGGGCCGACTCTGATCTGCT
>NW_006289398.1:6794716-6797784 GCF_000327345.1 Myotis davidii
CTGCGGCAGCGTCTGCGGGAGTCACCACTTCTCTGGCCACATGTAGTTCACATTGGGGCGGGGCAGACGGAACATTCTGAAACCTCAAATTATTTCTTCTCATCAGTAAGCCTTGTTTCCCCCGCCCTGACCCAGCCACTAAGTTCTGCCCCCCCGCCCCCACCCTTCCACCGCCCCTGCTGGCCAGCGGCCAAGGCGGGGTCCACCCCCCAACACGTTTAGGGAGGAGGGAGCAGCTCTTTCCGTTACGTTCCAGCCCCGGCTTCTGAGAGCAGCTTCCTGGTCTGCAGCGGCCGGGCAACAGGCCCTCAGGGAGCACGTCCCAGAGAGCCAGACCCACTTGGAGCAATTCCAGGAGCCTTTCCTATTGCACACTCACTCACACTCACTCACACTCACTCACACTCACACTCACACTCACACTCACACACACTCACACTCACTCTCACACTCTCACACTCACTCACACACACACTCTCACACACACTCACACTCACACTCACTCACTCACACACACACACACACATTCTCACACACACACACACTCACTCACACACACACTCATTCTCACACACACACTCACACTCACACTCACTCACACTCTCACACAGTCACACTCACACACACACACACACTCAGTCACACACACTCACACTCACACTCACACAGTCACACACTCATTCCTGCTGTCACACTCACACAGACTCACAGACACACACGCAGACTCACACATAGACACACTCATACACACTCACACTCACATAGACACACTCTCATACACACTCTCATATTGACTCACACACACTCACATACACTCACACACACACAACACACACAAGTCGACTTCCCTGCATTTCTCCAAACCCACTTTCCACCTCCCACCCTACACTGTCTGCCCTGCTGTCTGTCCCTCTGTCTGTCCCCCTGTCTGTCCTTCTGTCCGCCCTGCCGTCTGCCCTGCTGACTGTTCCTCTGTCTGTCCCCCTGTCTGTCCCTCTGTCCGCCATGCTCTCTGCCCTGCTGTCTGTCCTGCTGTCCGTCCCCCTGTCTGTCCCTCTATCCGCCCTACCATCTGCCCTGCTGTCTGTCCCTCTGTCCCTCTGACTGTCCCTCTGTCCACCCTGCCATCTGTCCTGCTGTCTGTCCCTCTGTTTGTCCCCCTGTCTGTCCCACTGTCTGTCCCTCTGTCTGTCCCTCTGACTGTCCCTCCGTCCTCCCCGCCGTCTGCCCCACTGGAGGGGAGGTGCTCTCCAGGGACTGAGTCAGCAGCAGCCTGGCCTCTGGCTGCAGGAGGGTCTGGCCACCCGGTCCTGCCAGGCAAAGGGCACAGGGCACAGGGCTCGCCACCAACGCCACAGCACAGCCCTCCTCTGTCGCTGCGGCTCTGGGAACCAACGTCGCTGCTGCTGCCCCATCTGCCCAGTGGGTCTGAGCCCCGCTTTCCCCATCGCCGGCTGTGTCTCAGGGCAGCCTGAGGTCAACCGTGAGCCAGGCATCGCAGCCTGCGCCCCGCGAGCTCCACGCCCCACACCACGGGCGCCCAGGGGAAGGCGGGGCCCACCGCTCACGGCCGAGAGGAGACAGTGTCCATCGTGGTGACGGAGCCCGTCCAACGGGTGCCAGCCCCGGCCCTGGAGGGGGGCACGCGGGGGCATGACTGGTGCCTGGGCCCGCAGCACAGGGGACGCTCCAGTCAGCAGCAGGGTCACTGTCCGCAAGCCAGCTGCTGAGGGCACAGCACGTGGCTGTTAGCAGGAAGCCAGGGGCAACTTCACTTCTGTCCTCCGCTGACCCTCGGCCAATGGTGTGGCGAGCGGCTGAGTTCCCAGCCGGGCAGGGAAGTCCTGTCACTTCCGGTCACTGTAGGGTCATGCACACGGTCCCAAGGTCACTTCGGGCCACCAGCCACACTGTCGGGTCGGCCTCGTGCAACAGGAAACACCTGATCTGCTGCTATGGGCGGCTTCTGCCCTCGGGGGGCTGGGGCTGGGGTCGGAGGGAAGGGTGCAGAGTGGCCAGTCAGCGGCAGCGTCTGCGGGGCCCAGCGAACATGCAAATGGGGGGCCATGTTCCAAAACCCTTAGAATTTCCAGACGGTGACAGCACAGCACTGAGCCGCGCCCGGGCCCTGTGAGAGGGACCCCGTGACTGCACGGGCTGCAGGCTCTGAAGCAGCCCCACCCCTCCCTAACACGTGTGTGCACACACATGCACACACAGAGAGAGACACACATGCACATGTGTGCACACACATGCACACTTACACACACGTGTGCACATACATGCAAACTCCTGTGGGGAGCTGGCACGGCCATGGCACACTCAGCCCCACATTGGGCACCTTATGTGCCGCGCCAGCTCAGCCAGGTTCAGTGACCCTGAGAGGGGGCGGTGAAGGGTGGAGAAAAGACAGACAAGAGAAAGAGCTGGGTTTGGGTGGGATGCTGTTCTCCCTGATGGAGAGCTAGCGACAGTGCCACAGACTATAAGCCGTGTCTTTATTTTATAGCAGATTCCACGAGGCAAAGTAAGGGCATGGTCAAGATGTTTACAGAATTCTCGAGGGTTTCGATCCTACTCAGTTCCATGCACCTGAACTCTATCGAGCCCACATCACTCAGGCACGTGGGGCCACGTGTTCGGACCATACGTTCAAGCTCGCAACCACAGCTGTTGGCTGTCATTGTGCTGGGAGGGCCCTGCCCGCCAAGCTGGGACTTGCACGTGGCCATGGGAGGACTGTGCCCGCTCATCAGTCCGAGGCTTGACCTGTCCAAACGCTGTAGCCGCTCTCCACAAACTCCATGTTCCAGAAACTCCCGCCCCCACCTCCTGAGGAGCCGACGTGGAGGAGCTGCCTGTGGGAGAAACCATTTCAGACTGACTTTGAATTTCCAGAATGCTCTTCTCATCGCCACACGAGGCTTTGCCAGCACTTTCCGGTCCGTGTCTGTTGGAGCCGGCGCCGAATGGCAGGCATTCCTCCTTTAAGCGGAACCATCTGCGGGTCGGTCGGCGATGCCAGAGCGTCTCCGCCGTCGCTGGGTCAGTCTCGGGGCCTGGCCCCG
>NW_006289398.1:6797995-6798520 GCF_000327345.1 Myotis davidii
GGGAGGGACCGGGCTTCTGGGTCTGGCCAGGCCGCTGATCGGCTCCGGAAACCTCGTGGCTGAAGCAAGGACGAGGCCGCCGCGTGTCCTCTGCTCACACGGCCAAGCACGTCTGACTTCTTTTTTTTAATATTTTATTTTTTTAACATGTATTTTATTGATTTTTTACAGAGAGGAAGAGAGAGGGATAGAGTCAGAAACATCGATGAGAGAAACATCGACCAGCTGCCTCCTGCACACTCCCCACTGGGGACGTGCCCGCAACCAAGGTACATGCCCTTGACCGGAATCAAACCTGGGGCCCTTCAGTCCGCAGGCCCATGCTCTATCCACTGAGCCAAACCGGTCAGGGCATGTCTGACTTTTCCATGGCACCAGTGACTCCGACGGCCCCACCAGCTGTAACCCTGTGCCCCCCTCCCCTCCCACACACACGCTGAGAGCTGGTCGAACGCAGGAGCTACCTAAGGAGCCACCTAAGGAGCCGCCATGGAAACCCACTTCCCTGCCCCCTGGTGGGGGGTG
>NW_006289398.1:6798554-6802178 GCF_000327345.1 Myotis davidii
GCGCGGGGTGCGGTGAAGGGAAGGCGTGATGACTCGAGACCCTGTCCAAGGGTGACACAGAGGCTACGTGGGCCGTACGCTTGGGTAGTTCCACACGGCGACCGGGGAATCGGAGCCACGTTCACATATGCTTCTTGCCAAACGATGGTTCCGTAAACAGGTACCAGAAACTGTGAATTCCTAAGCAGCAGCGCCCCCTGCACGCCCCCTACTGGGGTGGAGCCTGCAACCCTGGCTCCTGCCCTGACCCGGCAGCAAAGGCGTGGCCCCTGGCTTCCTGGGTTAATGCTCGACCAGTGAGCCACACGGGCCAGCTGTTGCTTATCTTTTAAAACAGTAAACGGAATCCCAATCGCCTTGAAAAACCAGAAGAAGCTCCGCACATGCGCAGAGGCAAGTTGTGAAACATGAACAGGGTTTAGGGTAGAAGAATCCGGCTAGTGGACCGCGGATTGGATTCTGATGGGGTTTCTGTTCATGAGCTCAGATGCTTAAGGCCACTGACCATTTCAAACTTCTCCTAAAACCTGTTGCTTTGGTTTTGAAGTTACCGAGTGGTGTTCTCTGGGTGCTGCAGGAGCATGTGAGCGAGGCCCACCGTTCCCTGGCCACAGGGCCAGTCCCCCCGCCTCTGAGCCACACAGGCCGCTGGCTTCCTGGGAAGGTGCCACCCACCTCACGGGTGTGAGAACTCAAGGACTAGCCCCGGGCCCCGCCAGGCACTGCAGAACTTCCTGGGGCCTAAAGAAGAAATGACGGCCCTGGCCGGTGTGGCTCAGTGGGTAGAGCGTCGGCCTGCAGACCAGGTCTGATTCTGGTCGAGGGCACAGGCCCAGGTTGCAGGCTGGATCGTGCAGGAGGCAGCTGATCAATGATTCTTTCATCATTGATGTTTCTATCTCTCTCCCCGTCTCTCTTCCTCTCTGAAGTCAATACACACATATTTTAAAAAGAGGGAGGGAGGACGAAAAAGAAGAAGAAGAAAGAAAGAAAACCCAAGACCAGAGGCTCTCCCTGCTTCGAGGACCCCGAGGAGGGCGGCGGGAAAAGTGCGCACGGCCCGTAGATGGCGCTGCAGGGGTCCCCCCCACCATCGGCCGGGACCACCCTCCCTCTGAGGAACAGGGGCGGGCACAGGCAGCGGTGGAAAGGCCCAGCCTGGGTTTTGCCAAATTCCTGCAAAAAGAGAATTTTTCTGGGACTTTCTAACTGCTGCTGGCACCGCGCTCTGGCCGAGGACGATGCTCTGTACCTGGAAGGCAGAACCTTCCAAACTCCCCGGAACCACGTAACCGAACCTCAGGCTGGCGTGGCCCGGGAAGACGCTCAGGCCGCCGTGCGCTGCTCAGCCGACGACCAGGGTGCGAGCTGCGACGCCGACAGGCTGTCGTGGCGCGAAGTTCAACCCGTCGGCGACCTGAAAGGGGCAGCCTCCGACACGGCCCCTTCAAAGGAAGAAGTCACACCGTCAGGGCGGCTGCTCCGCATCCCCACCATGAACCCCTCTCCCATTGCAGCCCCTCGGGCAGCCCCCCCAACGGGACAGTGTGACCCCGCCCGGCCCCCCAAGCCAACACCCCAGCACCCAGCTAACAGGCACCAACGGAGGCCTAAAATGCAAACCCCCGCCTCCCTTCCCGTGACATCACAGAAGAAGGCAAAAATGCCACTTCCAACATTTTTTTTTAAATATATTTTATTGATTTTTTACAGAGAGGAAGGGAGAGGGACAGAGAGTCAGAAACATCGATGAGAAAGAAACATCGACCAGCCTCCTGCACACCCCCCACTGGGGATGTGCCCACCACCAAGGCACATGCTGCTGACCGGAGTTGAACCCCGGACCCCCCAGTCCACAGGCCGACGCCCCATCCGCTGAGCCAAACTGGTCAGAGTCTCCAACATTTTTTTAATGTTAATGACTATTTCCTGCATTCTATTATTTGGAATCAGTTTATTCCAGCAAAAGTAATGCATGCATGCAACACACACACACACACCATCTCTGAAATACTGCTAACGCGCACTTGGTCATACTGAACCTCAGCACGGTGGGAAGTGACCGACACAGCCCGCCCCCCATGCTGCGTCATCATTCCTTCCCGCCCTCACCCTGGCTGTGGTGCCAACAGGAAGGACCGGCCCGAGTCGGGGAAGTTCCCACCAGAAGAGAGCCCTGCCCCCAAGGTGGCAGGCAGCGGAGAAAGCCCAGTGGCCAGGGCCCACCCACAGGCTCCTTTCCGAGCCTCAGTTTCTTCATCTGTAAAATGGGACCATGACTCCCAGGGCTCGGAGGACTCTGCAGAGCAGATGAAGTGGACGGGAGGCTGCACCTTCTGGGGGCCCAGCAGGCCAGGGAGTCGGCGGCAAGCTGCGCCTGGTGAGAAATTCCACACGTTCCCTGCAAGTGCGGAGAGGCTGTACCTGGCACCCGATGTCCTCTCACAGACAGGAAGCCCGTCTGGGCCTCACCCCGTGGCCCCTCATCCAAACCACACACAGAGGCAGAAGCCCGGCAGGTTAGTGCTTTTTTAAGCAAATTGTGTTTTCCTAAGCAGCATCTGCAGCACACGCTGAAGAAGTAGAAGCACAGTGAGTGCAACAGGTCATGTGATCTAGAAGCTATGCTTTGCACATCTGTGGGTGGACTCCGAGCTTGTGCAATCACACTACCCCCACCCTAGGCTCCCCCACCCCCTCCCCCAGGCCTCCGGCCACAGGTCTGGACGCTCTGGACGCTCTGGACCAGACATTCCCATGCAAATTCCTTTCCGATTGCCGGGGCTCTTTGCATTCCTGGGGAGACAACCAGGGAATCGGACCTTGGAACTGAGGAGCTGCTTCATCCTTGTTTGCTGTTTTCAGAGAAGAGACTTGAGGATGTCCGACGAGCTGGGCTCCCTTGTCTGACGAGCTGGGCTCCCCTGCCCGTCCTGCACGCGGCTCACCCCCCTCCGCTTCCTCTGCGGGCTGGGCCGGGGCTGGTTCCCCCTGGGCATGACCAGGTCGCCTGGAAACAGCCGCTGGGCCCTCCTGCAGGGTCACCGGGGCCGCTGGCTTACTGATTCATCGATGGAGAGAAGGAAGCGCAAAAAGCCTCACTGTCAGGCCTCCTGGAATCACGGTCATCATTCGTTCATTCACGTGCTCATTCGTGAGACCAGGGCGTGTGTTTTGTTCTCAGAAACCACCCGCCACACAGTAGGCATCGACGTGATTTCATTCTCTCGGCATATTTCCATTAAGCACCTACTATGTTCCGGTTACTGTCTGCGGTTCTGGGCATTCAGAGGGAACAAAGCCAGGGCCCAGCTCTGGAAGCACGGACGCCCCGGAGGAAGACGGACAAGCCCGGAACCAGTGTGCACCCCAGTGTCGGTCAGAGGGCCGGAGGGGAGGCGGGCTAGCGGGTGGGCAGCAGGCTGAGCGCAGGCCTCGCGGGGCCGGGGACTGAGGAGTGAGCTGTACTCGCTGATGTTAGCGACCGTCAGCCCCACTGAAATGAGTCGCCTGTAAACAACTGTGGGGTCCGCCCAGTCCGTAGCCGCCCGCCTTCCAGGCACCACGGCTGGGTTCCGATCGCCCGGCTCCCCGAACGCACTGGGGCCCGGCCTGTTCGCTCTG
>NW_006289398.1:6802193-6804946 GCF_000327345.1 Myotis davidii
AAGCTGAAGCAACTCGCCAGAGGCTCTGAAGCAGAAGGTCCTTTCTTCTTCCTCCCTCCCTCCCTCCCTCCCTCCCTCCCTCCTTCCTTCCTTCCTTCCTTCCTCCTCACCGAGGGTATTTCCCCCTGATGTTGGGGAGAGGGGAGAGAGGGAAAGGCAGAGAGAAGCATCGAAGTGAGAGACGCACGTCGATTGGTTGCCTCCTGCATGCGCCCTGACCAGGACCCGGGCCGGGGAGGAGCCTGCAACCGAGTTACGTGCCCTTGACCGGAATCGACCCTGGGGCCTTCAGTCCATAGGCCGACGCTCTGTCCACTGAGCCACACCGGCCAGGGCTGAAGTATGAGGTTTCTTAATTCAACACAGACATATAATTAAACGCCGGACGAAAGCAGGACACGGTGTCGTGTTTATTTAATTTACGAGGCTTATGAGGTTTCAGTAAAAAGGACTCAGAATTATTTACTCAGAATTAATTCTCTAAAGCACACATGCGCTTGTGTAAAGTACAACAGGCCGTGTACCCTCCACGGACCTCAGGTCACCCCCGCCCGCCTCACGGGCTGACCTAGGGGTTCCCACTCAGCTTCCAGGGTGGAGTGAGATCATCAGCTGCAGGGAAGCAAACCCCTGGCTCCCACGCCCACCTGAGCCCGTGAGGGGCGCTCACGGCCCTCGGCTCCCGTGAGCCTGCCCCCCAGTCGCCTTCACACCCCGCCCGCGGCCTGAGCACCTTAACCCGCATCGCTGACTGAGCCCCGCCGTGTGCCCAGGTGCAGCGCCAGGAGAGGGCGGGTGCGGGGAGGAAACAGCCTGGGACAGACCTGAGCTGCGGCTGCTAGAGGGCACGGGCACGGGCACCACGGAGACATGGGAACGAAGCCACACGGGGCTCTGGGAGGGAGGGAGGGGCGGAGGGAGGCGCGCTGAGGGACAGTGGGCGCATGGAGGAGAGCCGGCCGACGCCTGGAGAGGGCATCGGGCACCGGGCAGCCCCTGGAGGGGCAGCAAGACGAGCAAGGGGCCGAGTGGGAGGGGTCAGGCTGGGCCGGGCACACCCTGCAGGATTGAGGGCCCTGAGTGCAGGGGGAGCGCGGGGCTGAAGGGAGGACCCGCTGGGTGACACAGTGGGGACAGACCCCCTGGCTCCTGTGTCAGGGGTGGACTGAGGGGGAGAGGAGGCAGGGAGACAGCAGGAGGCGACAGCACCCCCCTCCCCGGTGGGAGCCGAGGTGGCGGCTTTGGGGCGTGCTGGAGGGAAGCCAGAGCATGAGGGGGTGGGGGAGGAGGCCCCATGCTCCGCTCGGCCCCTGGGGAGGCAGGGTCTCCGGCAGCTGCTGGCAGGGGCTATCTCTTTTGAGGGCCTGACTGTAAACCCAGCCCTTAGTATGACTCCACACGGGGGGCGTGGAGTGTTCACGACCAGCCTACCACCCTGACGTCCAGGCGGGCGGTCATTCCCGTCGGCTGCCCTCATCCCTCCACGTCCCCCCTTCCCCCCCCCACCCCCTGCCGCACCAGCCCTCAGTGATGACAAGTGCTTATCGGAAACAAGCAAATGGTTCTATTTTTGGTACAAAAAACAACAGAACAGAACGTACGGTATCGTGGAAAGCAAACGCTGAAAACTAGGAAAACGAAGCCCCTTGTGGACACACAGGTCAGCTGTGCCCGGAACCGGGTCACGCGTGACACCAAAGGGCACAGGGTCCAATGCAAAGGGCTGGCCAGGGGTCCGACTCCAATCCCGACTCCAGTTCCCGGACAGAGAGGATCCGCACACAGAACAGAGCGGGGGACCAGCCCAAGTCCCCGCCTGAGGCAAGGCCTGCGGAGCTTCTGGGAAAGAAACGCTCCTGAGACGCCGGGACCGGCGGTCAGCTTCCAGATTGCTGCCTCTGACCCCACCCGGGCCTGTGGTGCTCCCAGCTCTGCCCCCTTCCCCTCCCACGCCCCTCCCAGGGGAACCCCGATGGCCCTTCCCATCCTCCGCCCTCCTCAGCTCTGAGGGCAGGCAGGGCGGGTGGGGGTCATCGGGGATCTGAGGGCCACGAGGAGGTGCCGCTTGAAGAGCAGAGACATGTCTGTCTGCCCGCCTCCCCGCCTGGCTGAGCCCATTAACACAGGGGCCTCGTGAGGGCGTGTTCAGAACCGGCCCCCCCAACACTCCCCCCGACTCGGCCACTGCGCAACTTGGCTGTTTGGGGCAAGTCGACCTCCGGGTGTTCATTCTCTCCTTAAAATGAGAACAAGAGCCCGGCTGGCGTGGCTCCGTGGTTGAATGGTGACCTGTGACCCAGGAGGCCATGGTTCGATGCCCAGGCAGGGCATGTGCCTGGGTTGTGGGCTCCATCCCCAGTGTGGGGCCTGCAGGAGGCGGCCGATCCATGATTCTCTCTCATCACTGATGTTTCTCTCTCTCCCTCTCCCTTCCTCTCTGACATCAATGGAAGATTTATTAAATAAATAAATAAAAGAAAATGAGAAAAGAGAGACACTCACACCCGCCCTACCCCGGGTCCAGGGGCTCCTAACGGCTCCGCGAGGGGCGGGGCAGAGTGTCCGTTAGGAGCTCAGCCTGCAGCCCGCTGCCCACTGCCCGCTGCCCGCTGCCCGCTGCCCCTGAGCATCTAGGCACCACAGAGCTCCAGGCCCGGGGGTCGCAGGGCTTCTCTGGGCCTAACCTGTGCCTCTGGACTGGCCTTCTGCCTTGTCGTGCAGTAAGTCACTTCCTTTTCCCTCTCCAGAGTCCA
>NW_006289398.1:6805005-6805304 GCF_000327345.1 Myotis davidii
CTGGGGCAAGCTTCTCAGCCTCTCGGGCCCAGGTTCCTGCCTCACAGTATCCTGGTGTCTCAGTCGCTGGCGGTTAAACGAGTAAAGGAAGGGAAGTCCTCAGAGGGATGCGGGCACAGCGTGGAGCCGGGATGCCTTCATGATCCGTCGTCATCGTTACGCACATGAAGCCGTTACCACTGCGTGACGTGAAATCAGGAAAGGAGAGGCCGCCGTCTAAGGGACCGGCTGAGTTCCGGCTGCCGGCTCGCCCCACCCGCTCTCCTGGTCGCCAGGCTTCCTGCCCAGTGCACACCCCC
>NW_006289398.1:6805405-6807551 GCF_000327345.1 Myotis davidii
CCTCCCCGGGACTTGTCCTCTCTCATCGCACCCAGCGGACGCCGTGCTGCCGACGGCGCTCGTGTAAAACCAGTGGGAGCATGGCCACTGCACACACACGCCCGTGTCTCGTTATTCAGCGTTAGGAACCGGGCACAGGACAGCCCGGGGGGAGCGGGGGGAGGGGGCAGGGGCCGAGCACAAAGGCCAGAGAGCACGGGCCTCACCCGGAGGAGGCTGCGGGGTGACGATGGATGGCCGTGCGGTGGCCGACTGGCCCCTCCTCCCCTGGGACACCCCCTGAAACCCAGGCTCTGCTCCTTTGCTTTGAGCGGCTGCGTTTTCTTTTTTAATCCTCACCTGAGGGTGTGTTCCCACTGATTTTAGAGAGAGAGGGAGAGAGGGGAAGATGGAGAGAAACATCAATGTGAGAGAAACACATCGATGGGTTGCCCCCTGCACGAGCCCCGACCAGGGCCCGGGCCAGGGAGGAGCCTGCCACCGAGGTCCGTGCCCTTGACCGGAATCGAACCCGGGACCCTTCAGTCCACAGGCCGACGCTCTATCCACTGAGCCACACCAGCTAGGGTTCCAGTGACTCCTGTTTGAAGCTGTTTAGCAGAGTAAACGGAACGTCAGCTCCAGGCCCCCAGGCTTTTATCCCGATGGATTCTTCTCCCCGGAGACACGGGCCAGGGCACCTCCCCCTGAGCCGAACCGAAGCCTCATTGTTCTTTGAGGTTCCACCTGCGGCCGGACCGGCTCCTCCCCCGCGGACACAGCTGGTTTCCGGTGCATCTCCGACGGCCCAGCCCTCCCCCCGCACCTCCCGCGGGGAGTGTAGTGAAGGGAGTGGGAGCACGGATCCTGTCAGGCTGGGCGCCCTCGCCGTGGAGCCCAGAGGCAAACGTTCCCTCTCAGCCCTGCGGACTCCGTCCCCCGTTCACTCTGACACCGGCGCCAGGGAGTCCGCCATGCTCCTGGGCTTGCCACCCCCAGACCTCACCGAGCGCGTCAGGGGCGGGCCCTGGATCGGGGCTTTTCCATCAGTGCCCGCACGCGGCTCGGGCACCGTCAGGTTGGACACGCAGTCTAGCCTGGGCGGCTCTGGGGACCAGCCGATACTGTGACCTTCGGCCCTGGTGGCGAAGAAAAGTAACGGCCACTCGCCTTTGAGAGCTGCTAGCACATCGCCAAGGCGTGGTTCCCACGCACGCAGAACGGGAGGCGAAAGAAGTAACATGGGTAGAGAGAGAGTGCGGATGGAGGGCCAGGCCGCGCTGAGTCACTGAAACTGTAGGAATTCGTTTTTCTCCCCCATTTTAACCAGCTCAGCACTTTCAATGTCCTTAATGCACTGAGTCAGCAAAACGCACTCAGAACGGCCGGCGCGGGGTTTCCAGCCGCTGAGCCGCACGCGCCCTCTCGTGGTGGAGCCTGAGCACTGCCGCTCAGTCACCGGCGGCTGGTTTGCCTGCACTTCTGCCTGGCGCTCCGGCTGCAGTTGGCAACCGAGCACACGTGTGGGAAGTCCTGCGGGCGGATCCGAACAGCCTGCCCTGTGCCCAAGCCCCGTAGGGCACTGCTCACATCCCCTGGACGGGTCACCCTGCAAAGGGCGCCTTCCCCTCCCCACTCGGATGGGCAGGGCCGTGCCCCCCGGAAGTTTCTACGCAGGAGCCCCAGGAGCCAGGCGGCCTTGGCCTGCGGGCCCCCCCCCACCCCCGGCCTCCCACGGGGCGAGGCCGACTTCGTCCATCAGCTCAGGACCCTGAACCAGCCACGTCCCCGCTGGGGAACAGCTGTGGGAGGCCCTGCGGTGCCAGGAGCCCTTCGCACGCTTGGTAAGTGGCCCCCACAAATGGAGCTCAGATCCCACAAACTATTGGCACTGTTGCCATAAACTCTTAAAAAGGTAAAGATCTCTGAATAGTAATAACAGCCCTGGCCGGCATGGCTCAGTGGATAGAGTGTCCGCCTGTGGACTGAAGGGTCCCGGGTTCGATTCCGGTCAAGGGCACGTGCCTGGTTGCAGGCTGGATCCCCAGTGGGGGGCGTGCAGGAGGCAGCTGATCAATGATCCTCTCTCATCACTGATGTTTCTATCTCTCTCTCCCTCTCCCTTCCTCTCTGAGACCAATAAAAATATTTAAAACAAATAAATAAA
>NW_006289398.1:6807697-6808114 GCF_000327345.1 Myotis davidii
TGCTGGGGGTGGGGGTGGATTTAGCCTCAGCACCTTCTGCTGGTTGTTTTTCTCGCTCAGCGAGAATGGCTGCGCTGCAGGGATGTGCGGCATTTCAGGCGCAGCGTTGGGTGCAGTTACGGGTGAGGGGTGGCGGCTGTCCCCTGGGAAACCCGTGCACAGGAGGAGGGGCTGTGCTCTGCTCGCGGCCCTGGGCTCCCGCAGCCCCACGGTCCATGCGCCCCAGCAATCGAGCGTCACGCACGGAGTGGTCGGGTCTGCAGCCACAGGGGTCCTCGTGACCTCCCACAGCTGGAACCCCGTCTCCCCCTGTCTCCTGCTCAGCGGCACCCAGAATCGAGGCCCCGTGAATCCCCCACCAAGTGACAGGGGCCACGCGGCCTGGGGGGGTGGTCAAGAGAATTTATGTTTTAAAAC
>NW_006289398.1:6827937-6828181 GCF_000327345.1 Myotis davidii
CCTCGTGACCTCCCATAGCTGGAACCCCGTCTCCCCCTGTCTCCTGCTCAGCGGCACCCAGAATCGAGGCCCCGTGAATCCCCCACCAAGTGACAGGGGCCACGCGGCCTTGGGGGGCGGTCAGCTGCTCCCCACATGCCCACCCACAGGCAGGGTGACGTCGGCCCCATCGGAGTCTCCAGGGAAGTTCAGGGTCACTTCAATGCCCACAGGCGTCCAGGGGCTTCTCAGCCACTGTGAAAGA
>NW_006289398.1:6828318-6828849 GCF_000327345.1 Myotis davidii
GGAGGAGCGGGAGGAGCAGGAGGAACAGGAAGCTGACTCGCTCAGAGCTGAGGACGGGCCCTAAAGGTGGACTCTGCCCCCACAGAGCCGTGCCCGCTGCGTGCGCCCCCCTTATGCAGGTCACACCCCTGGCTCAGCCCTGCCTTCACCCACCACTAAGGCTCCCAAACAAACCTGCGGGGAGACCGGCTGCCACACGTCCCGGGGAGCTGGGAAGGTTTCAGGGGAGAGTCGCAGCCTCGCCCGCGGCCCTGTCCTGAGTCTGGTGCCACCTGCAGGGAGCAAAGACGCCGGGGGTCCTGTGTCCTCACAGGTGCTGCCCACAGGGAGGTGACACAGGGACAACTGGCCATGGAGGTGACACACGAGCATCCTGGTCGGGCACCAGGAGCAGCGGGCCGGGGAGGGGAGCCGGGGTCACGGGGCTGAGGAGGTGGGGGTGCGCTAGGAGCGCTCCCACGGCCGGGGGCCGCCTCAGCACCTCTGCTCTGCGCCCTGTGACTGTCAGGCCTGGGCTGCGGCTCTGCACAG
>NW_006289398.1:6828875-6829524 GCF_000327345.1 Myotis davidii
CACGGGCCCAGGTCTCAGTCCTTCCCCCACGTCCGCCGTCTTCCGCGGACACTTGAGGTGACAGCGCGGAGAACGCGGCTTCATCCTTCACGAGGAGCCCTGCGGCCGGCCAGCCTGCGAACTTCAGGGACAGGCTGTGAGGCCGAGCACCGGCCCTTCCCGGGGGGCAGCGTGAGGACCAGGGGCCTCTCCCTCCTGTGCCATCCGGACGCCTGAAACGTGTGCTTCCTCCCTGGCTCCTCCCGGCGCTGCTGGTCGGCGTGGGGACTGTGCCCGTGACTCGCTGCCTGGAAACACCCAGGAGCCGGGCACAGCCACACGCCCTTCCCCGGTGTGGACACACCAACAGGCCTCCTGCCGGCGCAGAGCCCAGGGCACTGTGGAAAGGGACCCGTCCTCAGAGCCACCCATCCTCCTCTCGCTCCTGTGGGGGTGAGGGCCCCGAGGGTTGCTCTGGCTCACACGGGACTGTGTGAAGTGCCGTCGTTGTCAGGAAAGTGTTAGCCCGAGACTTGCTCTGGTCTTCCCTGACCCGCGGGAGGCAGGTGGCCGCCCCCATGCAGGCCGGGCCCGTGCACAGCGAGGCCTGCGCTGCTCTGATCCCGCCTCAGCCCGTGTGTATGTGTGTGGGGGGGGGGGGTCTTCCCAG
>NW_006289398.1:6829641-6842604 GCF_000327345.1 Myotis davidii
CGGATTCCAGGAGCCAGCGCCCCTCCCAGGAGAACACCCCGAGAACCCCGACCCGCCCCATGGCACGGCCTGCTCTGCGCCCCCTGTCCTGGCAGCGGGCAGCAGGGAAACGTCTCCAGGGCCCAGGGGCCACCAAGGAACCCTTTGGGTCATTAAAGATGATAAGCCCAGTGGAGAGCTTTGGCTGTTGATAAAATGAGTTCTCCAATTTTAAAGAAAGAACATTCTAAATGGGTGCGGTCAGATTCGGGATCTTGAGGTGGGTGTGTCACTAGGGGGCGCCATTGGGTTTTAAGAAAAGCCAGGTCTGCTCCTTTCCAGGGCCCTGGGGCGCCAGACCGTGTCCAAAAAACCCTAGGAAATAAGGGTGCGCTCAGCTCTCACTTCGGGGAGAAGGAGGGGAAACAGTAACCCAGGCTCTTGGAACCCAAGTGAGATGAACCAGGTCTCAGAGGGCAAGCCCTGCGTTCCCTCGCACGAAGCTGCCCAGCCAAACGCACCAGGAAGGGCCCCTGGGCTGGAAGATGCCCCGTGTGTGTCTGCAGGAGAGGCAGCTGCTTCAGGGCATCGTCCCAATGTGAAGTGAGAAAATTCGTGGGAACAAATCGCATCCCAGGAACCGCCTGGCTTCAGGCTGAGCTGCCTGGGTCCCGAGGGGAGACCTTCGCTCGCGTGGGTGTTTGGAAACCCCCAGAGGAAAGAAGAGCTGGCCGGGACCCCAGCTCCCGTATCCGGGTTTGTTTATCTCAAGCAGGTCCCACTCTCGGGGGATCCTCGTAGGCAGGAGGGTGGGAGGCGTGGACCCAGCAGGCCTAACGCCCACGTGTGGCTTTTTTTTTACTCAGGAGGGATATTGCGGCTGTGAAGGCCTCCTGTGAGGAGCAAGAGTCCAGCCCCACACCAGACCCCCAGCCCAGATGTCGGAGCTGGGAAGAGAAGTTCCCGTAACCTCGGGCTGTAAAAACCGGCAGGGGTTGTGGCTGAGGGACACGGGGGCTGCTGGAGACTCAGGCAGTTCCTCTTCAAGGGCCGGCACACAGACGGACTCAGACTGGGTTCCAGCGCTGGGGCAGCAGCAAGGGGGTCATCCGGGGACACACCGGGAGGAACTGACTGTCTGGCATTGGGGCAGGAGCTAAGGGAGGTTTTCTCCTGGACACGGATGTTCGCAGGGGCCATGGTTCCTATGCTGACACCTCCCTTGTTGCAGAGCTGACTGTCAGCCATATCTGAGTCTCCATCAGCTTGGCTCACACTGTCTGCTTCACCCTGGTGAGTCCCCGAGACCTTGCCCCATCCAGTTCACAAGTTGTTTGCAGTGGCTTTTGTGTATGAATAGCCTGTCCTGGCTCAGGCTTCAGACTTTCCTAAAATCTCTCAACCAGCAGCTGGTGTCAGCAAGACCTGGCACGAACAGCAGCCTGCCTTGGTGCACAGCTGGGCCTCGCCTGGGCACTTCCAAGGCCAGCACAAGTAGCAGCCATCTGCAGTCCACTCTGCAGCTCCTAACGGGTGGCCCCAGGCAGTGGCTGACTTTGCACCTCCCGGGAGGCCCCAGAGCCAGTGCACCCGGTGGACAGCTTCAGACACATCAGATTACAACTCCTCACATTCATGAGCAACACATTCAGGGGCAGACTCAGTGAGCACCGAAGCCCCACTGAAGCAGGTCCTGCTCCATAGGGGTGTGTCCTGTACAGCAGCTCTCCCACTGTAGTCCCAGCTCAGTGGTCGGCAAACCGCGGCTCGCGAGCCACATGCGGCTCTTTGGCTTCTTGAGTGTGGCTCTTCCACAAAATACCACGTGCGGGTGCGCACATACAGTGCGATTGAAACTTCGTGGCCCATGTGCAGAAGTCGGTTTTCGGCCTGGGCGAGTCTATTTTGAAGAAGTGGCGTTAGAAGAAGTGGGGGGTGTCGATCGGGCGACGGGAGACGCGGCGTAGGCGGCCCGTGGGATACACAGCGCTGGGGAGGTACATTGTTTTGAGGTACGTTTGCTGAGGTCCTACCCTCTATCTGAAACAAGTACACAAGACGAGTGTGGATGGGAGAGTTGGAAGGGGTCGGCCTCAGCGGACGTACCTCAATCAGATTGAGGACGTTTTTTAGCAAAAGCCAGCTTAGGGGTACCCTAATTAAGTTAATAACAATGTACCTACCTATATAGTTTAAATTTTAAAAATGTGGCTCTCAAAAGACATTTCAGTCGTTGTACTGTTGATATTTGGTATAAGGCTGTGCACCCAGCCCACACAGGGTCACACCTAGAGTGCCCAGCTCAGGTGACTGGGGAGGCTGAGTCACTAGGCCCTACAGGACACCTACCATAGAAGGCCACTCTCCCAATTCCAGGAGACACAGCAGCTCTACCTAATCCATAAAAACAAACTCAGGGAAGCAGCCAAAATGCAGAGACAAAGAAACATGTCACGAATGAAAGAGCAGAAGAAATCTCCAGGAAAAACCCACACTAAATTAAATGGAAGCAAGCAGACAGCTAGATACAGGCTTCAAGACAATGATTATATGGCTGCTCAAGGAGCTTAATGAGAGCTTCAAGGGACTTAGTGAGACTTTCAAGGATCTTAGTGAGAATGGCAAGGAAATTAGTGAGAACATCAATGACACGAAAAAGGACTAGTCAGGAATTAAGAATACACTAACTGAAACAAAGAATAATTTACAAGGATTCAACAGTAGAGTAGAGGATTCCAAGAATCAAATCAATGACTTGGAATATGAGGAAGCAAAAAAAAAAAAAAAAAAAAACAATCAGAAGAGCAAAAAAAGAAAAAGAACCCAATAATAGGAGGATAGTGTAAGGAGCCTCTGGGACACCTTCAAGCGTACCAACATTTGCATTATGGGGGTTCCAGAAGGAGGAGAGAGGGAGGAGAGAAATTTAAAACCTATTTGAAGAAATAGTGACAGACACCTTCCCCTACCTGATGAAAGAAATAGACTTACACGTCCAGGAAGCACAGAGGACCCCAAACAAGAGGAAAGCAAATAGGCCCAAACCAAGACACATCATAATTAACATGCCAAGGGCTAAAGAAAAAGAGAGAATCTTAAAAGCAGCAAGAGAAAAGCAGTTACCTACCTATAAGGGCGCACCATAGGACTGTCAGCTGATTTCTCACCAAAAACTTTGCAGGTCAGAGGGAGTGGCAAGAAATAGTCAAAGTGATGAATAGCGAGGACCTACAACCAAGATTACTCTACCCAGCACAGCCCTCATTTAGTCTAAATGTAAACAACTAGTCAAGGGTTTGAGAAAAGCCGTCTGCTAACCGAGTGAAGGCTGCCCGCTGGGGATAAATAGCGCTCAGCCTGGCTGCGGCCGCCACGGTGATGGAACGGTGGGGCATGAAGGGAAACGTTGTCTGAGGTCGGGCTGGGGCCGCATGCTCAGCCAGCTTTGATCTCTGGGCTTGGAAATTTGTGCTTCACTTGGTTTCCACTGGAAACCCTGCCTGATTTTGAGCAGGAAGTGGAATAGCGTGGGCTCTACTGGAGAGACCGTGATCTGGCGACGGCAGAGGACAGGCGGGGACGCTGGGGGCGAGGAAGGCAGCGGATAACTTACGGGGCTGGAGCTCTGTTTCAGGCAGGAATTCGTGAGGGCTGGGGGCGGTTTGGGAGGAACCTTAAACGGGCGCAGTAGAAGGGAGGCACAATAACACGTAGACGAATCAGTACACATAAAACACTCCAACCCCGATGGGAAAGCCATTCCTAGCGCCCAAGTCACCCCGACAGTTCAAGAGCCGAGGGAGGGTAAGGTGAGGCGTGAGTGCTCACCAGCCTTAGAGCTGCGGCCCCGCCCAGCCACAGGGTGGAAAGGTGGGTCTCCTGCACTTGACCCCACGCCCACACGTACCAAAAGCCCGATGATGAGTGGTGAGTCCGGCAGCGCGAGGGTGACCCATCTCGGGGAGAATGCGTCACGCTGGGGCGGGGCGGGGGCTTCTTGACACTGCCTCACGCACAGCCCTGCTCTCTCATATGTCGCCAGAACCTCCCGATCCAGGAGGACTGAAAGGGTCGGGGCAGGGGCCAGACCAGCCATGGCGTGTCCTCCAGCTTCTTTCTAGCCCACACGGTTCTCAGACCCAGAGCTTCCGACACCGAAACCTCACCTCAACTCTGTCGCGAAGAGCTGGCATCTCAGCCTTCGTTCACTTTTCTCTTCCTCATCCTGCCCTCTCCCCCCCACACAAATCACATCTGATCTTTGCTCTGTTCTTTCCTGCTTCTGTTCTAGACACCAGGATGACCGCCAGTGCCCACCCTGTACTCCCGCCCCACCTCTGCGTTCACCTGCAGCCGCAGGGGCGGGTCTGTCCCTAGGCCCACACCCGCACACCCTCCCGCTGCCCGCTGCCCTCTGCCAGGACTTCCTCCTGTGCCATAGGGGCTTGCTCAGCCCACACACACGTGTCCTGGGTGGTCCAAGGATCAAACACCCCGGGGGGCAACCCTCAGCCACTGAGGGCCATGTGTGATTCTCACGCCTCCTTAGAGCGTCTCAGCTGGAGGGCCCGTGGCCACATAGGTGACCCCATCTCTAACCTGCCTCTACGGCCCTCCCCTGCCTCTCAGACTGGCTCCTCCCCGTCCCACCTTCCCGGAGTCACTCCCCAACCTGCCTGCGTCAGAGTCCTTGTCTCAGGTGTGCCTTGAGGGAAACCCCGAAGAGACGTGACCCAGTCCATCTGTCCACAGCCATGGCGTTACTAGGTCGCCCTTCTCAGAGTCATCTGAGTAGGAGTAGCCGACAGACGCCATCTCTAGAGAAAGAAAGGATCCCTTAACATGAAGAAGCGAGGGGAGAGGCGGGACTGGGGCTCAGTTGGAGACCACGGAGAGGACACTCTGAGGTACACGGCACCTTCACATGTTCCAAGATCACCGCCCCAGCCCCATGCTTGTGGGTTTCGCCCACATGAAGGGGGACACGCCCTCCTGTACTCACAGTCAGACCTCGATCAGCAAATGCCTGCACAGCCTGCTCCGTTCGTAGAGAAAGAATAAACTACGTTTTCACCGTGAGGTCACTTTGACCTGCAGATGATGACTGTGGTCAAGGCTGATGGAGTCAAATTGGCACCACTCACCACAGCCCTTGCTGACCCAAGTGGCCGGCAGCATTCAGCGTAGCCCCGTCACTCGATTCCAGCGGGAAACTTTTCAAAGCCCAAAGCATCCTGCAGTCCCCTTGCGCTCCTGGAGAGAAACGCGAGGTGAATGTGGACGTAAACTACAATGACATTTAAAATGCATCACGCACAGAGCGGAGGATGAGGGCACCGCAACGGTCAGGGCGTGGGCCAGGCTGTTGCTTCTCTGTGTAAACTGATATCCCCGCATGTTCCGTCAGGTTTGCGCCTCCTGGGTGCTCAGGCCCCGTCAGATCTTGACGGGAGTGCGCTGTGCGTCCTCACTGAGCAGGGACCGCGTTACGGACGCAAGGCCAGGCCCCGGAGAGGAGTCGCGCCTCCTGTGTGTGCCAGGAGCCGTTCCTGTGCCCGTCAGGCATCCACGAACAAAATAAACCAAAGCCCTTCCATGTGGCCCTGCCCTTCCACCAGGAGGCTGTATCCAGCCATCAGTAAACATGAGTGAGTGACCGCCACGGTTTGTCACAAACCGTGATGCTGTAGAAAAAGAGGAGTAGGGGTGGTGGGGGGAGCAGGCTGGAAATGTAAGCCAGCCTGGGGCGGAGCAGGGCTGCATGTGTGCCTGCGCGGTGAGGGGACGGTGGGGTCGGGAGAAGCAGATGGACCAGACCGGCGCCCCGACCCAGGCAGGAGGCAGGCGGGAGGCGAGAAGCGACCAGACGCCGACACACCTCACAGGCGGGACCAACAAGTCCCTGAGGGGTCGATGCAGTGTGTTTGAGAGAAAGAAGTCGAGGGCATCACCAGCATGTGGGGTGTGAGAACGTGGAGTTACCCTCGCCTGAAACAGGCCGATCGGGCCTGGAGCATCGGAAGGGTGTTGGTGACTGACTTGTGTCCCAGCCCCACACTGGCCATCCGTGGTTCTGGGGCTGGAAGGACTTGCTCCAGGCTCAGCTGCTGTGGAGCTTCCTGCTGGGAGGCACTGGTGGGGACCAGAGGTGGGAGGACTGTGACAGCTGCTGGCTGAGAAATGAGAGTGGGTGGGTGGGTCAGGGGGCACAGATCGCTGGCACAGCCAGCACTGGCCCAGTGGCCCTAACACAGCAGCACCTTCGACAGAGCAGGCTCGCGCGCCCTGGAATGGGGGAGCAGGCTACAATCGCCCCTCTTCCTTCACTGCCTCCAGACCATCCTGTGAAATGTTTGTTTCCCTGCCTGGGCCTGACTGATGCTGGGGAGACCAGGATGAGACCGGGAGGTGGAGAGTCAGGAAATCTACTGGAAACCCAGGTGTCGGTCCCAGGCAGGCAGTCGGGTGTAGACCCTGCAGGTGAGGTGCCCTCGTCTTAGGAACGCCGTCTGGGTTAGAAGCACCTTTTGTTGCCGAGGGTGGTATGTGAAGTCACGTGGCTGGATGAGACCACCAGGGAGTGGGCTTGGCCCGGAGGCATCAGGACTCCGCACGGCGGCTCCTGCATTGGGGTAGAGAAGGGGCTGCCTGGCAAGGAGCCTGCACGGGAGCCCAGTGCCACGCCACGCCGCACGGTGACCTGGTTCCAGTCAGTCGCCGCCCTAGGCCTCGCTTTCCTCATTTGTCCGGAGTCAATAATGAGACAGCGTAATGGCCATGCCTGTAAAAGCACATGGGTGAGGCCCTCGGTGAGCTGCCAGCTCCCTCTGCAGGCTGCCGGAGGGATCGCTGCATTTACAGGCAAATGCCTGGGGGGGGGGGGGAGTTTCCCAATTTCACTTAAAAACACACAACATTATTTATAATAAAAACAATGCACCGAACCGGTTTGGCTCAGTGGATAGAGCATCAGCCTACAGACTCAAGGGTCCCGGGTTCGATTCCAGTCAATGGCATGTACCCTGGTTGCAGGCACGTGCAGGAGGCAGCTGATCGATCTCTCTCATCGATGTTTCTAAGTCTCTATCCCTCTCCCATCTTCTCTGTAAAAAAATCAAAAAAATATTTTAAAAAAAAAAATGGGAAAGGCCCTGACATGTGGATGTGGCTGGGCAGCTAAAGCTTGGCTGCCCATTTCCTTTCTTGGCTGGGACACACAAGCATTGTGGGCACAAAGGTACCCGTGGACATGTAGGCACCGTGGACATGCAGGCACGGTGGACACAAAGGCACCCGTGGATCCCCAGGCACCGTGGGCACAAAGGCACGCGTGGATGCACAGGCACCGTGGGCACAAAGGCACCCATGGACACGCAGGCACTGTGGGCACGCAGGCACCATGGACATGCAGGTACCCGTGGATACACAGGCACCGTGGGCACGTAGGCACCCATGGGCACACAGGCACCGTGGATGCACAATAGCCTGCACTAAACAGGCACCATGGACATGCAGGTACCCGTGGATACACAGGCACCGTGGGCACGTAGGCACCCATGGGCACACAGGCACCGTGGATGCACAGGCACTGTGGGCATGCAGGCACCGTGGGCACGCAGGTACCGTGGGCACGCAGGCACCCGTGGACAGACATTCAGTCTGGCGTCCTCTGCAGATAGAAATCTTTAAGAGCAGGAGGGCGGCGCTGCTATTATTCTCTCATCGTCTGTGGGAACGAAACCCTGCAGGCAGAAAGGGGTCCCGCTGCAGGAACCTTTTCGGAAACTCTCCAGGGTGAACGTCCATTTCCTCCGCTAGTCCGTCTCCCCGTGGGTGAGAGCCCTCGGGCGGGTTCTGCCGAGCGCCGCCTGCGCTGCGAAGGAGCTGCCGGATGGGCCGCGTGTTTTCGGTCGCTGACCGAGACACAACATCGCCGCTTCCTGATTACGTTGGCGTGTGTTTCTATTATCTGCTTTCTGGTGCCTCCAGGAACAATTCTTTTTGTTGTTTTACTATAAACAGCAGTGCAAGGTCTGTATTAACTCACAGCTATTTCCCCGTGCGGCTCATGCACCTCTGTCCCCGGGGACGCCGCTGACGTGGACTTACAGGAACATCGGGGTATTTCTCACCAACAGCTTCCTGTTGTTGCTATGCTTTTGTTTGGTTGCGATCTTTTTTTTTTTCCTCGTTCAGTTTCTCAAGGGAAAAATAAACAGGCGCGTGACAGTGAGCACAGCCGTGGCTGTCATCTGGGGGCCTCGGTCGCAGACGTGTTTGCTTCAGGCCCGCGCTCCGGCCAGGGATTGTGCAGGCAGACAATTGGTTATCACTCATTTGTTTCTCGGTTTTCCCACGTGCTTCAGAGAGCTATCCCGGGGGATGTGTGTTACATTGTGTGGAGGAAATTCCAGTCTCGGAATAGCCTGCACTAAAATAGAAAACGAGATTTATCGACGAGAAGTAATTGATCTCTCCGGGCTCGGAAACACAGGAATCCAAAGTTTGATTTTTCATCTGTCAAATAACAAAGGCTAATCAATACAGATCAGAACGCTCATGAGCAGAAGTGCTCATGCCAATTAAAGTAGAAAACTGTATCAATTACTGACTTGAGACTTTACAAAACTTGGAAAGAAAAGACAGGTACCCAAGTTTTTCCCTTGTGTAGTTGCTTGAATACACATGTAATTTCAGTGTCCATTTTAATTGAATAGGCCAGTGGTCGGCAAACTCATTAATCAGCAGAGCCAAATATCAACAGGACAACGACTGAAATTTCTTTTGAGGCCAAATTTTTTAAACTTAAACTATATAGGCAGGTACATTGTTATTAACTTAAGTAGGGTACTCCTAAGGCTTAGGAAGAGCCACACTCAAGGGGCCAAAGAGCCACATGTGGCTCGCGAGCCGCAGTTTGCCGACCACTGGAATAGGAGAACCCTTATCCTCAAAAGCATTCGGGACACAGCTGTTTTTATAGATCTGCTTTTCTATCTCAATATGCGCACAAAGCGTGAGCTGAAGACTGCCATCAGCCAGTGGGGCCCGACTGTCCAATACAACGGTCAGGGCCAAATGCGGCTGTTTAAACTTAAATCGATTGGGATTCAACAACCGTAAAAACTCCGTTTCTCTGTCTTTAGCCACAGCTCACGTTCTCAACAGCCACATGGAGCTAGAGGCTCCCGGGTGGACATAGATTACTGACCATTTCCATCATAAACAAAGCCCTACTGGACAGCCATCTAAGACGAGATTCGACTCGCATTCAAATCCAACAGGAAGTTAATACCTTTCGAGATGAACATTCACTAATATAAACCGCAGCTAAATTCTCCTGCAGTCTGAAAACTTCCCACTTTATTTTCCTACAGTGAAAGTGGCCCTCTTAACCCAGCGTCCCCCGTCTACATTTTCCTGGCCCCGCGGTTTTGCTCAGTTCAGAAGGTGATGAGGTGTATGGTCTGGTAAACCTGGAAAATGAGTCCAAATAGAAGACAGATTCTGAAGCAACGCTGTCCTGGGGCAGTCGTGCCGACCGCAGCCAACGGACAAGGCGCCTCCTCGCAGCCATCTTCCTCCTCCTCCTTCACAAGGGGGTCTGAGTGCAGGGTTAGGTGGACATCAAAGCGTGTACATGTAGAAAGGTCGGCTGTTTGAAATCCCCTCCATGACCAAGCTACTTCCTTCCCTCGTCTCTCAGAATTTACTTGTCTCCCATGCCAGACGCCCCTGCAGCCTGTCGACGCCTTATATATGGGAAGAAGCAGGACCGGGGAGAAGTGTCCAGCTCGGATTTGAGTCCTGGACCTGTCACACTTACCCTGAGCCTATGACCTTGGACAGCCACTTCCGTCTGAGCCAGCCGTGGGCAAACTACGGCCTGCGGGCCGGATCCGGCCCGTTTGAAATGAATAAAACTATTGAAAAAAAAGACCGTACCCTTTTATGTCATGATGTTTACTTTGAATTTATATGAGTTCACACAAACACTCCATCCATGCTTTTGTTCCAGCCTCCAGGCCAGTATAAGAGCCCATTGTGGCCCTCGAGTCAAAAAGTTTGCCCACCCCTGGTCTGAGCTGTAATGTCTCGTTCCTCACAAAGCGGGGATGCTCCTGAGAATCCTGCCCCTCAGGCCGCTGTGGAGTCGCCAAGGGGGATAGATGGCAGCCCCGTGTGAGCGGTGAAACCAACACAACTGCGGGCGCTGTCATCGCCAGTTATTTTACATTATGGCCCTATGGTGGCCCTGAAGGACACAGCACCGGGAAGGAGACACAGATCACCGCCTCTTCCGACGTACAGGAAGCTCAAGGAAAACCGGACTTGTCACCTCACTGTTAACTCTAGGACCCTACAGTAGCATTTTTCACCTTGTTTTAGAGATGGGAAAAATCAACATTAAAACGTGGTCCAGGACCGCACAAGTCTTGGCCAGTCAGGGCCACTGACGTTCCTTATTCGAAACAAAGGTCATCTAATCTATATAACCCAGTCGTTTAGCTCATCTAATCTGGGTGTTGTTTTCAAAACTCTTACAGGTCATGTAAGTGTAAGCATAACAGAGTAAACAAAATCCCAGCGTAATGAGAACGAACCAGTGAGAACCCTCTGTCCAAATAGTGTGTAACTTACACGCTGCTGGTCCTATTTTCCCACGTGCGCGTCACCGGACGATCCTTTTCCAAGCAAGGAGAAAAATAACTTTTGTTCTATGGCTTTTGTCCCTGGCCGTCTCAGATTTGATACTAGGGAGAAGGATTTCCTTGTTGACAAAAGAATGATATTTAAGTTCATGAAATGGAATTCTTGCCAGGACTCAACCAGCTGAGGCAGTTCATGGGACAAACCTCTGACCCGCGTCCAGCAAGGCCCCGCTGTTTCTCCGCACCGTCTGGGGATTCGCACGGTCAGGGTGTGGACAAACCCCGGAACCCTCACGGGGCCAAGTTCCTGCTGTGCACCTGAGAGGGCACTGCTCTGCAGGCCCACCAACTCCTGCTTCCTAGTGGAGAATGCATCACTGGCAGGCCATGAGCCTTGCTGTTCCTCACTCTCCATCTGCAGATCGCCCGCCTGACAGGAGCTATTGGGAAGACCACACACACTGTCCCATCTCACATGCCAGCACAGTGCTGGGCACATGGCTGACAGGCAATAAACACAAGCTGATCGTCTCCTCTTTCATGTATTTGCACCGCAGTTCAACTGAACAAGCATTTGCAAAACCTAGTGAGCACGGGGTGGGAGGCAACCAAACAAATGGTCTCCGTTCTTCAGCTGTTTGCACTCTAAGAGGAGCTCAGACAAGCACACAATTACCAGAATATGCTCAGTGCAAAGGAGGGCAGTGAGCAGCCTCCTCAGGAAGCAAGAGCAAGGGCAAGTGACCCCCGCTGCAGAGGTGTCTTGGCGCTCATGAAGGCAGCATTGGCTCCAGCTTTTAAAGGATCATGAGATTCCACTGGGCACACGAGGGAGAAGGGCATGCTCACTGGGGCACAGCTTGGGAGGCAGCAGTGGAGGGTTTTAGGAACCGTGGGGAGGGAGGTGAGAGGCCAGACTGAAAGAGCCTGGGCAAGACTGTAAGGACTTGAAGCCATGCAGAGTTTAGACCAGCCGTGGGCAAACTACCGCCCGCAGGCCGGATCCGGCCCGTTTGAAATGAATAAAACTAAAAAAAAAAAAAAAAAGACCGTACCTTTTTCTGTAATGATGTTTACTTTGAATTTATATTAGTTCACACAAACACTCCAGCGATGCTTTTGTTCCGGCCTCCGGTCCAGTTTAAGAACCCATTGTGGCCCTCGAGTCAAAAAGTTTGCCCACCCCTGGTGTAGACCATGTCATCAGGGCCAGGGCCTGCCTCTCAGGTCATGGCATGCACAGAACACAGCCATGCTTGTAAGCAGACTGGAGTGAATGGATGGGGTTGCCTCAGCCCGGAGCTCCCCAAAGGCCAGGGGATCGATAGCTCAGCACATCTACAATTCATTTGTGGCACCGCTGGCTCCCACAGTACATGGGCAGGCAGGGGTGGGGGACCCTCTGCTCTAAGCAGGGGGCGGAGGGAGGCTTTCTGAACAGGGATATTACAGCACCACCACTTCCCGTTAAATGGTCACCATCCCAAGCCGTAAGCACCTACGTCAGGGCTGAAGTCCAAAAAGTGGAGAATGTCTGCAGGGAAAAGAAATCGTTATACATTGCACTTCTGTTTAGCTTTTATATCTGAAAAGCCGATTGTGTAAATAAGGGAGCCTGACCTCATACATACAAGTACCATTATGCCCAGCTTCTTGATGGGAAGCAGCCATGAAATTAAAACATGTTGCTGCCTCCAGGGCCTAAGTCAGCACATCCGCCCCCCCGAACAGGCTGCTGCAGAAATAAAGCTGGTCGCTGCTTTTCCCCGGCTCAAACCTGACGCTTAAGCTTGGATCTTTGGCTGTAAGATGCATTCTGTTCTCCTGACACTTCCCTTTAGGGGAGCTTTAAATGCATACCCAACACTGGGAGCTACAGAAGAAAACACCTTGAACCTGGCCTAGAACGTTCAAGCTTCGCTTTCTTTCTTTTTTAAAACCAACAAACACTTTAGCTCTGCGTCTGGCCAGGCCGTTCAGAGCCCTCCCCGCACGCCTGCGAACATCAGCCGACTCGCCTTTGGGTCGGACCCCACACACTCACATCTAAGGAGCGAGACACGGAAAATGAAACAGGCAGTTAACTTTTATTTTCGTCTACATGTGACCTTTAACAAAGACGGTGAAAACCAAATTCAAACGTGTCAACACCGAGAAACAGCGCGCGGGGTGACACCGCCGTGGGTCCGTCTCTCACGGGAGGGGAGGGAGCTAAAGTCCTACGTGGGCGACGCCATCTCCTTCTTCAACGCCAACCAGAGCCGTGGCCGCCATCGCTCGGGCAGCGGGCCTTTGGGCGGGGAGGGCGCGGGCGGGGCCCTCGGGGTGCGGG
>NW_006289398.1:6843410-6850647 GCF_000327345.1 Myotis davidii
GAATGGATATAAAACAAGACTCATGCATATCCTACCTACAAGAGGGCCACTTAAGATAGAAAGACACACAGACTGAAAGATATTTCATTCAAAGGGAAAAAAAAAAAAGCTGGGGTAGCAATACTTGTACGCCGGACCTGCCGCCCTCACCACGGGAAGGCAGAGCCGCTGCTCACGCGCCGGAACCCGCTGCCCTCAGCGCCCGGAAAGGACAGTCTGCGCATGCGCCAGCCACCTGCCGCCCCCGCCTCCGGGACAGGGCCGCTGCTGCACATGCGCCAGGAACGGTCCTCGGCTCCTGAGCGGAAGTCGGAAGTCCAAGCGGAAGTGGGTGGGTCTTCCATGGTCATTGTGCGGTCGTAAAGGTCAAAGGTCATCCAGTGCCCTTGAAGTGCTGGGAAAAGCATGAATATGAGTTGTCACATTATTTAAAATAGTATATGAATATAGTGATAAAAATACAGTCACACATGTATGCGTGCGTATGTGCATGTGACTGTGCCGCCGGCAGCGCCCACGGGCGCAGGAAAGGGATCCGTACCTCCCACTGCTGCCCGGTGACACGAGTTTCCAGCCTGAGATCGGGGAGCATTTAGGCCGCGGCATCAGCGGGCACCGCAGTGGAGCCTTTCCCCCCAGAAAGCCTGTTGGTGAACGTTCAGCAGCCGCACGCAGTGAGGGCGTTATGTGTGTGCAAGCGCTGCTGTACAAAACGGTGTGGCTGTGCGCACGCGCACACACACACACACACACACACACACACGACCGTATACGGGACTTGTCATAGCTCATTTCCTCCTTTTTTAAGTTTTTTCTTATGGTGACAGTATTGCAGACGCCCCATCCCCCGCGCCCACTACGCAGCAGGCCACACCCCGGCCTCCAAACCGCGTGGGTGTGCTGGCTCCCCGCATGTGCAGACCAGCCCCAGTGGGACGGAACTACCCCCCACGGAGCAGAGGGGACTGCGGAGGCGCCTTCGGCTCTTTAAAGCAGAGGTTCTCAACCTATGGGTCCCGACCCCTTTGGGGGTCGCACGACCCTTTCACAGGGGTCGCTTAAGACCATCAGAAAACACATATATAATTACATATTGTTTTGTGATTAATCACTATGCTTTAATTATGTTCAATTTGTAACAATGAAAATACATCCTGCATATCAGATATTTACATGATGATTCATAATAGCAGCAAAATTACAGTTATGAAGTAGCAACAAAAGTAATTTTATGGTTGGGGGTCACCACAACATGAGGAACGTATTAAGGGGCCCTGGCATTAGGAAGGTTGAGAACCACTGCTTTAAATCGTGAAATCGCCCCAAGTGGACGGTAGGCAGTGTCCCTGTCCACGGTCGCTTTAGGCGGTTTTTTTGTTCCTTTACTTTCAAGCTTTTCACATCCTTTTGATTTAGAGTATGATTTAGAGCTGATCGATTCTGGCTTTTTCTCACCCAGTGTCATCACCTCCATTTTTTCATCATGGGGCAGGGAATCCGCTTATATTTATTAATCTTACTAATATATTTGAATTTATTTCTTCCACTATTTAAAAAAATATTTTTTGTTCTCATAAATTCAACCGAAGTCAGAAACAACTTAAAAGAGAATGCTGTATTTCCTCTATTCAGTCTCTTTTTTTCTCAGCCAGTTTTGAAGTTACCGGCTCTATTTTGGTTTTTGGTTTTTGGTTACTCTTAGGAATGCATGTTTTTAAAACTAATTGGATTTTCTTACCAAGTCTGGCGTTTTCTGTCCTCCTGAAGCAAATATCTGAGCATGTTTTAACTACGCTTTATCCACCTCCTATTGCAATGGCACCAGCATTTACTTTAGCTTCTTAAGGACACACGTACGCTCACTGATCATGTTCGTGTCCACTTTTAATCAAATTTACCAACTTTTAAAGAATCTATTTCTGTGCTCATCGTGTCTTTAATTCCATGTATAGATGGTACGGGGGGTTCATTTTCTTTTTGATGAAGTAAGTACGGCATCACTGAAGACCTGTGGATGGTGAAGCTCTGTAGTCCGGTACGTCAGAAGCCGCCATTCTTTCGCCCTCCTCCCTGGAATGAGAGTTTATCTGAATAAACATTCCCGTTGGTCGTCGTTTTCCCCGCAACACGGGTCACCTTAGTCCTGTTTCTAGAAGCACCTATTGTTGCAGTAAGAGACCAAGGACTGTACCAACTGTTATTCTTCCTTTCACTCTGGAAACTGTAGATATTTCTTCTCATTGCTACTGTTCTACAGTTTGACTCCGTAGCTCAGGGTAGACTTACTGATTTTTATTTTCACCCGTTGAAGCGCGTTTTCAATCGGAGAGCTTCTGTTCTCGGATTCAGCGTTTGTCTCTTTATTTACTGTTTCTGGCAGTGCTCCTGGACCGCTCCTTCTAGAAGGCAGAGGAGGACAAGCCAGGGCCTCCGACGAGAGCGCTTCACTGCTCAGAGAGGGCTCTGTGGGTCTCCCTCCGTTTCAGTACAGCCGGGTTGCTCCGGACCTTGCACGAGTTCATAACTGTCTTCATATCCAGCCCAGGCTTACTTCACTCACTGGATGTTTCACTTCGTAATTGCATCCTACATTTCCAAAATCCCTAGCTGGTTCTCTTAACCTTTTATTCTTAACACATTTCTTCCTGTTCTGTTTGCATGGTTGTATGTATTTCTGTGTAAAATTTAAATGTCTGTTTAGGTCCTCAGGTTTTATAAAAACCATCTCATTTTGAGAAAACTGATATCCCATCATGGATTTTATTGGATGTCTTTCGCAGCATGCATTTTGGACTGCTGGTTGCAGGCGCATTTTTTGAGTGGGATATTTTAGGACTTTTGTTGGATATTTGGGGAGGGGGTCTCTATGTCTCCCTCCTCCATGCTCCCTTCCCTATAAACCCCTTTGAATTTGACTCCGCAGGTGCTGCTGGCCCTGCCAGAAGCTGGAGGTTGGACTGGGGCTGGGAGAGATGCGCACCAGCTGAGGGTACATGCAGGTCATCCTGCTGCAGACGGTCCTGAAACCAGGGGTTCCGGCCGAGGGTCCAGCCTCCTTTCCCGTCTGCAAGCCCCACCTTACTCTTCATTTCAATGGGGCTGGTGCCTGCCCCCGGGTTCAGGACGCGTTTGTGCACTTCCGTCCTCACAGCAGCCGACCCTCCAGCGCTGCCCCAGCTCTGGTCCGGCTCAGCAGGCTCCTGGCTCCCGCCCGGCCCCCCACGTGCTGGGGCCCCGTTTATGCGGCGGGTCCTGAGGGACTGGTCCTGCTTTCAGTCTGGCCGTGCCTTCCTGAGCCCCTCAGTGTTGGTGTTTGCACAGGAGGGCTTCCTTCCACATGAACTGGTTGAGCCGTTGGGACAGAAGTCTTTTATTTTATATTCAAGAATGAAAATAAAAATGTACTTCTCTTTTTAGAGTGACATCCCTTTTAAATCTTAGCTCCACTGCAAAAAAAAACCAGAACTCTTTACCTTGTAAACAATAACTTTGAAATTTAAATTTCTAATTTGTTTTTCTTTCTTTTGTGAAAGTTTTTATCTCTGGACACATACTGAAAATGTTGGTGACAATGTGGTCTTACAACAATTTTGCTTCTTGAATATTAAGTTATAAATACGTTTCATTTTCAAAATAACCAACATCCAACATAAAATACAATAAAACCGTGTCCTGGCGAAGCCCTCCGTACTGGCTAACGCTGGGCTGGGCTCCGTGCGAAGTGAACGCGGTTGGCGCGCCGCAGAAACACCTGCCGCAGCCGCCGTTCCACCCGCGGGGAAGGACATTCAAGCATGTCTATCTGCAAGTCTGAGGCCAAACATCTTCACACACAATCATTTCACTGGCAAACTCTCCATCTGGGTTTTTTAAAAAGTTCTCACAGTCACGTGAGAGTCTGTCCAAATGTCTCATCCCAACCATATCTACAAGTTCACGTTCTTTCCACGTTGCCCTCGCGCTTGCACCGCACCACGTGCCAACACAGCAAACTCTAATCTCCCGGCAGACGTGGGAGCCCCTGGCACGGGTTTCTTCCTCGTAAAGAATGTGTCTCCCCAGGATCCCCGCTCCCCTCCCTGCAGCCCATGAGGCATCGCCCCACTCCCGCCTCCTGGGACCTGCTACAGGCGCCTGGGCACCGCTCTGACCACATGGGGTGAAAGATGACACGGGCTGCAGTGACCAGCCCGAGTGTGAGCAACGGGCAAGTCTGGCGTCGCCAGGCTCCCCTGACACACACCTCCAGGCCCTGCACATCCCGTGGGTTCGTTCCTCAGTGTTAGATGTGCCCTTGACTCTCCACCGAGAAGTTGGGGACATCGCTGCCCTGGCCCAGCTCAGCCTGGGTGAGGACCCGCGCCGGAGGTGGTCAGAGCCTGGAGGGCTGAGAGGTCTCTGTACAGAAGGTAAGGGTATTGTGTGTGTCTGGGTGCAGCTGTGAGGTCGGCCCACCAAGAACACACAGCCTGGCTGCTCGCATGTCGCGCCCGGAGCCCTCCTCCTGCTCCTCGGTTCATCCGGGCCTATCTCTCCCTGGAAAGCTAAGAGGGCCCTTCCCCAGCTCACCGAGTCCAGCACGCCAGTGCACGCATGCAGAGTGGGGTCCATGCCCTGCACTCGGGCACAGAACCGTGCATGGCTCCCGCTTGTCCGTGGGAGGAAGCCAGCCCCTGGACACTACACTAAGGACCTGCACAGTGGGCTGGGGCTGCCTCTGCAGCTTCTCCAATCCCACCCTCCCCGGCTGAGTGTCATGTAGATTTACTTAAAACTGCCCGCAGGGGCCCTGGTCGCACATACCTCCACGCCTCAGACGCCTGGACCCGCCTTGTTCCTGATGACACTCTGACGCGCCTCCTTCTCCTCTGAGGCCTCCCGAGTCCCTCGGCGCCGTGGACACACCTCACTTCAGAGCTGGGCTGCCGTGTCGCCCTCTCTGCTAACAGCTGGTCCTTCTCCCGGGAGCTTGCGTGCGCATCACTCTGGTGTCTGAAGGCAGCTGGTAAGTGTGTGGGGTGAATAAGTCAGGGGGTTAAGGGGGGCACTTTGTGAAATTGATGGGGCAGAAGTAGAAGATGGGGCACCAGCTATGATTGTAACAAATGTTAAATGCTGTTAACCGTGAAGGCACGTGCTCACCTGGCTGGGAGGTGCAGGGGGGCCTGGGAGCTCGCCTGGAAGTGCAGCCCCATCGGGGAGCTGCCTGTTACCATGGAGATGAGCCACCTGTTGCAGAAACCAGAGCCGCCAGCGCATTGCAGACCCCGCCTTTGCACGCCTGCAGGTGTTTGCAGGTCTCCAGCCCCATTGCCTGTGAACTGCCCGTTTGGCACCCTTTGCCCACTTCCCATGTCGTCTCTGTCCTTCTGCCCAATACAAACAGCGGGTTTATGGGGGCGGAGCAGACGTGTGGGTGGCCTGCTGCTCTCCCTGCTGCCGGCAGGACTGGAGTGAACGCTCACACAGGGCTCACCCGTCTGCTTCATTGGCTCAGGGAGGGACAGCAGCCGGACCCCTGGGTTGTCCAGTTACAATAGGACCTGGGAGGATCAGTGGGGCTGGGTTCATTTGTGTGTTCATTCATTCGTTCATTCATGACGAAGCCGTCATTGCTCTTCTAACGTCTGTGAAAGGTGGGGCCCGGTTCTCAGGGACACAGGACGCCCGCTCCTGTCCGTGTGGGGCTCCCGTTCTGTGCAGGACGGCGAGGCAGCCAAGTCACTCAGGGCGACTCTTCGAGCCGCTCTCCCGGCCCGAGTCCTCCTGCAAAGGCTTCGCTCTCCCGTGTGGGCTGTGGGGACGCTCCCACTGGAGCCCCTGTGACTCGGCCTAAGATTAAATCCAAGTGGTCCTGGTGGAGCTGCGAGGCCTCTTCTCTGGCTCCCGCCCGTCCGCCCCTCCGTGAGGACAGTGGTGAGCGGTCGCAGTGCCCGGGACACACACCGCGCCCGGAGGTTTGGGCTGTGCCTAAATAGCAAATAGCCACGGGCCCTCGGCATCTCCTGCCCCGCGGAGCTGCCCTCGATCCGAACAGCGACTTCCGTTTTGCATTTTTTCCTGAAGATTAATGAGGTCCCAGGCCCCGGGCTCTGATGCACCACCGTGGAATTTCCTTTGAGGTTATTTTTTTCCTCAAATTCAAGACACACTATTTCACTTCCTCCTTGATTTTTTCCCCCAGAGATATTTTTGTCTTTTTTATAGTTTATCCAGATTAAGTCACAGGCCTGCACCCTGGCCCTATGGAGCTGGGTTGACGGGCAGCTGAGGGACCAGGTAGTCCCTCCCAGCTGGGGAGTCTCCCACAGGCTCCCTCCAGGCAGAGGAGCCCCCAAAAGGACACCCATTCAGGGCAACAGATCAGAAACCCGCAGCTGTGGCAGCCCCTCTGGCTACAGTTTGGGGAGCAAACCTGGGCTGTGGAACCCCATGAGCCCCTAGCTGGGTGCTTGTCACGGCTCAGGTTTCCTGAGAAGCTGATGAGAGATGGAGATGAACTGCAGGTGGCTCGCTGGGGAGGCTCCTGGGCAGCCCCTGTGGGAGGGAGGGGAGGGAAGGGGAGGAGAGGGGGAGAGAGGAGAGGAGAGGAGACGAGACACATCAATTGGTTGCCTCCCATATGAGTCTGGGAAATGAACCTGAAACACAAGTATATGCCCTTGACCAGGAATCAAACCTGAGACCCTTCGGTGCAAAAATCAGACAAGAAAGAGAAGCCGAGTTGTGCCGCCGTCTCCCCGGGAGCTTGGGAGCTGGCAGGGCTGTCCCACAATGCGGCGAGGGGCCTGGGCCTTTGGGTCCCCATGTGGTGAGTCTATGGACTCAGGCGACCCCCTGAGAGCCTGTCTGTGGCGGAGGCGGCCATGACAGATGAGAGCTCTCAGCTGTGGGCCCACGAGTCCACCTTCCTGTGGGGCCTCTGGGCAGCATGCAGGGGGCTCCCCGGGCCGGTCCACCTGCCTGAGCCCCGCCTCCAGCACCCTGTCGCCTGTCGGTGCTCTGGCATCAGCAGGCTCCTCACCTACCCCACCGCCAGGACGACTGTCTCTGCAGCTGGCCAGCGCTGGGGTCAGCTCCGTGTCCCCGGACCCTGAGGAGAGCAGACAATGAGGAGACCGGGCCACACTCCCTGCTTCCTCCTGGCACAGCCGGGGGTCAGTGCCGTGGAGGTGGCCAGCCTCCGGCATGGGGACAGGCGTGTGAGCTCAGAGGTGGCTGGCTCCACCCTCTCCGC
>NW_006289398.1:6850847-6851124 GCF_000327345.1 Myotis davidii
CGTGCTGGGAGAGCCCAGCAGAGAGGAGTGGGGGGGGGGAGGCCCTGTGAAGCCGGGGTCTGGGGTCAGAAGGAATGGGGGCTGCATGCCACCACTTTTCCATCTTCCTTTGGTGCCCAAACCTTCCTTTCCTTTGGAAGGTTCCTCCGTCCTGTCTCCCATTGGCCAGGGCACTGCCTGGGACTTTTCGGCGGTAGCTGCAGAGAAAGTCGTGCAGTCACAGGGCCCGATAGGCAGCCCCAACCCCTGCTCCCGAGACAGGGAGAGGGCGAGAGAC
>NW_006289398.1:6852950-6860122 GCF_000327345.1 Myotis davidii
GGATGAGGGGGGCGGCAGGGCGGTTGGCACAGCTGCCCAGCGAGGTGGACCCGGGTCTCGGAAGAGGGTTGGGAAGAACAGCCGTGTCCCACCGGCTGCCCCTAGACGGAGGGCCGGAGTCCTGGCGGCGGCTTCCTTCCCGTTGCTGCTCTTGGCCCGTCGAAGGCCACGCTCGCCAAACGCACGATGAAGAGCAGCGCCCAGGAGGGAGGACGCTTGGCCACGCCCAGCTTCCCCGAAGGAGCAAGAAGCACCCGAGCCCTGAATGTGCGGAGCACGGCCTGCTCCCTGGAGGTGACGGCGACGGAGAATGAGCCCAGCCCTGTGTTCGCGGGGCCACGGAGCGGCCGCTGCATGCCTAGCGGGTGGGAATTGCCACCTCAGAGGCCACAGGGCACTCGGTGCTGGGAGAGCCCAGGAGAGGAGTGGGGGGGGGGAGGCCCTGTGAAGCCGGGGTCTGGGGTCAGAAGGAATGGGGGCTGCATGCCACCACTTTTCCATCTTCCTTTGGTGCCCAAACCTTCCTTTCCTTTGGAAGGTTCCTCCGTCCTGTCTCCCATTGGCCAGGGCACTGCCTGGGACTTTTCGGCGGTAGCTGCAGAGAAAGTCGTGCAGTCACAGGGCCCGATAGGCAGCCCCAACCCCTGCTCCCGAGACAGGGAGAGGGAGAGAGACCCTGGTGATGAACATGTAGCCTCTGGAGTAAGCCAGACCTGAAGCCAGCAAGACCCACGTCTGGACTCCCCAGTGAGGAGTGGTGTCCCCCTGGGTCCCTGTCACTCGCCACCGCAGGGGAGCGAGCTGGGACAGACACATTGTCTACGGAGGAGGAGCTGGTTGGCCTGCGACCGATTGGGCTCTTCTCTCCAGCACTGACACTGACCTCCAGAGACGGTGCCATCGTCAGCTCACGTGGTGGGTGGGACTCTAGGAACAAAGGCCCAGCAGAGCTGGGGGAGGAATCACTACCCACAGGTGGCAATGCCTCGTGTCCGCCAAAGCGATGGAGGAGCCCAAAGCCCCTGCCTGCGTGTGAGGCCCGGCTCTGCCACCACGAGCTGTGAGGTCGTCAGTGTGCTCACCTGGAAAATGGGTGCGCAGCCGGGGCGCCTCGTGGGGCTGCGTGAGGACCAAACAAACTACCGTAGGTGAAGCTCTCAGAGCAGCGCTGGTGCAGAATAAACACTCGCCCGGGGCTGCTCCTGGTGTTCTGGTCTCATCATCAATAACAGGATCGTCGTTAAGCCGGAGGAGCCAGCGGGAGCGTGGCCCCGGCGTGAAGCGTCAACAAGCCCGGCCGGTGTGGCTCGTTGTTGAGCGTCGACCTATGAGCCAGGAGGTCAAGGTCCGATTTCCAATCAGGGCACCTGCCCGGGTTGCGGGCTCGATCCCCATGTGGGGCGTGCAGGAGGCAGCCGATCCATGATTCCCTCTCATCATTGGTGTCTCTTTCTCCCTCTCCCTTCCTCTCTGAAATCAATAAAAATATATGTTTTTTAAAAAGAGTCAAATGAGATGAGAAGCAAAGTCACAGGACCACCGACCACAGCGGGAAGAGGAGCGCTGTCTCTGTCCAGAGGCCTCCCACTTCCCGGGGCCAGGCTCACGCCCACGGGGGAGTTTTATACCCTCAGCTCAGCCACCGCCTCCTCTTTTAACCTAAGCCCCTTTGACTGGCTTCTGTCCTGTGCCAGGCCCGCACAGAATGGGTGAGCCTGAGGGGGGGCGAAGGATGAGAAAAGACAGACAAGAGAAGGAAGCTGGGGCTGGGTGGGACGCCGGCCTCGCTGATGGAGAGACAGCGCCACGGCCTGCAAGCCGCGTCTTTATAGCCGATCCCACGCGGCAAAGCGAGGGCAGGTCAAGATGTTTACAACGTTCCCGCGGTTTCGGATCCACTCAATCACATGCACCTGATCACGCTTTGTTTACTTGCTGCCCCTCCGCAGCCCACGTCACTCAGCCACGTGGGCCCACAGGTTCGGACCATCAGGTCAGGCTCACAGCCAGAGCCTTTGGCTGCAATTGTGCTGGGACCTGCACGAAGATGTTTACAACGTTCCCGCGGTTTCGGATCCACTCAATCACATGCACCTGATCACGCTTTGTTTACTTGCTGCCCCTCCGCAGCCCACGTCACTCAGCCACGTGGGCCCACAGGTTCTGCCCAGCAGCTCAAGCTCACAGCCAGAGCCTTTGGCTACAATTGTGCTGGGACCTGCACGTGGCTTTGACAGGAGAGGATGCTGCCCTCCCATCAGTCCCAGGCTTGAACCTGCCCAAACGCAGTAGCCGCCCTCCACACTGTCCCTTGTCCTCAAGCAAGCTTAGCCTGGAGTCTGCAGAGCCCTGTGCCGGCCAGACTGGAGGCCCAGCCCGTCCAGCCGCAGCGCTGCCCGGGCATCGCGGCCACGTGCGCCCACAGCGCCTGCCCGGGCAGCACGGCCACGTGTGCTGTCTGTCTTATTTCTGCAAAGTCAGCTCCACAGCAAACGCCCTTCCGCAGCCCGGGCCAGCGCCCCTTCAGGTGCGGGACAGCCAGTCATGATACCGCGACGCCCAGGTCCAGGCCGTGCAGGACAGGGGCCCCTGGCTCCCCCGGAGGAGCAGGCGGCGTTTTCCTTTGTGGGAGCCGCAGCGGGATTGCCCTGCGAACCCAGGGTTTCCAACGCTCCCCTCTGAGTGAGTTCTATTCTTAGAAAACCTTGGCCGGGCCCAGGCCTGTCACATTGTTTGTGTGGAATGCGGAAGTGCCCGCTTTTTCAGAATAACAAGCCGGTGTTTTCGAGTCCCTGGGGGAAAACTTTTCCCACAACCTGGGAGCGTGGAGCTCACTTCTTCCCAAGCACCAAGGACACAGGCGGCAGTGAGGACCCCACTTCCTACCTCGCCTGGGGGTCTTGCTTCCCCAAGGCCCTCCTTCCGGCCCAGCCCCTGCCCCCTGATTGTCTTGCCTGTCATCTCACCCGGCCCTGCTCTTCCCAAAGCAGTGCTGCCCACAGGGACCAGCCTCCCAGTGGCCAGACCGGGCTCTGGTGGCTCTGGTGGCTGTGGCTGCATCCAAAGGTGACCCTTCCACAAAGGAAGGCCTTTGTCGCAGCTGAGCTGTTCGCTGGAATGAGCTGCAATGTCAGAGGAGAGGAACCCCCCGAGAAGGGGTTCAGAGGCATGGAGCCAGGGAGCAGCAGGAGCTGGGAGCAAACAACCGCCGCCTCCACCCGGCCGCACCTCCCAGCACAGTGCCCGCCCCTGGCCCGCCACCTGCACCTCCCAGCAAGGTGCCCGCCGCTGCCTGCACCTCCCAGCTCCCACACCTCCAACCAAGGACTCCTGCAGGGTTTTGTTTTTCCATTTTGTGAGGCCTCCCGCCCCCCATATTCCACCAATAAATTATATCTGTGGAAGTTTTTCACTGTTTTGTTTTGTTTTGTTTGCAACCAAAGAAGCACAAACTTGCACACACGGTTCATGTGCACCTGATTCACGTGCACCTGTGGGTTCAGGTTTGCGCCCATCCCACTGTCTCTCTGGGCTCTTTGTGGGTTTTTTCTTTTTAAATATATTTTTACTGATTTCAGAGAGGAAGGAAGAGGGAGAGAGAGATAGAAGCATCAATGATGGGAGAGAATCATGGATGGGCTGCCTCCTGCACGCCCCTCCTGGGGATCGAGCCCACAACCCGGGCACGTGCCCTGACCGGGAATTGAACCCTGGTCTCCTGGTTCATAGGTCAACACTCAACCACTGAGCTACCCGGCTGATATAAAGACACGTACCCTTGCGTCCCTCGCTCTGCCCCTGGGGACCCCTAACTGATGGAGATAATGGTGAACTCGCCCCAAATGGACCTGCTGGATCCCTTCCCACTCTCTACTCCAGGCTTTGCTCCCGTCTAAATCTATGGACGACACGGTCCATGTTCAAACCCCTCGGCGTCTACAGGCACGAGACGAGTTCGTGAGGAAGGTGATCAGCGCCTGCCGATCGCTGGCCTGGGACCGGCCGAGGGTCCGATTCACTAAATCTAGAAAGCCGTCCGCGGCCCCGGGTTTCTCGGTTGTTTTCAAGCCTGGGTCCGCGGTGCCAAGGCCGGCGGCGCGTCCGGAGCCGCATTCCAGAGCTTCCTGTGAAGGCGGGACAAGGCGCAGGCCCCATGGAAGGAGGAGAGGTATGCGCAGAGGGGAAGCCGCGAAGGAAGCCGGCCGAGTCCCAAAATAAAAGTCAGGAATCGGCCACTAAAAATAGCGGGGAAGTGCCCGTCTGCCCCCTTCCCCCTCCTGCAGGCCCGGCCCGGCAGCATGTGCCGTGTCCAGCGCAGGCTCAGGCTGCTGCAGACCGAAATGAACACTTGTTTGTCCTGTAAGAACGGTCATCTCTGTGGTGGGCGCGGGGAGGTGACAGACGATGCTCACTGACTGTCACTCGTCACTCGGTCCCTCTCACGGCAGCCTCAGCCCCGTCCAGGAGCCAAGGGCGCTCTCCGGTGCCCTTAAGAATTCGTCTTTAATGGGACACGTTCAAGGCTCCCATGGTCCAGCCTGGATGCACATGACGGACACCTGAAATACCAAAAGCGTGAGGTTGCTCACGTGGTACCACCTCCGTTGTCTGCCATCATTGGAAAGCTGCGCATACGTACGTCAGACTCAGTGACAACACAAAATGTCCAACACAGAACATGGGCGAAGGCCCTTCCACTCCGCACGGGAGCCGCCGCCCACCTGGCACAGGGGACGCCCGGAGTCACCACCCAGCGAGCTTGTGGGAGCGCATCCCGGCTCCACCGACACGGGCTCGCGGGTCCTCCCCTGGGACCTGAGGTCAGCAAAGGGTCTTTCACACGGGAGCTCTGCCGTGAGCACAGAGCCGTCCACAGGCACGTGTGGCTCCCTGTCTCCGTGAGCTGCTGCTCAGGGTCACAGCCCTTGGGCTTCTGGTAACGTCCCTCCCACCACTCGGTCGGCGGCCAGATTGCTATGCCGACGACCCCCTTCCCTTCAGAGAAACAGGATGATGGAGTTTAAGAGAATGAACCTCACCCTGGGAACTGCCGACGTGGAGGTCGCCCCGACGTGTGTTTGATAATCACTTCCACGCTGTGCATTCCTGTTTTCTCGAGACACAACAAGCACAGGAAATGTTTGCCAACTCGCCAGGTGTCAGGAAATGCCTTAAAACCCTGGTGGCCAGCCACTGGGCGTCCACCTAGGAGCCAGGGGGTCACGGTTCCATTCCCGGTCAGGGCACTTGCCCGGGTTGCGGGCTCGATGTCCAGTGTGGGGCGTGCAGGAGGCGGCTGATCCATGATTCTCTCTCATCATGGTTGTTTCTCTTTCTCTCTCCCTCTCCCTCCCTCTCTAAAATCAATAAATAAATATTTTTTTTAAAATCCAACGCCCTGGTGGCCTGGCCGCCTGCTCGGACAGCCACACCTGTGCAGGAGCAGAGGTCATTGCATTGTAAGGCGTGAGCTTAGATGCAAGGACCGTCCTCCTCCCTTCCGAGGACTCCCTGGCCTGGCTTCCGTGGGACCAAGCATTTGTTCCAGAAGAGGCGCCACACGTGTTCCGTGCCTGGCAGCCTTCCTGGGGGTTATAAGGAAACCACAATTCTCCACATTTACTTGGTTTGGAACCCTACTTCGATATCTACCAACGTGCCAAGATGACAAAGGCCATCTCAAAACGACGGAAACACAGGGTCCTGTTCCTCCGTCTCCATGTATGTATGTAGCAAACCGCTGCTTTGTTTTCATTTGTTTCAACTTAAATGCTCAAAAATGGAGGGAGCTTTATTCTTTTTCCCAATTGTCACACTAACTGAAGTTTCCAGGAACTAGCTAAAAATATAAAGAACAAGATAAGCACCAATATGAATATCTCTGTATTTATGTATTTTTTCCCAAAAGAAGATTGCAGAGGGCACTGCAGCAGGCTGTGCCACTCACCATACAGTGGAGACGCGCAGGCAGCCTCCACGTGCCCGTCTGCGGAAATCACGCGCGTCTCCATCCCCCCCGGTATCCGCTGCCTCCGATGTCCCTGGAGACGCGCGAGGAGCCCCCTGGGGTGCACCTGCATGGCCAGCGGCTGCAGTAGAAGCTCATCAAGGCTGCTCAGTGACCAGCCGTGCGAAGAGGCAATTGTTGTTTCCATGGACACAAAGGTGAATGTTTGGGGGGAAACCCAATGAAGGTGTCACTTTAGGAAACAGCTGCTCTCCAACTGGGGGAAGGGAGTCATGTAAAGTGAGGTGTCTGCACCTTGATGGTGGGGAGGGGAGGATGTCCCCAATGCCTGAGGGAGCAGAGCTCCCCTTCTCTGCTACCCTGGCCAACCTACTTGTCCACTTTACTGACTCGATCATATGCTCACAGTGTTCAGTCACTCATGTACCAGGAGGCAGGACAAGCAGCCGGCAGGGGGACAGGGAGCTGGCAGGTGAAAGGCCCCTTAGTAGCTGCTGTTCTGTGGGAGACAGAGGCCTGCCACCTGTTTCATCCTTCCATCCATCCATCCTCTTCCCATCCAGCCATCCATCCATTCGTCCATCTGTCCATCCATCCATCTATCCACCCATCCCTCTTCTCATCCATCCACCTTTGTCCGTCCATCCATCCATCTGTCCATCTGTCCGTCCATCCATCTATCCACCCATCCCTCTTCTCATCCATCCATCTTTGTCCGTCCATCCATCCATCTGTCCATCTGTCCGTCCATCCATCTATCCATCCTCTTCCCATCCATTCATCCCTCTGCCCATCTATCCATCTGTCCGTCCATCTTTCTGTCCACCCATCTGTCCATCCATCCCTCTTCTCATCCATCCATCCTCTTCCCATCCATCCATCCGTCCATCTGTCCATCTGTCCATCCATCCATCTATCCCTCCATTCCTCTTCCCATCTGTCCATCCCTCTTCTCATTCATCCCTTTACCTACCTATCTACCCATTTATCCTTCCTCTCATGCATTCACCCATTCACTGCAGAAGTATTTATTACATGGAATATATGCCAACTTGCTTTCTCTTCAGTATCAATGAGGTTGGGCCTCGTTGGAGACTACTGACCTTGGCATTTTCTTTTGCTTCTCTGGTGTTTCCCAGATTGATCCATGGGGTTCAGGAAAAAAAAATTCAGAACTACTGTTTACATTTATTTTGTATGGGTT
>NW_006289398.1:6860252-6861488 GCF_000327345.1 Myotis davidii
CCGCTTCCTCTGGAAGGTCGTCTGGAAGGATGTCCAGAAGGTCATTCGGCTGTCTGGTCTAATTAGCATATTGTGCTTTTATTATTATTATAGCTATTGCATTAAGACTATGCTGTGTATATAGTTTAAAATCACATGCTCAAAAATATTGCCATCAAAGCGTGCAGAATCCAAACATGTGGAGACCACTGCTGTGAAGAATAGTCGGAAGACTGCAGAGCCGTTCGGGACGGACAGACACCAGCACCCAGAGGGAAGGGCACAGGGGCCCCGGGCATGAAGCTGGGGAGCTGGAGGCTCCTCGGCCCCTGAGAGCAGGTGAGCCCACCTTGATTTGACTTTACTGCCCAAGGTCTCACGGGTGGTGAGTGCCGTGCGGGGGGCAGAAGCCAACCCCTCCTCGTCTAGCTCCTGCCCCACGGTCCCCGCCACCCCTCAAGGCACTGGGCAGCAGATCTGTCAGCGACCTCACTCCTTGAGAGCACATCCTGCAACGGCACTGCCCAGCCGGCAGGCCAAGACTTCCAGCGCTTTCCGCTCCTACTGGTGATAACACTACCTCTTGCCTGAGTGTGACTTGTCGCTCACTCACATTGTTCTCCCACCTCAAGGAAAAGGACAAAGAGCCCTGGCCTGTTGGGCTCAGTGGATAGAGCGTCGGCCTATGGACCGAAGAGTCCCGACCCAGGTTCGGTTTCGGTCAAGGGCATGTACCTCGGTTGCAGGCTCCTCTCCGGCCCGGCCCTGGTCGGGCGCGTGCAGGAGGCAACCAACCCATATGCCTCTCTCACATCGATGTTTCTGTCTGTCCCTCTCTCTAAAAATCAATGGAAAATTATCCTCTAGTGAGGATTTTAATAACTAAAAAGTAAATAAAACTTTGTTAAAAAAAAGAAAAACATTGGGAACAGCTCTATTATTAACTGATTTATGCAAGAATCAACAAATGCTAAGGCTATGAGAGAAACAATTTTACAGACTCCAAGTATTCTCCCCAGATAATATTTATTGATTACAGTGGAGAAACCTGGCCAACACCAGTTGGTAACCAGGAGTTCAAGGTTACTATCACCATTATTGGGACTAATCAATACCAAGTCTCTCCTGAGGAACATTCTTAAAAGGAAGTAACATTTCTTCTGAGGCATACCTGCCAAAAATGTACAACCTACATTTAATCATGAAGGACACCAGACAAGCTCAGACTGAGCCACACACACAACACAAGCCCAGAGA
>NW_006289398.1:6877829-6879892 GCF_000327345.1 Myotis davidii
TCTGTCCATCCACCTTTCTGGCCACCCATCTGTCCATCCATCCCTCTTCTCATCCATCCATCCTCTTCCCATCCATCCATCCGTCCATCTGTCCATCTGTCCATCCATCCATCTATCCCTCCATTCCTCTTCCCATCTGTCCATCCCCTCTTCTCATTCATCCCTTTACCTACCTATCTACCCATTTATCCTTCCTCTCATGCATTCACCCATTCACTGCAGAAGTATTACATGGAATATATGCCAACTTGCTTTCTCTTCAGTATCAATGTGGTTGGGCCTCGTTGGAGACTACTGACCTTGGCATTTTCTTTTGCTTCTCTGGTGTTTCCCAGATTGATCCATGGGGTTCAGGAAAAAAAAATTCAGAACTACTGTTTACATTTATTTTGTATGGCTTTTAAAAGTTCCTAGCTTGATTGTTTTATGATGAGCACTAGAGGCCCGGTGCACAAAATTTGTGCAAAGGGCTCAGCCCTCACAGCTGCAGTGGCTACCTCAGCCCTCGTAGCCCCAGCTTCCTCTGGAAGGTCGTCTGGAAGGATGTCCAGAAGGTCATTCGGCTGTCTGGTCTAATTAGCATATTGTGCTTTTATTATTATTATAGCTATTGCATTAAGACTATGCTGTGTATATAGTTTAAAATCACATGCTCAAAAATATTGCCATCAAAGCGAGTCCCGACCCAGGTTCGGTTTCGGTCAAGGGCATGTACCTCGGTTGCAGGCTCCTCCCTGGCCCGGCCCTGGTCGGGCGCGTGCAGGAGGCAACCAACCCATATGCCTCTCTCACATCGATGTTTCTGTCTTTCCCTCTCTCTTCCACTGTCTAAAAATCAATGGGAAAAGTGTCCTCAGGGGAGGATTTAAAAAAGGCGGGGGGGAGATTAATTCAGGCAAACTGGATGTTTCCCCTAATACGAAAAAAGCGTCTTCGTGCTGTGTCAGTTCCCTGAAAGCGCGTCCATCACTTGCCCACCAGCCTAAGGGGACCTCCGCGCTCCTCGCTGCACAGTCCTCGAGCCTCAACAGCGCCTGCCTGTCCTTCACAAGCACCGAGGGTTGCCTACCTCGGAGCATCCCACTTCCCAGCACCGGCCTTTGTGATCCCCTCTGTAGAATGGGCTCACACGTCGGGACATCGCTGGTAGGAAGCTGTGAGGCACAAGCAGACACAAAGTGGGAGGCAAAGAAGTAGATACGCTGGTTTGGACCCCAGATGCTTATCTGGAGCAGAAGATTCCGGTGAGCAACCCGCCCTTCCATGCGTATGAAAGAGTTCTGGTTCATTGGACGAACCATTTAAGTGACTTCTAACAATTTCACAAAATCACAAACGGACTCAGAACAGCTGTCTTGCTTTTTTATTGAACAATCATAAATGTGTCCCTTAAAAACAAATTCTAACAGCTTATTCCGTTTACATTCAAAGACCGTTTGACACACAAACTCACGGCTTTGTTGGCAAACTTTGAGAATAAAACATAGGTAAATATTGAAATAGTTCTTAAATAAGTCTTTACTCCAAATAAAACGCTTCTGCAAACATTTCCCCACAAACCCTAGCAAACAGCGCTATTGGCGCACAGGTTCCTCCCAGGGGCGCTCATAATTCCACGTATCAACTGCCTTTAAAGGTGAAAAGCATGAAAGGAGCTAGACTTCACAGCTGGCATTCCCTGTGAAACTGGCTCCTTTCCAAACCTCCCTTAAAGCTATTTTCTGCTTTAAGTTTAAAACGGTCAGAGTCCCTGCACTTACTTTTAAATAAATTCTCTCTGTTGCTCATTTTGTGACATTTGATAAATCCAGTGACTCGATTTTCTAGGTTCCTATTATGCGTTCTCACTATAATATTACTATAATTATTAATAAAAACTTCCCGTGCCGTGGATCTTTGTTCTAAGCATTTTAAACAATATTAGGTTCATTTTCCCAAGAGGGCGATAAATATTGGCGTGGGGGATGTCTCGTACTAACACCCGTGTACAAAACATATAAATATTGACCATCACACCTCCCCCAGGTGGGCCACATACTTCCCAGGCCCTCGGTTCGGCCAGC
>NW_006289398.1:6880437-6880971 GCF_000327345.1 Myotis davidii
CCCCTGAGCACGTGCAGGGCTGCGCTGTCTGTGCCCCCCGCTCCCGGTGACCCGCGCCTCCCCCTGAGCTGCCTCTCTTCCCACCTGGCACCGAGACATCACCTCACAGTGCCCTGCCCGCACGTCTTTTCTCCTCCTTTCCCGTGTCACCTCACTCCACCACCAGACCACCCGTGTCACCTCACTCCGCCACCAGACCACCCGTGTCACCTCACTCCGCCACCAGACCACCAGCGCCACGGCAAGGGCTGCGTTCCGCCTGTTGCCACCCAGCGCCTGGAGGCACTACTCTACACGCGAGTGTGACGCGGCTGCATGCGTTCGAATATGTGGCAAAGTCTAAGGTTCCGTCGGCGGCGCTGCACGGGTGTGAGTAGCCTGCTCTTACTTCTGGGCCCGCCCTGCGTCCGGCTTGGTCTCCAGAAGGTGCACGGCCTATGCTACAAGCGGGGTTCCTAAGTGTCGGCTGGGGGTCGGATGCTCATTCAGACAGTCTTCGCTCGGAGCGCCCGCGGGGTCAGCGGGGCGCTAGCC
>NW_006289398.1:6881165-6884116 GCF_000327345.1 Myotis davidii
AGCTGCCTCTCTTCCCACCTGGCACCGAGACATCACCTCACAGTGCCCTGCCCGCACGTCTTTTCTCCTCCTTTCCCGTGTCACCTCACTCCACCACCAGACCACCCGTGTCACCTCACTCCGCCACCAGACCACCAGCGCCACGGCAAGGGCTGCGTTCCGCCTGTTGCCACCCAGCGCCTGGAGCAGAGCAGGTGCCTAATGAACACGTGCGTGTCAGCAAGGGCTGTGCGAACAGCGCTCTCGGCGAGACGCTCGCGCTCCTGGCTGGAGGAGGAGGAGGCCTTGGTGTGGCTCCAGGCGGACGGAAGGGCGAACGTCTATAAATCAGGTCTCTCTCCTCTCCGGGAGAAAAGCGTGTCATGCTTAGAATGCACTCGGATGGGGGTTTCCTGCTTCTGAGGGGGGCGAGGTGTTGGCAGCAGCAGCGCACGCACGAAGCGGGAGGCTGGAAGGTTCGTGCAGCTGGAGGCGCCGTGTGTGAGCCATGGACCAGCTCAGATGCTGCCACCCCTCCCGCACCCCAAAAAGTTACTGTGAATTTCCAGTCTGGGGGGCAGAGGAGGGGGAGAAAGAGAGAGAGAGAGAGAGATAGGAAGCCAGGAAGCTCACTTGCCAAGGGTGTTATACCCAACAGGTAGGAAGTCGAGGCGACGACCTGGTGGAATGAGGGGGGCCCCTGTGCGGGTGACCCTCGGAGCCCACACAGCCTGTGCAGAGGCGATGTGAAGCCCGAACAGGACCCTGGCCCCAAACCCCCTCCTGGGAACCGCAGCGTGGGAACCCCGAAAGCCCCGCGAGGAAACGCACAGCTGCTTGCGGGCTCCGGGCGCCCAGCCACAGGCGGTCAGGGAGCCCCTTCTGGGCCCTGAGCTGCCTGAGGCGCCCGAGCTTACACGCTGCCCAGCCCCTTAGCTAATTCTGCATGGAGAGTCCTTGGCTCGGAACATCTTCCTTCGTAAATGTCTCCCGAGAGGCTGGTCGTGGATCTGGGGAGAGTGTGTGACTGTCATGTCACTTCCGTCCTGCAGAACGCTCCCGGGGCGCCTGTCGGTACAGGGCCACGGCGTCCACACTCCCCCACGCCCATCCCCAACCACGGAGGCTCCCGAGGGGTTCGTTTCTCTCGGTGGAAAAGCTTAGGTGCGACCTGACACGATGCAGAGGGGTGGATGCTGTGTCTCCGGGTCTCTGGCCTCTGGTTTTCAGAAAGCAAACAGATAAACAGCGCAAGCGCTCGACGGCGAGCCGCACACACGGTGCGAGCCCCGCAGTAAACGCATCAGACCGTCCAAACCCCCTCTCGGGCCCAGAGCCGCGGCTGCGGACGGAGAACGTGAGGAACTGGGGCAGGGGGGCAAGGGGGGCCTGGGGTTTTATTGGGGGCTGAGAACAATGTTCTGGGACCATTTCGAGGTGGTGGCCACTGGGCGCTGTGAATACACCAAATGCCACGGAACTCGTCACTTTAAAACGGTTAATTTATGTGATGTGAATACCACCTCCACACAAAAAAATGTAGGTCTTAATTTCCTTTTTGCTTTTCAAGACCCATAGGGACAATTCACAAGTAGCTGAAACGTTAATAATGATCTAAATTTCCACATCAGATAGTCACACTGTTACTCAGCAAATAGAAGGGTTTTTATTTTAAATTAATATTTAAGGCATAGCCATACTTAAAAATAGTCATTTGCGTAAAAGCTCATTATTTCCCCTTAATCATAAGGCGCTGGATTGCACCCATGTGTAAGGAGGGGGAGCTGGAGAACGGCCCATTTGCCAGTGATTTCTAATCCTAATTCATTTGAGTGGCAAAGGGCCAGGAAAAAACCCTAAATAAAGTGGCTTTGGATTGTCAAGTATTTAAATACAAGGGGTGGGGGGTGTGGTTTACTGATACTAGTTCTGTGGCTACATGTCGCTTTAAATGAGCTACTTTCCATCGAAGCTGGACTGGACCGGACATTTATTCAACAAGAAAACCAAGCCGTGCGGGGCGCGCGGCCCAGGCTGTTCCCACGACCGGGTAAGAGATGCCGGGGCTGGCGAGCGGCCTGTGAGGACCGCCTGGGCCCCGCGCCGAGGGCCAGAGACGACCCCCAGGTTCCAGCCACAGACGCCGCTCCGCTCCTCTCCAAGGTCCACAGAAAACACGCCTGGAGTTACGCCGCTAAATGCTTCCATTTGGCTAAATCGTGTTTTCTAGGCTCCCTCTCAGCTCTTAGACCGTATCCCCCTGACTTCCTGGGTCCTTGTAGGGGAGGCTGGGAGGAGCGGCTTTGTCTAGCAGAGTGGTCGGCAAACTGCGAGCCACACGCGGCTCTTTGGCCCCTTGGGTGTGGCTCTTCTACAAAATACCGACTGCGCATGGGCCACGAAGTTTCCATCGCACTGTATACACGCCCGCACGTGGTATTTTGTGGAAGAGCCCCACTCAAGGGGCGTGCCGACCACGGGTAGCACGTCCATCAGACAGGCACTGAAGAGTTTCAAGAACTTCCTTGTCTTTGTTGGTTTTCTTTTTATTACAGGTGTGTTTTGGGGAGTGTTTTTTTGGGGGGGGTTGTAATTGATCTTGTTTATCCTCCATAAAAGCTGGGTAAACTTTATGAGAAATTATATAATCTTCTAAATTATTAATAAGATCTTTTTTAAAAAAAAGCAGCAGCACCATGAGCAAACCCGGGAGTCGGGGCTGCCGGGTAAAAGCCCGTCCTCGAAGCAGACGGGGGACGCTGAACTGTCAGTCACAAGTGTGGGGGCCAGTGAGCAAAATAAACCACCCACAGAGCAGACCCAGACTCCGAGATGCAGAACAGCCTGGCGGCTGTGGGGAGGGCGCGGGGGCCGGGGAAAGAGCGAAGGGAGTCAGCAAAAAGCTGCCCGAAGCTCCACAGGCAACAACAGGCAGAGGAAAGGGCGAGGGGGGAGGCGAGGGGCAGGGGGAG
>NW_006289398.1:6884138-6886359 GCF_000327345.1 Myotis davidii
GGGGTGAATGGTGATGGCAGGGGATGAGACGTGGGTGGTGAACACACTGGGAACTGGACACTGTCATGAACACCGCCACCCAATAAACAGAGCCATAAGCAAACGTGAAACCACGGACTGCGGGCGGCGAGGGGCGCCTTGGGCGCTCGTCCTCGTGGGGCTGAGCGGGGGAGGCCACGTTCCTGTGTGAAAGGCGAGTGGCTGACGGGACAAAGGCCCCAGCACAGCCACGCGTGACAGGCAGAGCCTGCCTCCTGGCGCAGGGACCCCTGGTCAGCGCACACCCACCCGGCAGAGACAGGTGGAGGCTGCGCCCCGAGGAGGGGCAGGGAGGCGTCAGGATGGACCTGGGGGAGATGCAGGTGGGAGAGGCTGGGCTCGCACAGGGTCAGGTGCAGGGACCCTGCTGCAAGCCGGGCGCCGAGAGCCCTCCAGGGGGCGCTGAGACGCCGCCCAGGGTCCCCGGGAACTGAAACCTGAGCCACAGCCCCGTGCACGTCTGTGTGACCCAGGGCAGAGGTCCTGGCTGTTCCACAGACGTGTGTCGGCGGCTGCCCGTTACCTGGCAACACAGTGCCAAATACACGGGTGTTCAGAAGGATCTGGCAGGCCGCTGTGCGTGCAGTGTCCGTGTGAGTGCTGGTCCCCAAGAGGCTGAGGCGGGGCTTCCTGCAGCCAAGCGCACGGAGGGTTTCCCTCCAGCCTGGGGGGCTCCCGGCTCCCGGCTCCCGGCTCCCGGCTCAGGCAGAGGGAAGAACACTCCGGCGACACAGGCCTGCGCCTGGAGGGTGATGCCAAAGAGCCATCCTACCCATCTCTCTAAGACGCACCCCATCCGCAGCGACTCGGTCACTCAGGGGGCACGAGAGCGCTGGAGACCCGGTGCCTGGCAGCCTGAGTCCCTGCCCGTCCGAGGGTGCGTTCACACTGTCGGCACAGGAGGCTGCTGCCAGGAGGAAGGCGGGGGCCGTCTGCCCCCCGAAGCCCGGGCAGGGCTGCTCGCCGCGCCTCCCGAGCATCCTGCGGCCAGGACTGTCTGTGGCTGAGAAAACATGTCCTCGCCCGTCTACCTTTCACCTAAACTAAGCCCCAAATAAAACGCTCCCAACAGTCCGAGCAGTTTCCTAGCCTGTAGCATGTTTGACGGATTAAACGGGGATTCATTTGTAAAGTATTTGTCTACGAGGTAAGAGAATTAATGACTCAGTCCTGATGCCTGGTTATCAGTCGTGAAAGCACACAGTTGTACCAAATACATGAAATGTCAGTTTTCCCAGCACATTTCCCCGTCCCCTTAGTAACTTTAAAGGCTCCCTGGTGTTATAACATGATGCCCAGGCAACAGCATCTGGAGCATCTTAATAATAGCTCTTAATGGTGAGAACACGAGGGACCCGTAGGTCCTTCTTCCGATTCTCAACATGTTAGACATTTTAAGCCACAACCATGACATTTGAGGAGAATTCTGCAAATGCGTGGCCCCGTCCTTAGCTGCCGTGGTCACCTGACCACTTACTGTCAGGCTGTGAGGCTGTCAGCCCGTCCTTACAGAAACCCGCCTTCTCTCTCCCGGTGGTATTTCTGCCAGTTTTACTCCACCTGCTCTTTCCCCAGACGACCGGAGGCCCTAACCGGGTGGGAGGAGGGGTGCTCCCCGCTTCGGGGCCCCTCCCCCAAGGGGAGCTATGCTGTCAGGGGAGGAAGCCCCCGGCTCACAGGGTGCATCAGGGTCGTCGGAAACACTCATCTTGAGAGATGCCCTCCGTCCCGGGACCTTTCAGAATCACAGAATCCCTAAAGTGGGGCCGGGCAGCCCTCCCCGAGGCACCCATGTCACCCGGCAGTCACTGCAGGCAGGAGAGCACACCCGGCGCCCAGCGAGGTTACCTGCTGGCCCCCGAGGGTCCCACCAGGAAGGCAGCACCGTCTCCCGCTCCCTGTCCCTGTGACACACCTGCCTGGCCTGGCCCTAACCCACCTGTCCTCTCGGGTCCTCGGGCGGAGAGGCCCCCACCTCCCAGCTGGCTTCACCCCGTGTGCCCCGAGCGGGGAGCAGCCGGGGCCCCCCTTTACCTTTGCAGATGCCGTACTCGTCGCCGAACGCATCCTCCTCGCTGTAGAACTGGCACCTCAGCCCCGGGCCGCACTTGGCACCGTCCATGCCCACGACGGTGCGGTAGCAGGTGTGCCCGCGCTCGGCCGCACAGACGCGGCAGCAGCT
>NW_006289398.1:6886488-6890826 GCF_000327345.1 Myotis davidii
AGCGGCCGCTGCGTCCCTGCCAGGCTGTCGTTTCGGTTTGGAAACCCAGGATGAAGCCGGGTTAGCTCGCCGCTGCCATCCAGGAATTGAAAAGCCCTCGCTGATGTCATCTATTATGTTTAGACGGTTGTTTTGCATGAGGAGTGAAAACCCCGCTCACTTCCGTCTCCGGGGCTCAAGGACGTCTGCAGGGGGACCGAGCCGGCCTCCTCAGCGAGGGCTGTCCGGCCGCTCCTTCCAGGAGGAAACCACGCGCGGTGTTTCCTCACGGCCAACGGCCAGCAGGCCACTGGGGAAGAGAAAGGGCTCCAGCGGGAAACACCTCGAAAGGGATGTTTTCAAAGACCCCCCCCTTCCCCACCCTCTCCTCTGACGCTTCTCTAAGGCAGTCCGCACCACACACGTCGGTTTGTCGCGGGCGTAGCTGGATTTCTAGAAAGAGGGGGCGTTGCAGCAGGGAATGTCCCTTAAGATCAGTGCAGAGAGCGCGGAGGAGTGAGACCCCCCTGGGCCGGCCCATGCTGTTCACTCTGGAAACACTTAGCAGCTGCCGCCAGGGACCGCAGCCCCGCGAGAGGGCTCATCCATCACCGCCTGCCTGGCCAGTGGCTGAGCCCATCGGAGCCCTTCCCTCACCTCCTGGCGTCCTCAGAGCCTCAGGAAACCACTAAGCGGGGCAGCGGGCCCAGGCAAACAGCCGAGCCGGTGGGAACGGCCCCCTGCAGCAGGAGAGGGAGTGTCGGGGAAAACATTACCCCCCCCCGGGAAGCAAGGTCTCCACGCCAGCCTGGGCCCCAGGGTCTGGACCATCCGGGGGTGGGGGTGGGGGTGGGGGCGGCCTCTTAGGATACTGTTCAGCGAGGTTCGTGGGCAGAAAAGAAAGGTTGAAGAGGAGAGAGGAGACTGCTAGCCCAGCCACATGTGGGTTCCAAGAACTGCACCCCACGCACCCCCCTGTCGGAACAGAAACGCCCTCACTGGCAGTCGGTGACTGTGCAGCCCCATGAGCTGGTGGCTTGGTGGTCACGGGCTCGCTGTGGCGGACACAGGCTCCCCCTCTGCAGAGAGTCGTGCATCAGGCTGGTGGCTCCGAGGGTCCGCGTCCCCTGGATGGGGCAGAGACTCCTGGAGGGACGTCGTGGGCAGGGAAAGTGCTGTTTCAGGAGGACAGGGGGCGGGATCGGGCCGCAAGGAGCCGAGTTCCTCCGCCTGGCACATGAAGGCACACGTTTCGGCTTCCAAATCTCCCAGATGGTCGGTGACCATCCAGATCCAAATGGCCTGCCTTCCTCTCCCCAGATGCAAACACGTGCTTACCAGGTGGCACACTGCTTTGTTGTTTCTGATCGTGGGCACAGGGGGTACAGGGGGCACAGGGGGCACAGGGGGTACAGGAGGTACGTACAGGGGGCACAGGGGGTACAGGGGGCACAGGAGGTACAGGGGGCACAGGGGGTACAAGAGGTACAGGGGGCACAGGGGGTACAGGAGTACAGGGGGCACAGGGGGTACAGGGGGTAGGTTTCCCGTGAAGCCAGGGGTGCCGTCTCCCTGGCCCCCTGAACCAGGCAGGCAGGAGTGCCCCCAGTGGGTCGTGTGCTTTCTCCTGTCGTGGGTGAACCTTGGCTGCTGTTGGCAGGTGTGTGGCTGGGATTGACCCATAGACAGTGGCTGTGAGCATCGGCCGTGACCATCACCTATGAGCTGCCATGCAGGGGCTGAGCCCACGGAGCAGGCTGACCCCAGTGGGGCCCAGTGCCCACTGAGACCGCCCTTAGGGGGTGCTCTGCTGTGGTTGTGAACGGGCCACCAGGTGTGCTGGTTCTGCAGACTCTGGGGGCGCTCCAGTGCTGGCTCAGGGCTGCCTGCTTGGAGCTGCAGAGTGACCCATGGCCAGTGGCTGCCTGAGCAGGACGGGGACGGAGGCTCGGAGACCACAGTGGAGCGAGCCTCGGAGCAGCCTGCCCGGCTCAGAGCCCGGATGACCGGGGTCCCTGCTCCGTGACGGAGGCCTGGCCTCGGCATGCGACTCAGAGGGTCAGGGGTGAACGTGGGGTAATTCAGGAACATTTTACCGAATTTAGTGAATTTCTATTCTCCTTCCTATGAATGCTCAAAAGTTCTAAGTTATAGAAACCGAGAGCCCAAGAACCCTACGGGAGTGCTGTCAATGGGATAAGTAAAGATGCTAGTGATTTAGAAGTCCTACATCAGAGCGTAGTGATGAGAATGATTTTTCTTCCTTAGTGATATATATGATAATGGCACAAACTGCACCGATAGCGTGTTAGAGTCAGGGACACGTAGGGGCTGCCCGTAGAAATAGAGCTGCTTTTATTTGTTTATTTGTTAAGCTTCACCCAAAGGTATTCCCCCCACACACACACTGATTTTTAGAGAGAGTTGGAAGGAAGGGGTAGAGACAGAGAGAAACATCGATGTGAGAGAGACATGCGGGTTGGTTGCCTCCTGCACATGCCCTGACCTGGGCCAGGATCAAGCCTACATCTGAGGTGCGTGCCCTTGACCAGAATCAAACCCCCAACCCTTCAGTCCATGGGCCAGTGCTCTAACCGCTGAGCAGCCTGGCCAGGCAGACCTGCTTTTCTTTGTGTTGACTCAGCATTGACAGTTTGCTAAGCGGGACCAGGGGTTGCTTGCCAACCCTTCATTTGCTACGAGAACTTTCCAGGATGAAATCGAAGGCTTCCCTCTGCAGGCTGCCTGCCACCACCCCAACCCACCTGACTAGAGGTGTTTAGGGTGAGATGTCTCAGAGCTGTAGAGCCCGAGTTTATATCCACAGCCAGCTCCAAGGAGTGCACACACACACGTGCACACACAGGTGTGCACACATGCACACACCCCCAGCTTACAGTCCTGACACTGGACCATGAGCTGTGCACACACCACCCCTCCAGACAACACGCTGGGCCTGTCTCCTGTGTAAATATATCTAGGAAGTACTCGCTGAATCAAACACCAAACAATGCCCCCAGGAATGAAAGGAATCCAACCTGCTGGCTTCCTGCATCCAAGTGTCCTCAGCACGGGAAATAGAAACGTCAGCCTTCACGTGGCCGGCCTCGACGAGGGGTCCGCAGTTATTACAAGTGGATCGTCTGATGAGCGTGGGCCCAGGCTGCTCCGTAGTATCAATGCCTCGTGTTACCGACGTAGAAGAACGGACTCAAGCAGGGCGAGAGTGAGCCCTCCACCCACCCGCACCCGGACAAGGGCCCACGCTGAGCCCAGGAGCAGGGAGGCCGTCTGATCCACCAGGGTGTCCGCTGGCTGCTCTGAAGGGACGAGAGGAACCACCGAGTAAAGCTATTTGACAGATGATGACACGGGGGGCGGGGGGGCATGTTTGCCAGGATGACCTCGCCCAAACGCTGTGAGGGCTGCACCCTGCCGGCCAGTCGTGCACAGCGAGCCTCCAAAACCATGCACCTGCCACCGCAAAGCCACGCCCACCGTGGCAGGAAGACACGCCTCTCAGAGGTAGGTGCACCGTGAGAGCCTCCCGTCCAGTCACGGGAGCCAGGCCTTCACCGCGAAGACGGCCTTTCTCCTTGCACAGCCCCTCCCGGCAGCCAGAGTGTGCAGGTCATCAGGGACCTTCGCACCTGGAAGAGGAGGGGGAAGTAATGGATGCGCCCCAGACAGCCCCCTGAGCCCTCACTAACTGGCGCCTTGAGCGTAGAGCTAGGAAAAGTCGGACTTAAGCAGCGGGTCCAGGAAAGGTATTCATTCGACGGCCAAAGCTGTTCATTCAACAGCCAAAGACACCAGAGGGGAGAAATGTTTGATCAGCTGGAGTGTCATCAGTTAACTTTTTTAAAGTGTTATTTTTTAAAGCTTGCCTTGGAGTAGTTATACAACATGAGTACTGACAGTTCAGTAACTTACTAAATATTTCTCGTCATAGAGACTCAACACGGACCAGACTGTAGGCCAACGGGGCTGCCATTGATCACAACCGTGGCCTCGGTCTGGTCTGCGTCTGCTCGTCTGCCCACCGGCTTCACCTCCCTTCTTCACCCTCAAGGCTGAATGCCAGGGGCTGGGTGATGCCCTCGCTGGTGCCCACCAGGCCGGAGTCATCCCTGGCCAGCGTGCACCACGCACCCCTGGCTCCATTCTTCAGCCGGGGCCTCTGACTCCCGGCGCAGGGACCACTCATGGTCACTGACGTGGTCCTCACGGGGCTTGGCTCCGGCCTGCACAGCTGAGGCTCCAGGTGGCATGTGCTCCCGGGAGAAATAAGCCAACTTCCTTAGAGGCAGCCTTGCCACCCAGCCCTGCAGGGACAGTGATGGCCCCCAGCCCCTCCCA
>NW_006289398.1:6890989-6895922 GCF_000327345.1 Myotis davidii
CCTCCCCCTCACCGCCCCCCTTCTACATTCAACGCCAGCAGCAGCCTGCGCTGCATCAAAGCCGTCAGCCAGCAGGGGAGTCATCAGATCAATTTCCTTTCTGCCTGCGCCTCCCGCCCACCCCTCTGCCACCTTCTCCACTGCCTCTGGCCCCGATTCCTCTGGCCACCTCTGCATACACGTGAGGGAGAAATCCATGAGCCTCCACACCTCCCGAGTGGCAGCTTACACACCCCTGGCAGCCATGGGGGAGGGGGGCGCGGCGGCGGGAATCCAAGAGCCAGGCCGGACCGCTGGGAGTGGGCGGTACTCTCGGGTGTGAGGTACCCAGAACAAGGAACAGGCTTTACCTGAACCAGCCCCTCCCGTGCCCATCCCTGAGAGCTCAGCTCAGAGACCCGCCCTCTGGACCTCAGCTTCTTTTTATCTAATTGGCACGAGCGCCCACTGTAAAGAGCAACCCCCTCATATGTCCCCGAGCCATGAGCATCGTGGGTGCTTGCTTCGCAGGCGAGGACGGTCGAAAGGCGGGAAGAGTGAGGTGACATGACAGGGTTCCCCAGTCCGCTTCACCTGCTTCAGAATTTGGTCTTGAACGGCCTGATGGTTCGGGGTGGTTTTGTTCCAGCAAATCAGAAAGCACGGGGAGAACCACCAGACACTGTGAAACTGCATTTTGTTCATTGAGGGAGAAGGGGCAGAGTGGGCTCTGGAACGTGTCCCTTCCTGTTGACACACGCTCCGAGAATGCCTGGAGGAAACCCTAAATTACAGAGCGGACTGCCTCAGCCATCGGCCGGCCTCAGTCGCCGCGGACGAGCCAGGGCTGCTGCCTTGAATGCGAGGGCAGAGGAAAGGAGCTTCCCAACACGGCGACGTTGGTGGTGAAAACAATGAAAGCCTTAAATTAGAATCCGTTTTATGTTGTTTTGATGTTATCGCTGTGAATTCCCTTGGAGGCATTTACTCACCGGGCTCTGTTCTATCCCGGCTCCTGGTACTTATTACGGGCGCACAGAGTTGGGGGGTGGGGGGCGCAGTGACATTTCAAATACAGAATTAGCCGCCTGAATGTTCCGCTGCGCATCTCCTTTCTCACAGTGACATTCGACCCTTCCCCCTGGGCTGTCAGGAGAGGGAGCATGTGGGCCACACGGCGTGACATCGTGACTAAACGCGTTCCTTGGCACCACCCCATCCAGCCCTTTACTCACTTAGCACATCCTTGGGGTGCAGGGCACGGTGGGGAGCTGAGCAGGAGAGTCACTCGTAAACCCACACCCGCCCGTTCCACCTGCTGACAGGGCCCCTGTTGGGTTCAGGTCTCTGTTCCTCGTAGAAAACAGTCAAACCCAGCGTGGAGGCGTGTCCGGGCCGGGATCGGCCTCGGGAGGCACGTGAGCGTGGTGGTCTGCTTATCAGCATCCGCTGGGCCTGTGCTCTTAGGGTGTCACCTTAAACTCTACAAGACTCACAAAATGTGGAATGTGCTTTGTGTTTTACGCTATAATCACCAAGATTGTGTATTTGTAGGCTAGGTTCCTAAGAAGGAAATTCAGCCAAATGATTGTTTTGTTTACGCTTACATTGATTTGTCCACCGTCACGCCTACTTACTATTCTTATCTTTGTGACCGGTCTGTAAGGGCCCTTCAGATATTAAGGACATCTTTTTGGGGAGGTGTTTTTCAATGCAAAGGACAAACATTTCGTCACATGTCTTTGGCTGTTGCCTGCGGGGTTCCTGCCTTACAGAAGCCAGAGTTTTATAGACGCTAATGTATGGGACGGTTTATGCCTTCCTCTCCCCAACATTATTGTCAATTTACGGTTTCATTTGGTGTTTATAGTGATTTCATATTTTCATAGAAAACCTCTGATCTACCTTGAATTTATTTGTGAATTAAAAAAAAATAGGATAGGGATTCGGGAATCAGTTGGTTTGGGGGGGTGAGAGAGAGGGAGACAGATATTTTCTCAGTCATCAGCCTTTGGGAAAATCGTTTCTATCCTACTTAGAGCTGTGTCACAATTCCAACGTGAATTCACTGCAGATGAGACACAGAAATGCTGAGTCGGTTGGCGTATTGAGTTCCAGCTTTGCCGTGGCTCTCACTGCTTCCCGCACTGAACAACCTGAGGAGCCACCCCCTTTGAAACATCTACGATTTTGCTTCGGGGACTTGGTTGTGCGAGGACATTCTGATTCGTTTAAACAACGGAATTGCTTTCAAGATTATTCCATTGCACAGATCTGTTCCTGTTGTAGAGACGATGTGTTTGGTTGGCCTGGGACACACCCCGGCATCCGAGATGCTCACACGTAAAGGGCGCATTCCCTCCTCAGGCCTCCAGCCTCGACGGGTGGGTCCTCTGCAGCATCTCCCCCCACCCCCTGCACCTTTCTGCTGGGCCCTATCGCTGGGTCCCCGTTCCCCCGCGACTTCCCTTGACCTCCAGATCGACCCCGGTTTTCTCCCTAAAATCCCACGCGGCTCATCCACATCCTCGCTTCCTCTGTGTGAGGCCGCTGTCCCCACGGCCTGTGGCCTGTGAGGGAGGCCAGGCTACAAGCCCTCCGCTGGCGGCCGTCCCTCTGGAAGGATCTCCTCGTGCATAAATCTTTCAGGACAAATATGCAGACAGTGTGATCACCTGGGGCCAGTGACGTCACAGGGACCACCCCATGTGGAACTTCCCCCGCCCCCCCAACACTCCCACGCAGGGACAGTGAGCACCGAAAGCCACCCTGAAGGAGAAGAGACCAGAGGCCACGGAGGGCAGCTGAGAGGAGAGGCTGAGAAAGGAGAGGCTGCAGAGAAGAGGCTGCAGAGGAGAGGCTGGAGAGGAGAGGCTGAGAGAGGAGAGGCTGAGAGAGGAGAGGCTGCAGAGGAGAGGCTGGAGAGGAGAGGCTGAGAGAGGAGAGGCTGAGAGAGGAGAGGCTGCAGAGGAGAGGCTGGAGAGGAGAGGCTGAGAGAGGGGAGGCTGGAGAAGAGAGGCTGAGAGAGGAGAGCGTCAAGCAGCGGCCACTCCAGGAGCACGGGAGACCCCGTGTGCCGACCTCTCGGGGTGCTCTCCTGTAGCCATCCCCTATGCAAGACCCTGGGCTCACCCGCTAACCTCCCACCCACCGCGGTCACTCCATGTTTGCTTGGGGAGGAGTAAAGGACTCGCTCCCGTGCTGCTAAACCCAAAGGTGGTGGGGAGGGAAAATGCCTGTGTAATCAGAAGACAATGAACATGCAAAGTGCGTTCTGATTAAAAGTTAATGTGGACGAAGATAAAACAAATTTCCCTCCACTCCACCCTCACCACCATCATTCCTCCACAGGGGGGCTTAGAGCAGCGGTTCTCAACCTGTGGGCCGCGACCCCTTTGGCGGCCAAACGACCCTTTCACAGGGGTCGCCTAAGACCATCCTGCATATCAGATATTTACATGACGATTCATAACAGTAGCAACATTACAGTTATGAAGTAGCAAGGAAAATAATTTTATGGTTGGGTCACAACATGAGGAACTGTATTTAAAGGGCCAGGAGGTTGAGAACCACTGGCATAGAGCTTCTCCGAGGTATTTAACGGTACGTAGCCAGCCCGGCCGGCGTGGCTCAGTGGTTGAGCATCAACCTATGAACCAGGAGGTCATGGTTCAGAGCACAGGCCCAGGTTGCAGGCTTGATCCCTAGTGTGGGACCTGCAGGAGGCAGCCCAACCATGATTCTCTCTCATCACTGATGTTTCTATCTCTCCCTCTCCCTTCCACTCTGAAATCAATAAAAATGGTGTGCAGGAGGCAGCTGATTGATGACTCTCTCTCATCACTGATGTTTCTATCTCTCCCTCCTTCTCCCTTCCTCTCTGAAATCAATAAAAACATATTTCTTAAAAACGTACATAGCCAATGTGCCATAGGCCCCAACCCAGCGTCCTGCATCGAGGTCAAGTTCAAAGCCGTGGTCTGAGTCAAGGGCACACGCGTTCCTGCCATCTGCTCTCAGGCTCACCACCTTAAGGCGTCCCCAGGGAGGGAGGACAGCTGCCATCTGAAGCAGGATTTGCATTTTCCTGGTCCCTTCCGACATAATGTCATCACACAGCAGCCCAGCAGCCCTCCCCTCTCCAATGTTCAGAGCTGCCACAGTCTCACCATAATTGTCAACAGAGTCATTTATCAAATCCGCTAAATCATTAATGGACAGAAGTCAAGGCGAAGGTCGTGGCCATACAGGCGGGGCCTGGGGGAATTCTGCCTGATCCCGACCTCACAGGCCGGGCTGGGGGGGCTGGGCAGCCCCGAGGTCTGGGAAACGTTGGTGTCAGGAGACTTTCTCAAAGGCGGCGGAGAGGGAGAGGAGGGCTCAGAAGACAGCTGCCCTGCCGTCGAGCCCACAGAGCTGTGCGCAGACGCGCTGTGGGGGAGCCGGGCGGGACTGGGGGTTTGTTTGTTTGTCAGTTGGTTTGGTTCTAGCTTCCGTCCCCGTGGGCTGATACAGTTATGCCACACAACACAATGCACAGACACATTCCATTAAACACACAGGCAGGCAGAGCACATCCCTATTTCATGACCAGATTGAACAGATGTTAAATTGCATTTCATTCAGTAAAATTAATCCGCATAGAGCTGTATAACTTCTTCCAAACTCCGGCTCCCAGCCCTCGTCTTGCCCCAGACGGTCATGAGCAGGTCACGGGCAGGCACGGGTCTGGGGCCACCGGAAGGACAGGGCTTTGGCGGGCGTGGCTGTCGGGGGCAGGAGTCTGGGCCGGAGAGAGAAGCTGCCCCGGGGAGAGAGCCAATGTGGCCCTTGGGCTTCCAGGCCGCTGCTCCACGGGCCTCCTGGCACACAGGAAGGCCCGGGAGGAGGGATGGAAGCCAGGCCGCAAGGCAGCATCTCTGAGAGCAGCCAATGAGGAAACAGAGCAGCTCAG
>NW_006289398.1:6896119-6896392 GCF_000327345.1 Myotis davidii
ACACGCGGCCGACCCGACAGGAGCACATGGGACCGCCAGGCTGGGCACATCCCTCAGCCCCTGCTCTGCACCAGGATCCTCACCGTCACAACAAGCGATGCCATTCACCGCGCCCGCCACAGCCCAAACCAGAGAGCTGGTGCCACAGACCAGCGGGTTCTCTGGAACTTTCCAGGCCAGCCGCGCGGGAGACAGGAGATGCCCTTCCCAGTGAGCTACCTCCCTCCGTGTCTGCCTGCAATGCACACGGCTACGTCCTCCCCTGGACACCAC
>NW_006289398.1:6896793-6899790 GCF_000327345.1 Myotis davidii
CGGGGAGCGGCGCCCGGCCCTGACAGGTGCTGGAACCCTCGCGGGACATCTGGCTGCAGCTGACAGGTTTGGCTCGGTGAGTCTGTGGCTTTTCTCACTCGGGTCCCTCCGCGCCTCGCCCACAGGCGCGGCGACAGGAAGTCTCGCTGAGTCTGCTATTTAATTAATATGCAGGAACGCTCTGCTGTGGCCTCGGCCCCGTAACGTGAAAACGGTATTTTTGCAAACGCTGTGCTCGGCCATGTCTGTATTTACTAGCGTAGAAGTTACTCCGGTCGGGCAGAGGGCTCGGTGCGGGCCGCGCGTGCAGGTCGCTGGGCCTCCCTGGGCCCGCTTCTCCCTTCTGTAGCACAAGCACAAGCGTGTCCCTCCTGCCTCACAGACGTCAGACGTGACGGTTTATAAATGATCACGTGAGAAGAATTTTGGAAACAATGTCAGGCGCTTGTATTATTAAATGTTAACGTACGATGTGTAACTATCATATTGATGATCCCCACTGTCTTGTGCTAGAAAACAATGATCGGGTAGGAGTCTGTTGCAATCTGGCAAGTATAACATTTCAATTCTCCTGGATTTCAATTCTCCATCTCACACACACAAAAAGAGGAAGAAGAAAATAGGATGCGTATAGCTTTTTAAAAATATATATTTTTATTGATTTCAGAGAGGAAAGGAAAGAGAGAGAGATAGAGAGAGAGAAGCATTGGTGATCACTGATGGCTGCCTCCTGCACGCCCCACACTGGGGATCGAGCCTGCACCCCCGGCCTGTGCCTTGACTGGGACTTGAACCCTGACCTCTTGGTCCACCGGGTTACGCTGGCGGGCAGGATGCTTCTGCGTCAGAGAAAAGAAAGCAGACTCTGCTCCTTCAAGGTAATTGGTCAGCGTTTCTGAGGTGATGGGGCCGGGTGCCGGCTGGACTGCTGGAACCCCAGCAGCATTTGCAGGCTCGCCCGGCGCCCAGGAAAAGCGGGTTCCCAGCCTCTGAGGCCGCCGCCTCCACAGTGAGGGCGAGAGGAAGCCGGGCGAGTGTGCCCATTAAGCACAGTCCTCGGTCTCTGACAGGCACGATGACAAAGGCCCTGGGTAAACACATGGTCATTTCCTATTAAAAGTGAGGAAAAGGGACTCGGAATTTCAGAACACGCTGCCCATGTTCCCCTCAGGTCACATTATGAAATCTTCCAAAAATGCAGCTAAAATTTCACCGCATTCGGGCGAATTCAGAGGGGGCGGCAGGACTCGGAGGGAGCGTGCTACAGGCGTGTGGGCTTCTCCGGACGACGCCGGCCTGAGCGAGGCCTGGCTGAGCACCCGCGGTGGGCCAAGGGTCCCCGTCTCGCTCCGTACCTGGCCCACGTCCCAGTGCGAGCCAGGGAGGTGCAGCCGTGCCTGGGCCCTTCTCTGCGGGAAGGACAGCAAGCAGCGCCGTAGAGCAGGGGCCCGTCTCTGAACTCTCTCTTCGTTAAGTTCCCGGGCGTGGATGCCTCCGATTCTCTCACCCTGTAAACCCGAGAGCTCGCACCCGCACCCGCGGCGAAGGTGGCTCCTCCAGGTGCGAGTTCTCTGCCGCACACGTAGCAAGTGCGACAGGCAGAGCTGGGAACCGCCCAGGCTGAAACGGGCTCCCCACGTAGGTGTGAAAGCCCTGCCCCCAGACGCTGTGGGGAGCAGCTTAACACTCGCAAGACCCAAACTCGTCTTCAGACCGGCTTCCTCCACCGACGGGCCGAGAGCTCACCGGGCTTCTTCGCGGTGAAAATGACGGCGTCCTCCCTGCTCTTCCTCGTCGCCGCGGCTTGTCTGACGCCTGCATGTAAGTGTCTCCCCTGCCCGCCCACGGGCGCAGGACCTGAATTGATGTAGCCACACCAGCGACTGTGTGGCTACATCGTAAATGACCACGACTCCTCACACGTCTGGGCCTCTGGGCTTGCATGTGTTATACCACCACTCTCACACAATCACAAGCAACGGTTCATGCGTGCGGTTACAGCTTCGAGGCGGCCGGGGTTGCTCCGTCTCTGCAGACGCTGCGTTCCCCGGGAGAGAAGAAACGGGAGTCCGCTGCTCAGGTCCTTGGGGGCCGACGGTGCGTTTTCTCTTGCAGGCTCCAGCGAGGAGGTCATCGGGGGGAGAGAGGTGGCCCCTCACTCCAGGCCGTTCATGGCCTCGCTGCAGTACCACGGGGAGCACGTGTGCGGGGGGGTCCTGATCCGCCCGCAGTGGGTGCTGACCGCGGCCCACTGCCACCACCGGTGAGCCCCGCCCTCCCGTCGGGGAGGGTCCCTGAGTCCTGAGGACAGAGCTGCCTTTCCTGGGGGGAGGGGTGGCTTCCATGGGTGCTGACCGCTGGGCGGGGTTGGTTTACCTTCGTGCACCCGCGGTCCCTGCCTGGGGCTCCTTCCCGAGGAGAGCGGGCCGGCCCGCGCCTGCGTGTGTTGCCGGGAGGCACAGCAGAAACGGTGGGGCCCGTGGTGTCCTGACCCAGCAGGGCCCCTGCGAGCTGCAGCCTGAGGGGCGCCCTCCCCCACCCCCATCCCCACAGCACGGGTGGGGTCATGGGGGCAGCGCTTGCTTCTGGGCCTGTTTGAATGATACCTGTGACATGTCCGAGTCGGCCAGCAGGTCGAAAGCACACGTGAGCGGCACTTAATGGCGAGGAGCCGCTTCGCTAACGGTTTAGATCCTTCACAGGAACTCCCCGCCCCTCCCCCCAGAGGCCAGGCCCCCCTCTGGGAATCACAGCTGTAAGGGCAACCCCTTCCCAGGGGAAAGAAAGATGCTACAGAGAGAGTCTTTCTTCCTTCCTCTCCCTCTCTCTCTCTCTCTCTCTCTCTCTCTGCCCCTGACTGCACCTCTCCGACACCCTCAGCCCTTGGCTCCCTGAGACCAGCTGGAACCCCCCTCGTGGGGCTCTGCCCCCCCCCCCAAGAGCAGCAGGAAGGAGTCCGCTTGCTGGGTGGGGTGGGGAGGGGCGGCTTTTGTCTGT
>NW_006289398.1:6899896-6901811 GCF_000327345.1 Myotis davidii
CCCCGCGCTGAGGTGTGGGTTCACGGCCCATGGGGGGGGCACACAAACCAGAGGCTGTGCAGCCGGGAAGCTGTGGGCACTTCTGCTCTGTGTCTGAGTCGCTGCCCCCTTTCCGGCTAATGTGGCTTCTGCACTTCCCCGAGGCTGTCGCTGTCATGGAAACCACCGTGTCCCATCACGGCCGCCCTCTCAGCCCTCGGCCCCCGGGGACCGCGAGGCAGAGGGTGACGCTCAGTAAATGCCCGTTCAACCCAGGACGGGCACCGCGAGAGCTGCTCACACCGACGGACGCACACTTCCTTCCTGCCGCGTCCGGGAGGCGCGGGGCCGGAGGGGGCCCCTGGGCGTCTTGTTGCTCAGCTGGACGCACAGCAGCCGAGGCCTCACGAGCCGCCTGCCTGGCTGAACGGCATGGAGTCGCGTTTTCAATGCCGTCGGGAGGCCTGACTCGGCCGGGGTGGTGGTGGGTTGACGAACGAGGGCGAGAGGTGCTGGAGTTCTAGGAAACGGCCGAGGTCGCCCCTAACTCTCCGCAGGGAGTTTCCTGCCTCACCCTCAAGGGTCCTGGTTCCAAAAGAGCAGGGGTCTCACCTGGAGGACAGCTTCCCTTCCTGTCCAGTCACCTTCTAGCTGCGGGGCAGGACCCGGGCGTACCTGACAGCCGCACGGCCTTACCTCTCCACCTGCCTGGGCCACGTCCCCACCTGCCTGGGCCCCATCCCCACCTGCCTGGGCCCCGTCCCCACCTGCCTGGGCCGGGCCTCCACGCCGGGTCAGTGAGGGCACAGCCAGGTCACCCCGTCAGTGACAGTTCTGCCCGCCTCTGCAATGCTGGAGATGGGGGGTGGGCGGCTGGAGGCAGTTCATTGCCCGTCACAGCCTTCATTCAGGCCGGGTTCCCTGCCCCCCAAATCCCAGCAGGTGACCTTCTCCACCCTCTCTGCTCCCCTGGGAGCAGGGGTCATCGTGTGGCTTCTGTTCCCTGTGTTTGTCAGGTTTGCCCGAGGCCAGTCTTCCCATGTGGTCCTGGGCGCCCACTCTCTCTCGAAGGATGAGGCCTCCAAGCAAACATTTGGGGTCACAAAGCTCATTCCGTTCTCAGGATTCAACTCGGACCCCGAGTCGCATGACATCATGCTGGTGAAGGTACGTGGTGGGCCCCCTGCCTTCTCCCGGTCCCGACACAACCGATCCCCATGTTCACCCTCCACCCGGGGGCGTGGTGTCGGCAAACCCAGTGGATCTGCGGCGACCGACATGGTCTGCGGAGCCCTTGCACTGCACACGCTGCCCTAAAGGAACGAAAATCTATGGCCAACGCACAGGGCCGGCTCCCTGGAAACAGAGCAGCCGGGCCCTCACAGACAGCCTCCCCCAGGTGCCCTGCCAGCCACTGAGCCCAGGCCAGGCCGCTCCAGAGCCCTCCTGAGCATCCGAGCTCCGGGGGCGCGGCCCCCCCAGTGCAGCTGCAGCGACCACAACGCAGACTCAGGAAACAGAGCAGCCCTGGTGCCCGCAGGCGGGGAGGGAGCCGCCCGCAGGCTGGGCCCTCACAGACAGCCTCCCCCAGGTGCCCTGCTTCTCCCGGTCCCGACACAACCGATCCCCATGTTCACCCTCCACCCGGGGGCGTGGTGTCGGCAAACACAGTGGATCTGCGGCGATCGACATGGTCTGCGGAGCCCGTGCACTGCACACGCTGCCCTAAAGGAACGAAAATCTATGGCCAACGCACAGGGCCGGCTCCCTGGAAACAGAGCAGCCGGGCCCTCACAGACAGCCTCCCCCAGGTGCCCTGACACGAGCGAGTGAGAATCACCAGTCGCTGACCCCATGGAGCCAGCAGGGCCTTCAGGGAGCGCAGTGAGTCACGCGTGGCCTCGGCCTCCTCCGTCTGGCCCACACGTAGGCTAGA
>NW_006289398.1:6901914-6909944 GCF_000327345.1 Myotis davidii
GTCCAGCTGCTCCAGCCGCGCCCCCGGGACGACCTCAGAGCGGGAACCAAATGCCGGGTCACCGGCTGGGGCGCCACCGACCCAGAAGTTCTGAGCCCCTCGGACACCCTGCGCGAAGTCACCGTGACCGTCATCAGCCGGAAGCTCTGCAACAGCCCGAGTTACTACAACCACCAGCCCGTCATCACGAAAGGCCTGGTGTGTGCCGGCGACACTAAGGGCCAGAAGGACTCCTGCCAGGTGAGAGCGCCCCTCGGAGGGCCTGGGCCGGCGCTGTGCCCCTCGCCCCTCGGAGGGTCTGGGCCAGCACCAAGCCAAGGGCACGGAGAGCACAGAGCCTCGTCCTGCAGCCGCTCTCGTCCCCGCACAGCGCCCTTGGCCTTTTCCCTCTTCCGAGTGAACGAACCCTAAGGACACCCCCACGCAGGATGCGTGCTCCCCCATGTGTGTGCCAGGACACCAGGCCTCACCTGGTGCCTCTCCCAGGCGTCACCTGGGTCTCCATCCCCAGGAAGCGTCCCAGCTGGGAGGTCTGTAGCGGGGTTAGGGCACCTCTCCCAGCGCAGGCCCCTCACATTGGAGAAGAGTGGTCTCACCGCGCTCACGTGCAGAAGCCACACTGTAGTGCGTTTCTGGAACCATCCGACCGACTCGCGGTCACACGTTTCCCAATCTTGTTTCCGGGGGGAGTTAAGGAATAGGTGTGCACGGTGGCAGGTGACAAGGCGGTGGAACACTGCTCACATCAGACTTTACATACGTGTGGTCATGGGACGGAGGCTGTGATGACTCCAAGATCATGTGTGTGTGGCGCCCCAAGACCCCCATTCCCCCCACCCAGCAACTTTCAATGCCCTTCACCCCCGGCACACACAGGCTAATGACTAAATTCTGGCCCACACCCAAAAAATATTTTATTTTTCTGATCTGACGAAAAAGAGAGGCATAATTTTGATTCATTAACAGCACCGACGGCTATTGCTGCGTGGGCTGTTGTCGTTTCTTATTCGGCGACCGACCTCGGGCGGGGGGAGGAGGACAGTGCCCGGGTCAAGAGTCGGGTGTCACGTGTTGTAAGCATTCTCACAGCACGCCTGTTCCACGGTACACGTCTGGAAGATCGCTGTCCTACGCACGTGTTCGCAGCGACCAGAGCGCCATGGGCCGCGGGCGGCGGGGAGGGGCAGCAGGGCCGAGGCAGCCTGCGCCTGTCACTTGCCTTGGCAGGTCTGAGGGACAGGTGTTGTCAGAGCGAGTCTTGAGCATCAGCCCCTGAGCAAGTCCCCCCTGCGTGCTGTGCGTGCGCAGAGCCCTCTGCTCCGCCATCAGAGGCGGGAAACCAGGACGGAAGACAGAGCCCTGCCCAGCAAGACACCACACCCTCCTCCCTGCAGCTTGGTTTCAGGCCGGGGCACCACAGGGACAGTTTAAAAACCCCTTTCGTGTCAGTGAGCATTTCAGACTCTACGTCTGCCCATTCCTTCATGAATAAGGTTCAACAGCCAGTGATTACCAACGGATGTAGACAGGGACATGGACAGACAGACAGAACCATGGGCCTGGACAGAGACACAGACACACGCGCCCTGCATGGCTGAGGGGGTGTCTTCGGGACCCAGAGAACCCCGATGAGTCAGTCACCGTCCACGGCAGGGGGCGATGGAGAGCCTCTCACCCACGTGTGTCCCTTCCCCCCGCAGGGCGATTCCGGGGGCCCCCTGGTCTGCGGGGGCGCCTTCTCCGGCCTGGTCTCTGGAGGCCTTAAGTGCGGCGACGCCAAGAAACCCGGGGTCTACACCCTCCTCACCCGGAAGGTCCAGGCCTGGATCCAACGCAAGCTCCCCCGCCCGCCTGCAGAATGAGCTGCACCTCGTGCCTCGGCCGGCCTGCTGCTTGTTCCTGTGTTTGTTTTGCCCCCAGAATATGTTCTACAGGCCAGCGGGATCGTCCGATGTCGCTGGATGCGGTTACCTTGGGGCTCGGGGAGGGCCCGGCCCCTGAGGACCGCCGTGGTTATGGAACCGAGTCCTTTGTCCCACGTCTCGCTGGTGTGCCTACGCTGCTGGTTTCGGTCTGAATAAAGGGTAGACGCCACTCTGCTTGTCTGTCATGGGAACAAGCCCAGCCAATGACATGTCCCCGTAGCCCCGTCCCCTCCGGGCAAAGGTGAGGGAACAGGGCGGCTCGGCCTCCGACCAGGCCTGCCCTGCAGGGCCCGGAGCTGGGCCCTCAGAGTGAAGAGCAAATCCCACACGCCAGGCGGGGAAGGGAGGACGATCAGAGTCGATACGGGTGTCGAGGGTAGGACTCGCCGCGCACTTACGCATACCCTCTTCCAAACGGGACTTAGAGCAATGAACGCAAACAACTGCCGCTAAACGAAATGTGAAACTTAAAATCCCTTTTCCCCAGAACATGACCCAGCAATTCCGCTCCTGGGTGTTTACCTAAAGAATATGAAAGCCCGACCTCACACGATCTGTGCACCCAAGTTCATTGCAGGGTTCGTTAACAGCCAAGACACGGGACAGCGTGTGTGTCCACTGCTGGATTCATGGGTGAAGAATTGCGATGAACACACACACACACACAGAGGAATATTATTCAGGCATAAAACACAATGAAATGGTGCCGTTTGCAGCAGCATGAGTGGACCTCGAGGGCATTATGCTGTGAGATGAGCCAGCAGGAAAGGTGACTATCTCACGATCTCTCCTATGTGGGATCTTCAATAAATAAAAACAAAAAGACCGGCTCATCGGTACGGAGAGCAGATTGTGGTTGGCAGAGGTGGTGGGTGAAGAGCAGGCCCCGGGGCCTGGCTTTTCTTTTTTTAATATATTTTTATTGATCCCAGAGAGGAAGGGAGAGGGAGAGAGAGAAACATCAGTGATGAGAGTGAATCATTGACCGGCTGCCTCCTGCACGCCCCACGCTGGAGATGGAGCCTGCAGCCCTGGCCTGTGCCCTGACCGGGAATCGAACCCTGACCTCCTGGCTCATAGGTGGACGCTCACCCACTGAGCCACCGGCCGGGCCGGAGCCTGACCTTCTCAGGAAGGTCTCATCCACGGAGACCGGCTCTCGGTGCGCGAGGCCCTCCTCTGCCTGAGCTCTCCGTGTGGGATGCGGCACGCGTGACAAGGGAGAGGGAGGAGAGGCCTCCAGTGGGGGATTCCCTCCTGTTAAGCCATCGCATGCGGCCCTGTGAGGTCCAGGCCACACGCAGGCCGGCGGCACTGGGCACCCGCGTCCTGACTGATTCAGCCCCACTTCACGCGGCCACACGCCACTTCCTGTTCACAGACGTGAGCTTCTTGGGTCATTTGCTGAGTCATATCAGCCCCTCTAGCCTGACAGCCCCGCCCGTCGCCTCACATCCCCCCCTCCCCACCCTCCTGCGAAGGGGTGCTGCTCACTTCCTGGGCTGAGCCATCGGCCCGGCCCGTGGGAGGCAGCGCACGTGCACAGGGAGCTGAGCTGGTCCTGAGGCCGGGAAGGGGAGAGTTAAATCCCTGAGTCAGAGCAGAGTCACAGGACCCCCCGGAAGGGCAGTGGGGGCCCAGGCCCCGAGGTTGGCTGCATCTGCTGCGAACAGCTCTGAGGTCCGGGTCAGAGAGGGGGTTCAGCCATGGGTGCGGGGAAAGGAGGCACCACGGGTAAGGACCAACAGGAGTGGTGGGAGGGGAGGCGCGCTCCCACCTGCCCGGGTCCCCCAGCCGCTCCTCGCCTGGGCCTGGGAGCGCTGAGCACTGGGCTCGCCTGATCTGTTCTGCTCCCGCTCACCAAGCGCTTCTGGCAGCGGCTGCTCCCTTCGCCAGGTCAACGGCGTTTGCTTTTCTACGTCTATTACTTTCAGACTCGCACTGGGGCCTCTGAATTTCCCCGAGACGGAAAGTCACTGCTGGGGCCGAAAACATCGGCTCCCCTGCATCAGTGATGGTCGAACCCTGGACCCTGGACAGTTGCCCACCCACCGAGTGCTGACCCCGGGGGCTTCACGGCAGGTGGGCCGCCCGCCTGCCCCCAGGCAGGACCCCAGCGCCCCCGCCCTCCAGGCATGGAATGTGCTCGTATTCGCAGCATCTGTGCAGACATACTCAGCTCCGATGAGCCAGTAGCTCTAGGACGTGTGAATGGTTTGACTGAGCTGGCCGTCCGCTCCGTAGCGAGGACTAGGGCGCACTACTCAGCAGCCACCACCTCTCCTCCCTGCGAACAGAGCTCACCTTTCCCGGGCACCACCGATGTGCCAGCTCAGCAACAGCATTAGGCTCCCTCCCGCAAACGTGGCCAAGGAGGTGACGTGGATCACCGATGGGGGCTTCCAGAAGGCTCCTTTAAAGTGGCCTTCCCCTGCCCCTTTCTGCTGCCTGGGCTCCAGATGCGATGGCTGGAGCTCCAGCAACCCCACTGGAGCCACGAGGCAACACGAGCAGGGCCAGGTGTTAGTGAGGGTGAAGCCGCAAGGAGCCCTCCCGTCCTGTGCTCCCCGGGGCTCCTTACACCGAAGAGAACACACACGTACGTGTGAGCCACTGTCATGTGGCGTCTGTGTTGTACACATCCTCACCCCCTCAGAACCCTGACTTCCTGCTCCAAACTATGGCAAGCCTGTGCCTTCACGTCCCTCTACCGCAATCCTCCAAAATCCCCGTGGCTCTAGCTTCCCACCTCACCCTGTGTAGCCAGGAGCTGATCCAGAAAAGGAACGTCTAAATGTCACCAGTCCATCATCTCCCCTCGCGGCTCCGATCGCGGTGGAGAAGACGCCTGGCTCGCTCGCTCGCGGAGAGGTTTCTGTCCTCACCACACACGGCTGGGGGCACGCATTCCTGTCCCTCTTACAGAAACACCCTTGGCACTCTGTCGTCGGTAACGCTGGTCTCTCCTTCTGAGTATATTTTGTAAGTCGATCTTGTCGAGCTGCTTTGTGCAAACTCCGTGAAAATAATGTTTTCTGGCACTTGAGGTTATTGCTTGTTTTATTATTTCACAATCGTTTAAAATAACATCGCAGTTTTTCCATCCAGACGGCGAACGCAGCTCCACCGGAAGGCGGTTGGACATAGTAATGCCCCGATAGGAGCAGTGTTGTTGAAAGCAAAGCAGGCCCCCGACCACCCACAGTGCAAAGAGTGACGGGGTCAACAGCCAATCCAGATGGACCCCAGCATGCTCAGTGCTGAGCACTCAGAGAGATCGCCTCATTCATTCATTCACTCACTCCCTCACTCATTCATTCATTCAGTCCATCAGTCGATCAACAAACACTATTGAGCACCGGGCCCTGTGCTGGCCACGGGAGACACCAAGAAGACAAGACGCAGTTCGGGCCCTGCAGGAACTCAGAGTCTAGGGAGCAAACACGGACCGGCTAATAAATAAATATACTCTGGCCCCGAAATTGTTATAAAGGTGGCGTGTATCAAACATCAGAACAGAGACATGCACAAGCAATGACGCTATGACCCAAACATTGTGACATGAGGACAGAAAGCTCATTCCAGGGTGAGGCGTCGGGATTCCTGCGGGACCGTTTGCGGGGCACCTGGCCCGTTCCGATGGGCCTGCTCCACCAGTGGGTGGGCCACCATGTCCCAAGGAAGAGAGAGCTGGGCCCCCAGGTTTGCACTTGCATCTCTGACCAGAGAGAGGAGGAGGACAGCAATCGCTGGAGCGCAGCGTGTCCACGTGGCTGCCCACGTGCACCCCTGGGAGGGCTTGGCTGTCACCACGACCCCCTCCACAGAGACACTGAGACAGGCAACGTGGGCGGCCGACCTCTCGGAGGAAACGGCCCACTTCTCCCAGCGAGAGATGGCGCAGCCCGACCCATGCATCGAGAGCGAGCCTTCATCTGCCCTTTTAGCAGCTTTGGGGACCAGGGGCCAGAAGAAATTGGGAACCCCAACTTGGCATGGGAGTTCTAGGATATCCTCATCCCAAAATGGGTCTCCCTGCAGCTATCATTCTCTTAATCATTAAAAAAAGGAAAAAGGACCCAGCAAAACAGCATTTAAAATGAACGGCTCCACCCTGCCTTGCCACACCACCTGCTCATGCTGCGGGCTGCACATGCTGGGCTGTGCTCTATTACACGGACCTGGGCCCTATTACATGGGTCTGAGCCCTATTACATGGGCCCAAGCTCTATTACACGGGTATAAGCCCTATTACACGGGCCCACACTCTATCACACGGGTCCGCACTCTATTATACGGGTCTGAGCTCTATTACAGGGACCTGGGCTCTATTACACAGGTCCAAGCTCTATTACACGGGTATGAACCCTATTACACAGGCCCACACTCTATTACACGGGTCCGCACTCTATTACACGGGTCTGAGCTCTATTACATGGGCCTGCATTTTCTTTCCAGCTCGCTGACCTTGACATCCAGGTTGTTTAAAGCATTAGGCCTCAGATGAACTGTCTGAGTCTTAATTAGGAAAAATACATTTCAAAAACGTTTTAGATAGAGATGGCGCACTCGCAGAAATCTCACTAGAACGTACGCTGCCGCACTCACTGCACATTAGGCCCGCGTGTGCTGGTCACTGCTGCCCATGGGACCAAAGAAACAAGCCAATGTCCCCTCCACCAGATGCGGGGGGGGGGGGGAGCTCTGAATCTGGAAACTGGTGAAGAACGGGCTCCGCGCCCACCTCTCCCGGGGCCGTGCCCGGGCCCAGGCCCCTGTGCCTGTGGGCGTCCGGGTCCTCATCCGTCGCAGGGATCTGGACCGGAGGAGCCATGGGTCCTGATGGCCCAAGAGACCCAGACCGGAGGCGTGGGCTACGCTGCGGAGGCAGCTCTTCTGCCTCATTTCTGAGCCAGGAACGCAGCCCCGGTGGCATGCCTCCGGTCAAACGCCACGTCACGCCCGACCACAGCCACAGACGCTGCGGGGACCAGTGTCAGCGACCAAAGGGGAGCAGCAGAGCCCAGAGAGCAAGTCGACAGCCGCTCGCGGCCCCCACTCCGGGCTCAGTTTCACGGGTTTGGCAGCCCCATTTCTCTGACATGATGGGAGCTGACGGAAAAAGCACCTCAGCAGAGCTGCTTTCCTCCTGTAATAATATTTGTTGGTGTCTACGGGAACGGGAACGGGCGGCCGGTCCTGGCTGCGGTCCCACCGAGCGCCAGTGAGTCCGGAGGGAGCCTGTATCACACAGACCGCCGCCTCTGCAATGACGCTCTTACCGTGGAATGTCCACGTCTGCACACACAGAGAACATGCTACAGTGCGTCTCCACTGTAGCATGCTCCACTCATGGCCAACCTGTCTCCTCGCTTCCCCTCCCACCACCCCAGCTCCGGACTATTGTGAACTAACCCTCACATCACGTCCGCTCCCCTATCGGTGCTTCCACTCGTGTCTCTGAGAGACAAGGACTCTTCAAAAGCGTAACCATCCCTGTGGTTTTTTTAAAAATCTTTTCAGTTTAGTACATTTTTAAAAACTAAATTTTTATTGATTTCAGAGAGGAAGGGAGAGGGGGAGAGAGAGAGAAACATCCATGATGAGAGAGCATCGTGGATCGGCGGCCTCCTGCACACCCCCCACTGGGGATGGAGCCCGCAACCCGGGCATGTGCCCCGACCGGGAATTGATCCTCGACCTCCTGGGTCATAGGTCGATGCTCACCACTGAGCCACGCCGGCCGGCCAGTTAGTGCATTTTTAGGTTAACAGTACTTTTTAATATCAAACACTATCTAGTCAACAATACCTAGCTCAGGTTTCTCCAATTGTCTAGTTTTAAACGAGAACGTCTCCAAACCAGGGTCACACCGGTCCGCACACTGACACTGACGGGCATGCCTCTCGGATCGCTTCCCCCGCGTCTCCGCCGTGACTGCTGTGAGGTCGCTGCTGAGGGAGCCGGGCAGCCTCCCGGAGCGCGGTCAGGCTGTCGCCTCGTCACCACCGGCCAGCATGTTCCTCTCTTCGCCGTCTCCTCGGGTTGGTGGCGAGAACCTGGGGCCCGATGGGGCTCGGGGCTCCCGGGGCCGGGGTGGGTGCT
>NW_006289398.1:6909954-6915071 GCF_000327345.1 Myotis davidii
CTGCCACACCCCTCACCACCCCCCACACCCACCACCCCTGCCCTGAGTCCTGACCCTGAGGAAGAGCTCTGGGGGTCTCTGTGGGAAGGCTTGTGGGGCCCCCCGAGCCTCCATGAATCCTGACAGAGTCCTCCCACGCCCTGGCCGTGACCACAGAACACACAGCCCAGGGGGTCAGCTTCCACACGGGGGATGCCGGTCCCACCTGGGATGACTCGCTTCTGGGAGAACCCCTGTGGGCTGGTTGCAGCCCTAACCCCTGCCCACACGCCCCCTCCCTCCTCACTCAGCACAGAGCGTCCGCCACAACCCGGGCTCCCTGCGCCGCCTTCCTTCGTGCCATTCACAAAGTGAGCGGGAGGGAAGTCATGCTGGGCCGTCGGGAGGAAACGAATGCGTTGCCATCAGAGGGCACAGGTCTGAGGGGGTGAATTTCACCAGCGAGCCTCTCAGCTCAGGAGAAGACTCGGTCCCAGGAGCTGGGCTGGGCGCACACCCTCCCTGGCACCTGGCGGAGGCACAGGCGGAACGGGCAGCGCAGGTGGCACCGGCGGGAAGTGCGCCACCCGGTCCTCCTGGCTCGGTAAGGCCCTGGGGGCAAGCGCCACCTCTGAGCTGCGATTTCCCCTTTTCTAACCCGGGGCTGGCCGGGGACAGCGCGGCTGCTGGGACGTTCTGGGAGGGCGAGTCGGTATCAGCGCCCAGCGTGTGGCCACCACACACACACACACACACACACGCACATGCTCGCACACACATGCACACACACATACATGCACACCTATGCACACACGCACACATATACACACATGCACACATATATACGCACACGCACACACACGTGCACATGTGCACACACACATGCGCACACGCGCGCGCACGCACACACATACACACACACACATGCACACGCCGCCTGAGCATCGCAGGTGGCTATGGAAACCAGGGGCTGGACTTAGTGTTCAGTTAATTAACTTTTCATGTAAATCCTCCGTGTGGTTAGCGGCTACTGTGTCAGCCAGCTCGGCTCCAGCACATGGTCTCTAAGACCCGTCCAGCTCTGATGTTCTAGAACTCTCTAAACAGCCCTCCCACAGGCCCCCTCTACACACACACACACACACACACACACACACAGAGTCAAAGGCCTGACCTCAGCTGTCTTCCTCAAAACGAACAGCAGGGGTCCCCACCAACCTGAGGCACCGTGGTTGGCGTTTTCTCCGAGCCCAGTGAGCAATGCAGACCTGGCCCCACTGGGGGCTGTCCCTGGGATCAGCCACGTACAGAGCACCCCAAATGCCGACCCAGGGCTACACCCCCAGGAGCAGGAGTCAGGCTCCTCACAGGCCCCAGACAGCTGCCCGGCCGGTCACTCAAGTGGTCCTCCCTGTCCCTCCCGCTTCTCAGAGGTCCCCCCACTTTGGCCAGGACTAAAACACAACGAAAGTGCGGGTCAGGATACACGTGCCCAAGACACATTCTGCGGTTCATTTACAGAGCTCCCAGCCTCCAGGGGCGCTCAGGTGCCTCCTGTCTGATGATCCCGACCGACCTCAGGGACAAGCGGTAGCTGCAAACTAAAACAAGGGACGGGAGGGGGCAGCCCCCGGGGTGAGGGGGCGCTGGACTCAGAGCCCCTGCCGCTCTCCACCCACTGCAAACGGGCTCCCTCATTTCAGGAAGCCAACTGCAGACACCACTCCCCCCAGACTCCCTGGGGCACAGGCGTCACCCTTGCACGGACATTTGCACGGACACCCTCGCACGGTGGTTCAGCGCACGGGCTCTGGAGCAGCCTGGATCTGTGTTCAGTTAGTGGTCGGGTCCCCAGGTATAAAGCGACGGCTGAGGAAACTGCAAGAGACGCCGCAGCGGTGGGCGCTGTGCCATCGGCTGCCGTGTAAGAAGCCGTGCTCTCCTGCACTCGCTGTGACGCTGCTCGTCTTTCCTCCTCACCACGGCCTCGCCCCTGGGTTTCCCAGCCGGGCTGGAATGCTGTACTGTAACTAAGACATCGTAATCCAGCCTTCGCTTTATACCAGTGATTCCCAAAGTGGGCGCTACCGCCCCCTGGTGGGCGCTGCAGCGATCCAGGGGGGTGATGGCCACAGGTGCATTTGTTCTCACTTTTTTTGTATTACCTTTCTATTCTGAGTTCAGTAAATAGTTTCATAATTTCAAACTTCAGTGTTTCTAATTTACACCTTTCTTTACTATATTTTACGAAAAAGGTAGAAACATTAATACATATATCTTCCTGTTTAATTGCTATTAAAATTTTTTAAAAATTAATTTCCAGGGGGCGCTGAGTAATATTTTTTCTGGAAAGGGGCGGTAGGCCAAATAAGTTTGGGAACCACTGCTTTATACCGTCATCGTACAGCACAGCGTACACTCTGTCACCCCTCCCACCCCGCGCCCTTCCCGGGTGTCAGTTAAGCAGATAAAGAGACCTCGGTCTCCACTGGCCCACAGACACTGAGCGGCGACTGCCTGCCATGAGGCGGCCGGTGGATAAAGCGAGCACCGTACCCCACCCCACGCCCACAGGAGCCCGGCACCGAGCTCTGCACGCACAGCCTCAGATGTGGCTTCCGGCCACACGCATCCCCTCGGTTAGATGTGGTGCTGAATGCAGAGCCGGAGCCGCCCTCCAGCCCGACGCTGCCTTTCAAGTGGCTCAGCTCATGGCCACGGCCACAGCGGGGTCTGCATCCCTCTCTGTGCACGCGCTCAGTCAGTGCCCCCGTCCGTTCCTCCAGGTCACCCAAGCCGAACTCAGTCAGCTCTCCCAGACCCGACCCAACCCAACTCAGTCAGCTCTCCCAGCCCCGACCCGACCCAACTCAGTCAGCTCTCCCAGCCCCGACCCGACCCAACTCAGTCAGCTCTCCCAGCCCCGACCCGACCCAACTCAGTCAGCTCTCCCAGCCCCGACCCGACCCAACTCAGTCAGCTCTCCCAGCCCCGACCCGACCCAACTCAGTCAGCTCTCCCAGCCCCGACCCGACCCAACTCAGTCAGCTCTCCCAGCCCCGACCCGACCCAACTCAGTCAGCTCTCCCAGCCCCGACCCGACCCAACTCAGTCAGCTCTCCCAGCCCCGACCCGACCCAACTCAGTCAGCTCTCCCAGCCCCGACCCGACCCAACTCAGTCAGCTCTCCCAGCCCCGACCCGACCCAACTCAGTCAGCTCTCCCAGCCCCGACCCGACCCAACTCAGTCAGCTCTCCCAGCCCCGACCCGACCCAACTCAGTCAGCTCTCCCAGCCCCGACCCGACCCAACTCAGTCAGCTCTCCCAGCCCCGACCCGACCCAACTCAGTCAGCTCTCCCAGACCCGACCCAACACGCAGCTCAGTCAGCTCTCACAGCCTCGGTCCAGCAACGTCCGACTCCAAATACAAACAGAATCCACACCTAACACACACTCAGGGGAACCCTGAAGGCCGCTTACCATGTGGCTCCTGTGACCAGCCACAGGCTCTCACAGGGATGATGTAGGACATGGGTGACTAGCCACGCTCACCAATACCCCTCCCTGTAAGCGGCCAGAACATATGACAGGTCACCCTCTGTCAAAGGCACAGGTAACACAGACAACACAGGAGAGCCACCCGGACGCTGTTTCTTAGCTATTGACGCATAGCGAACCCACTGAGCCCCTAACCATCCATTGCCCGGCCCCCATCACCAGTCAATTACCAGATTCTGCCAGCTCAGGCCTTTGGAAGGTAAATGAGTAACGTCTTACATTGTTCTCCGAGGTGTGTGCGGGGCCCGGGAAGGGGCAAGAGTGCGCTGCCCCAGGTGAGTCCCTGGCCTGCAGGGCGGACGGGAGGGGGGACCCTGAAGGCTGACCCCTGTGTTCTGGGACCCTCCTTGTCTCCATCCGTCTCCCACCCCAGTGACGCTAAGGAAGATCCTAGCTTCCCCTCCGGCTGCACCTGACGCGGACTGTGATCTGCTCAATGAGGGCTCCCTCCATGTCCTGCCTCGCCCCGAGCTCGCTCTCTCTCTCTCTCTCTCTCTCTCTCTCGCTCTCTCTCTCTCTCTCTCTCATGCTGAGACCTCATGTGGCCTCGCCTTTGTCTGCAGCTGCCAGGAGCACTGTCTTCTCCTGTTACCCACACTCCGCCCTCAGCCGCTCACTGTTTGGAATTCACCTGGACCCTGCAGCCCCCCTCCCACCAGCTCTGCCAGGTGAGCAAGCCCGTCTCTCCCAGACACCTGTCTTCCCTAAGAGCCCAGCCTACGTGGCCGACCTGCCCCTTCAACTCTGAGAAGTGGAAGAAAAATCACGATGTTGCAGATCACCTACACTTTTTTGTTGTAAAGAATTAACACTCTCTCCCACCTCGGACGCCTGAGCAGACACCAGTGGCCTGCAGCCAGGGCTCTGCGCCGACTCCTGTCCTGGCCCCAGGAACCACAGAGAAACACCGAGACATGGCCACCAGGTCGCCGCTACCGTTGTCGGAGGCAGAGGTTCCTCCTTAACGAAACCTGCAATCACCCAAGGCCCGGAAATGTCTCCCGAGGGTGGAACCGAGAGCAGGGCCGGACGGGTTCCCGCCAGCCGTGCCCACTGCGGCCGGCACAGCAGTCGTGGGAGGCAGCGCGCACGTCCGTCCGTCCGTCCGTCCATCACATGACAGGTGAGCGGATGCGGGCCGTCCCAGGAGGCGTCCGCAGCGGCAGGAAGGGCATGGTGCCCGGACCAGCCCTGCAGACACAGGCAAGTAAGAGCAGCCGGACGAGGGACAGGTGATGGTGTGGTTTCACCTCGTGAAACGCCCAGGACAGCGCGTTCACAGACAGCGCGCGGCCGCGAGGCCACTGGGCTGGATGGTGGCGACGGTCGCACGACACCGACACCGTGAATGTGCCCAATGCCCCGAGTTGCACACGGAACCTGGTCCAAATGGCAGATTTTGCGTGACATGTATTTTCCCACAATGTTGAAACATGAACGCCAGTGATGTATCCAAAACCATCCGACGGCACATTTTCAAAGGGGGAACCGTAGGCCTGGTCTCACTGATGTGGCTAAGAAAACGGAATGAGCCGAGGGGGCGGGCGGTGCCGGTGGTCACAGCGGGCGCAGCAGCCC
>NW_006289398.1:6915085-6915474 GCF_000327345.1 Myotis davidii
GGCGGCTGGGCCAGAGCCCGGGGGGGCCGTGGGCAGGATGCTCTGGCCCTTCGTTACCTGGAAACCACCGCAGAGGAGCCCTGCCCAGCCCACACCTGCGGGGCCACATCACAACCAGAGCCTTTTCCTGGTGGGAACCTCGGAAAGGCCTCTTCCCTTGGCCAAACCCTAACGATCAAAGGACCAGAGGCTGCAGCTGCCCCCTCCCCACCGCGTGTCCTTCCTCTTCCTCGCAGGAGGAAGCCAGGAGCCCCGGCCACGCCCACCTCTAGGCCACCCTCCCCCCGGCCCCGTCTGTTGTGGAGACGCAAGGCCCCTGATCCGTCCCGTCCCACCCCACAGCCCGGCCCTGCAGACCAGACAAGCACAGTTGCTTCCTGGTCAGAGCA
>NW_006289398.1:6915533-6918390 GCF_000327345.1 Myotis davidii
TTTGTTGAAAGTGTACATGTGCCCCTTCCTCCCCCACTCACCTCTCCCTTCCCTGCCTGCCCTCCCAGCCTTCGCCCTATTGCCTGTGTGCAGGACAGAGTCCTGGCCGCTCCTGCTCCAGCCTCACCGGCTCCCGGCTCCCAGGCCCACGCACCTCTGTGACCACGGGGCGAAGGTCTCCGAGTGCTCCCACCGCTCCTCCCTGGCCCTCGCCGAGGGGCCCGCCTCGGGCTTCCGGCCCCCGAGCTGCAGGATGATGACGGCGCTGTTTAGGCCGCCGGGCTGGCGGTTGCTCCGGCCACGACGGGAAAGGCCGGGCTAGGTCCTTGTTTGGGGCATTTCGATCCTTCTCAGCTGTTTCTCGCTGTGAACAAGAACGCAGTGGAACTCCTTAAAGCGAAACGTTTATGCATCTCCACGGCTCTTCAGAAGCCACAGGCCTGACCTCCTGGGTCCAAGGTCACGCAGCGTGTGACAGCCACCTCTCTGCCCTGCCTTCCAGAAAGCCAGCGCGCTGGAAATGCCGCCAACACGAGAATCTGCGACGACAGGGGCTCCTTCTGGTTTCAGCTCGGAGCGATCCGCCAGGCAGCGGGCGCGAGTGCTCACAGCTGCACTTCCATTGCTGATGGCATGCGTGTGTGTGTGCATGTGTGTGCGTGTGCGTGTGCTCCCTCGGAGCCTCGGCCATGGCCCGTCAGGGACCCCCTTCCCCACTGGATGCGTTTAGAGATGAAGTTTCCAAACGGTTCTGTTGGATGGTGAGGTCTCAGCTGTTTCACGTAAACAGTACTTAAGTGAGAAGGCCTGGCAGGGGGTGGGGGGGCAGCTGAGAGGCCGGTGCTCTCTCTGAGCACCCCCCAAAGCCAACAGGACAACGTGGGGCCCCCCTCCTCAGGTTCCGAGGGCAGAGCCGCCTACGTCCGTCCCTCTCTGCTGTGAGCACACCCTATCCTCAGGGTCTCCAGCCCTCAGGCATCCGTTTCAGGAGAAATTATATGGAAAAAAGCTTCCAAACCTCAGGGCAATGACCCGGGGGTGGGGCTGGGGCTGGGGCTGCGGGACGGGGCGTTGGCCGCCTGCCGTCACTGCCGCCCTCCCCGCGCGGTGCCCGTCGGAAGTCCACCTGAACGTTTTGAATCTTTTTTTATGTAAAATAGCAAATAACTATTTTAAGAACTAAGTTTGTATAAACAGTAAGGACTCTAGGTTTAAGTTAAATTGTAAAATAAGCGAAAATATATTCAAGCATATCTGATTTCAAATATAAAAAATTAAAAATAAATAAGCGAGAACGCTGTCAGAGGAAGAGGGTTTCCGATTTAATTTCTCACTTTACCACGGGCTCCACGCCTCCCATCCCCTCAAAGGGAGGAGCGGCCGACCCCACGGGAAGTGACCTCACCTGCGAGACCAGTGACCACACGTCGCTCAGACGGCGTTTTCCAGTAACCAAGCCTCTGCCGCGGACAGAGACCCACATCCTCCAGGCCCCGTCTCTGTCACCAACGCGGCGCCGGGAAGCCCCGCTGCCTTCCCCCTCGCGGCCCTGCCTTCCTCCCTCGAGGCCCTGCCTTCCCCCCTCGCGGCCCTGCCTCCCCCCTCACGGCCCTGCCTTCCTCCCGTTCCCGGGGTGAGCCACACGCCCAGAGCTGTCCAGATTTGCTCACCCGTTAACATCGTGACGAAGGAGACGGACGTCCCAACTTCATTCCCACAGACTTTCTTCCGTGTGGCCTCTGTCTCCGCTGCAAAAAGCTACGTTGACTTTTCACAATGAAAATGTGCCCGAGCGTCTACAGCAAAACACAGGGAGGCTCCTCCTCCGTGGTGACAGCCCTCCACACCATTCCCATCAGAAATGTCCCTCCCACCAATAGCTAACCCTTTAAAACAGTGGTTCTCAACCTTCTGGCCCTTTAAATACAGTTCCTCATGTTGTCACCCAACCATAAAATTATTGTCGTTGCTACTTCATAACTGTCATGTTGCTGCTGTGATGAATCGTCATGTAAATTTCTGATATGCAGGATGGTCTTAGGCGACCCCTGTGAAAGGGTCGTTCGACCGCCAAAGGGGTCGCGGCCCACAGGTTGAAAACCGCTACTTTAAGCGAAAAACGGATAAGCCCTTTAACCTGGGGGTGTGTAGCTGCCTGTCACGTTGGCTTTGCCGTCACAGGAATACCGCTGAACAGTCATCGCGTCACATACGTCTTCAAAGTTGTGGTTTGAGAAGGTGTTTGTGAGTGTCCGTCTCCACGGCAGGGGGTGAAGAGGAAGCAACAGCATCCGGGCAAAACAACCCGATGAATGGATATCGACCAGCCTTTACCAGCACCTACAGTTAAGTGTCTCTATTCAACTCCTTGATCTCCTGCAGTATCCGTGTGACCAGCCCATTTTACATACAAGGACACTCAGGCCAGACAAGGAAGGTAACAGCTAGAAAGTAGCAGCGTCAGGATTTGAACCCGGCGCTCATATTCTTAATCACATGCCAGGGTGTCTGAGGGGCCCTGATGCCTCCGGAGCTGGGGTTCTCACAGGGGGTCTGTGAGCGCCTCCAGGCCACGGGCAGGCATCCGAGGTCTGCGCGCCTCCCTCGCTGTCAGACGTGCGTCTGTGCTGCTGTAGCTGAGACCCTGATATTTCAAACATAAAAAGGTGGAGATGGGCACAAGAACAGGCATATAGATCAATGGAATAGAATAGAGAGCCCAGAAATCAGCCGAACCAATATGTTCAATTAATATTCGACAAAGGAGGCAAGAACACACAATGGAGCCAAGATAGTCTCTTCAATAAATGGTGTTGGGAAAATTGGACAGATACCTGCAAGAAAATGAAACTAGACC
>NW_006289398.1:6919185-6921344 GCF_000327345.1 Myotis davidii
AAGGACTTGTATGCATGCATATAAGCATAACCAATGGACATAAGACACTGGGGGGTAGGGGAGGCCAGGGGATTGTCAAGGGCGGGGGGGAAAAAGACACACATGTAATATCCTTTGTAATACTGTAAGCAATAAAAAAAAGGTGGAGATGCTACTGTGGGAGACAGGGAAGCCCGACGGAAGCCTAAGGCTCGCAGACAACGTGGGGCAGGTGGGGACGACGTGAAACAGGCGGGAACGCCGCTTCCTCACTCAGCCGGGTGTGAGCTCGGTGAGCTGACTGGGTCAGACGAATGCTTTTCCTAACGGTGACCTGAAAGTCAGTGCCACTATCCCACGTGCCTGTCTCCATGTGGGGGTAACAGCAGCCCTGCCCTCGGAGCCAGGGTCTGGAGCAAGCCACGGATGCTCTCAGCCACGGATGCTCTCAGCCACGGATGCTCTCAGTCACAGACGCTCTCTATTGCAGTGACTACAGTGGTCGGTGTTTTCCTTTGATTTGAATATGACTTACTAAACCAGTGGTTCTCAACCCTGGCTGCACAGTAGAATCACCTGGGAATCTTTTTAAAATCCTGATTTCTGGACCTCATTCCGGAATCAAGATTTTTAAAAGATTCCCAGGTGATTCTAATGTGCAGCCAAGGTTGAGAACCACTGTACTAAGCAATCCTTCCAAAAACAATCCCACCTGGGAACGGGCGAGGTTTTTAAGGCCGATGATGCCGGGCCAGCCGAATCTTTTTAAAATCCTGATTTCTGGACCTCATTCCGGAATCAAGATTTTTAAAAGATTCCCAGGTGATTCTAATGTGCAGCCAAGGTTGAGAACCACTGTACTAAGCAATCCTTCCAAAAACAATCCCACCTGGGAACGGGCGAGGTTTTTAAGGCCGATGATGCCGGGCCAGCCTGAGACTGGGCCGCCCAGCCTGTCGTCGCACAGGAACAGGCAGGAGTGGGGTCAGGAGAGCCGCGTCTCCCCTCTGCTCCAACTCCGTGAGGCTGGGTACGTCTCCCATCTTCCTGGGTTGCTGTGAGCTTTTCAACAAGAGACTCTACTGCCTGCCACCTCCTACTTCCTTCCTGGGACAGGCGGGAGCTAGGGTTAGGGGACAGGGGCTGTCAATTCCTGGGGACGAGAGTAAGAATTCAAGACACTGTTACCCGGAGAATCTACAGTTTTATCACGGAAGCCTGGAGACGCTGGAAAAAGCCTTAACCTGCACAATTACAAGAATAACAGCAAGGCAAGGGGGCTTCGAGAAAGTCGCTGTGCAACAGCCACCTTTCCAGGGAGCGGCCCAGGTGAGTGTCGAGTCTGGACGCAGAGGGTTTAGACCTGATGAGCGGACCGCGTGCCAGCACAGCCTGTGGCCACCTCCTCCCCTCGGGTCCCCAACCTGCTGCCGGAGCCTGAACCTCCACCTGCCCCCCACCACTGAAATCTCGGGGTTCTTCATCTCCTTAGGAAACAGCTTTCCCAAGTCTGAATCCCCTCTGCTCCTCGACTCTACTCCTCAGGCACCCAGCACCCCCAGGCACCAGGCACCCCCAGGCAGTGGGCTCCCCCAGGCACTCAGCACCCTCAGGCACTTGAAGTTCAGGGCTGTCCTTCACCCCTAGGACGGCTCTCATCAAAAAACAGGCAATAGCAGGTGTTGGTGAGGGCGTGGCACCCGGAGCCTCACTCGCGGCGGTGGGAACGGGAGATGGCACAGGCTGTGAAAGACAGCCGGCAGCTCCTCCAAGACCAGACACGGTGTTCACGGACCCAGCAGTGCCGCTCCGACCAACGGAAGCACATGTCCTCACTAAACGTGCGCATCCGTGTTCCAGCAGCGCATTTACAGCAACAGAGACGTAGAAACAACCGGATGCCTCCGACGGGTGGATATGTAAGGAGAGCACGACAGGCCAGGCGGCGCAAGGGCATCGGCCATAACGAGCAGCGCGACACGGAGCGAGGCTGTCCCGGAGCCGTGGGCCGGCCGGGCCGTGACCATGCTGTGGGAGTGAAGGCATCCAGGCCAAAGTCCCCGGGAACGTCCAGATGGGCAAGCCCCGGACAGGAAGCACAGGAGTGGTGGCCGGGCAGCAGAGCGGGGAGGGGGCTGGGGGGCACGGGGCTCTGCTTTGGAGGGAGGGAGAGCTTCAAG
>NW_006289398.1:6923352-6932031 GCF_000327345.1 Myotis davidii
GCCGGCCGGGCCGTGACCATGCTGTGGGAGTGAAGGCATCCAGGCCAAAGTCCCCGGGAACGTCCAGATGGGCAAGCCCCGGACAGGAAGCACAGGAGTGGTGGCCGGGCAGCAGAGCGGGGAGGGGGCTGGTGGGCACGGGGTTCTGTTTTGGAGGGAGGGAGAGCTTCAAGACTTAGGTAGCATGCCGTAACCGGTTTGGCTCAGTGGATAGAGTGTTGGCCTGCGGACTGAAAGGTCCCAGGTTTGATTCTGGTCAAGGGCATGTACCTTGGTTGCAGGCACATCCCCAGTAGGGAGTGTGCAGGGGACGGCTGATCGATGTTTCTCTCTCATCGATGTTTCTACCTCTCTATCCCTCTTCCTTCCTCTCTGTAAGAAATCAATAAAATATATTTTTAAAAAAGACTTAGGCAGCAGCTGTGGGTGCACCGCCTGTGAATGTACTGAACACACTGCCCTGTGCACGTTGACGTGGTGAACGCTACGGAAAGGGAGGAATTATATTTCAATGTTTCTAAAGTGCTGTCTTCCCCCTAAACTGAACCTAGCACCTTTAAATGGCCCCCCAGAGGGCAGAGTCTGCAGGGCCCCCAAAGGGCTGGAGGCGGAGCGGCCAGGGTCTCCAAGGGCGTCTGTCCGTCTGTCTGTCCAGGAAGGACCTCGGAAAGCGCTCCCTGTCGGAGCCCCTCTCTCGCCCGCAGGCCTCAGAAAGGAGGCTGTGGGGAGGCCACCAGCTGCTGCGAGGAGGGAAGTGATGAGTCACTGTCAGTGCGAATGACACACAGATGCTGTGGTTCTGGGGCCCGGCTGTCTCCCTCCCCCCCCCCCCCCCCCCCTATGAGAGGCTGGTGTTTCAAATGTGTGTTTTTGTACATCCTGGTCCCTGCACTGGCCTGTGCAGGTGAGAGGCCTTAGTGGGGGCCTCGCCAGCGTCAGCCTCCGCTCCTTCCCTCCTGCTCCTTCCCTGGCTCGCCCTCTGGTTTAAACATCAGCAGGAGCAGACGTGCCTGAAGGAGCACCTCCCTCCTGAAGGAGCACCTCCCTCCGTCAGGCGGGCCGGCAGGGAGGACGGGAGAGAGAGGCGGCCACTCCCGATGGCAACCCAAGAAAAAGAAAAGACACAGCCCAGCGAAACGATTTGCAAATGACATGTCTGACGAGGGGCATGAGAGGCATTTCCCAAAGAAGATAAGTGAACGTCGTAAATGCATCACCAGTCGTGAGGGAATGCAGCTCGGTGCCTACGGCTCTCTGAATGCGTCTGGCGGTCTCCTTGGCTTTACAGGAAAAGGGAAAATAAAGTAATGCAATTCAAAACCACCGTAAGAGACTACGTCCCACCACCAGTAGACCAGTGACTTAAAAGTAATAATCAGTAACAAAACTGGCAACGAGGCAGGACGTCGGGGCCTTCGCGTGTGTTTAGGGGAGTGTGGTGCGGTGCGGCCACTTGGGAAAACTGTTAGAAGTTCCTCACGACATTGGGCACAGACTTCCCCTGGGACCCAGTGAGCCTACTCTTCGGCCATACACCAAAAAACTGAGAACACATTTCCACCCAAAAAACACTGATACTCCTTTATTTTTTATTTTTATTTTTAATTTTTTATTGATTTCAGAGAGGAAGGGAGAGGGAGAGAGAGATAGAAACATCAATGATGAGAGAGACTTACTGATCGGCTGGGGATTGAGCCCAAAACCCAGGCATGTGCCCTTGACCGGAATTGAACCTGGGACCCTTCCCTCCGCAGGCCGACGCTCTATCCACTGAGCCAAACCAGCCAGGGCCAAAAAGCATGTACATAAATGTTACAGCTGCATATCTATAACAGGTAGGAAGTAGAAACAGCCCAAATTTTCATCCCCTGACGAATAGCTAAATCAATGTGGTGGTAAATGTGATGAAATATTTCACATCAAAAAAGACTAGCGTGCCCGGCCAGCGTGGCTCAGTGGTGGAGCGTCCACCTAGGAACCAGGAGGTCACAGTTCTATTCCCAGTCAGGGCACATGCCTGGTTTGTGGGCTCCATCCCCAGTAGGGGGTGTGCAGGAGGCAGCTGATCCATGATCCTTTCTCATCAGTGATGTTTCTGTCTCTCTCTCCCTCTCCCCTTCTCCCTGAAATCAATAAAAATGTTTTTAAAAAATAGGAAATATTATAGATTTGAGAAGCAGTTAAAAGCACAAAAGTCACTGTTAAGCATAACCATGCTCATGTGGACTAAAGTATAGTCACAAGATACATGCATTTTGTTTATGTAAATTCCAAGGGGGTGTGCAGGAGGCAGCTGATGGATGTTTCTCTCTCATTGATGTTTCTAACTCTCTATCCCTCTCCCTCCCTCTCTGTAAAAAAATCAATAAAATATATATATATTTTTAAAAAGGACTGAAGTACTGACCCATGCTACATGAACCTCAAACGCCTGTGCTAAATGGAAGGAGCCGGTGAGAGAAGACCACACATTATACAATCCCACGAAAGGAAATGCTCAGAATAGATACCTCGATGGAGACAGCGTGGGTGAGCGGCTGTCCAGGGCAGGGGAGTGGGGCAGGGAGGTCACGGAGTGACAGGGCTGCCTTGGGAAATGATGAGAATGTTCTAGAATTAACCATGGAGGTGGTTGCACACCTCGGGAAGGATATGCTCACCGTCCACATGATGGGGGCAGAGCAACCACATTCACAGGAAAAGAAACAGACCGTCCAGTTTCCTTAGAGGTTTTGGGTGACTGAGCACTTGATTCCCTCTGAGGCCGCACTCACCCTCGCCAGAGGCCGGCCCTGGCGGGAGGGCCCTGACGCACCAACAACCCCGGGAAAAGGAAACCCAGGGCTCCGCGCCCCCCGGGCGTGATTTCTGGGAAAGTCACCCCGAGTCTGAAGTCATCGGGGTGTTAACCCCAGGGTGGGCACACACCCACGTCCTGACGGGACACGGACCACAGGGCCACGATAGCATCGTCCTCAGCTCCGGGAAAGAGCAAAGGTGTTGATTGCTCATAGGAAGCCGGATGCTGTGCCTTCAGGTCCGAGGCTGAGCCACCCCAGGCAGGAGCCCAGTGTCGGAACTAAACAGCCAGGTCGCCCTAACCAGTGTGGCCCAGTGGATAGAGCGTCGGCCTGTGGACTGAGAGGTCCCAGGTTCGATTCCGGTCAAGGGCATGTACCTGGGTTGTGGGCACATCCCCGGTAGGAGATGTGCAGGAGGCGGCTGATCGATGTTTCTGACTCTCTATCCCTCTCCCTTCCTCTCTGTAAAAAATCAATAAAAAACAGCCGTGACTCACCCCTGTTCTCCTTCAGCTAAATCCAGAAGGAAGAGGATGGGAGGGAGGGAGGGCAGGAGAGAAGAAGGGAAGGAGGGAGGGGGAGACAGGTGTCCAAGTCTCTGTCATAGGTAGTTGGACGGACATGAGCAGAGCAGGGGCGATGGGCCAGGTACCAGAGTCTCCAGGCGGAGAGCCCGATGCCCAGCCAGGGACCGAGCTGGGAAAGCAAGGACCTCGCCCAGGGTGACCTACCCCCCAGGATTGCGCTGGTCGTGCGGTTGGACTCCTGACCTCTCCTCCCTGGAGGCAACATCTAGGCCTCAGTGGTGTCTCAGCCCCAGGCCCGGGAAAGCAGCAGCACCAGACCAGCGATGCCACGGCTGCCTCGGGACCCGCCGCACTGACCCAGGACCCTGCCCCCCACTCAGCACCGGCCACTCGGGGAGACCAGGACCCCTGGGAGCGGATGGACACTCTGCTGAGCTCCTCCCCTAAGACCCCCCAGACTCACAGCCTTTAAAGCCCTCAGGGCAGAGGGCCGGCCCACACCCCCTCCAGGGAGCACTCAGTGCCATCCCCCCCTCACTTCCCCCGCGGGCAGGCATCTCCTAACCTCTGAGGGGCCCCAGGAGACTTGGCACCAGGGGAGCCGTGAGCAGCAACAGCTCGTCCTGGCTGAGTCCTGAGCCTGTCCCCAGGCCCCTGTTCTCGGGCTTCCCTGTGAGCTGAGCAGCCGGCCTGGGCTCTCTGTGGCTTCTCCTAGGCCCGTGGTCGGCAAACTGCGGCTCCAGAGCCACATGCGGCTCTTCGGCCCCTTGAGTGTGGCTCTTCCACAAAATACCGACTTCTGCGCATGGGCCACGAAGTCTCAATCGCACTGTACATGCGCGCCCGCACATGGTATTTTGTGGCATGTGGCTCGCCGCAGTTTGCCGACCACTGTCCTAGCCCCAGGGGTTCTCAACCTTGGCTGCACATTAGAATCACCTGGGAATCTTTTTAAAATCCCGATTTCTGGGCCTCCTCCTCTTTTAAAAAGATTCCCAGGTGATTCTAACGTGCAGCCAAGGTTGAGAACCCCTGGCCTAGGCCCTCCTGCCTCGCTGTCCCAGCTTTAACAGACAGCACACCTGGGCACCTGCCTTCGCAGGAAGCACCGGCCACCTGATGTGCTCGCAGCGGCCAGTGCATCCCGCCCGCTGCGCGCACCTGTCTCCTGGCTGAAATCCCTCCCTCCAGAGGCCAAGCACCGGACCTCGCCCTCTTGCCGGTCACGGGTCTAAAGCTGTGAAGTCCGTCCGTCGGGGGGAGCACCAGCCGAGGTCTGCAAAGAGCCAGCCCCTCCCTCCAGCAGCGCCTGCCCACACCTGCCTCGGGCCCCAGGCGGCGCACAGCTGTCCCGGACGAGGCGGGAGGGGAGTCCAGGCAGGAGCTTGCGGACAAACAAGGCACCGCCTGGCCCGGGCCCTGTGGCTCCTTCCAGAACCCAGAGATGACCAGGAAGAAGTTTGGTCAGTGACCACGTGTGAGGACAGCTTTTAAAGCTCTAACGTGAGCCGTCACGAGAGCGCCCACCCCATTCGTGGGTGTGGAGGACAGTGCTGCTGATGCGGGAAGCTGGACGCCTCTGATCAGGGGACACGCAGGCCTTCCTAGGGGTGTGCTCCCTTCTGAGGCCCCCGAGGCCAGGGCTCAACTTTGAAACTTAGAGAAAGAGAGAGAGAGAAAGCCACATCCTCTGAGCGCACTATAAAGAGCGGTCGGTCAAGGACGGAGAACAGATCCCACCCACCTGGCTGGCTGGGCAGCATGAGGGACTCCCAGGCGGCTCTGGCCTCCGCTCTCTCCGCGGCCACCTTTCTCCTGCTCCTTCCCGGAGGTAAGACGGGTCCCTGTCAGGTCCATGACCCCCCGGAGCGGGCGGTTCCCCGCAGCCCCGCACTCTGCCGGGGGCTGTGCATGTCTGCGCGAGAAGGAACAGCGTCCTCGTTCTTCTGCACAATTTCTTCGCAAAAAGCAGCTCGCTGCTGCCCCGTAAACTGCCCACGAGGACGCGTGGAACTGTCGGCAGCCCCTGAGGGAGGAGCACGCAGCGCCTCTCGGGAAGGGCCCGGCCTCTGCCTCTCTTGCTACAGAAATGCAGGCGGTTTAAGGAGTCAACAGGCGCAGGACCCACACCTGCAGCAAATCAGGGATGAGCAGGGTTATAGTCGCATGGCTGGTGGCTCACTGGGTAGAGCATCGGCCCAAGCACCGAAGGGTCACAGGTTCGATTCCCAGTCAAGGGCAGGTACCTAGCTGGGTTGCTGGTTTGATCCCTGGCCCCAGGGTGCCTGCGGGAGGCAACCAATTGATCTCTCCTCCTCCTCCTCCCCCTCCCTCCCCCTCCTCCCTCTTCCCTTCCACTCTCTCTAAGAATCAATGGAAAATTTCTTTCATGTCTCTCCGGGCTAGTGTGTCCTTGGACCCTGGACACGGAGAGCTGTCTTGTGCGTCGAGCGGATTCGTGGCTGTGCTGGGACGCGCCTGCTCTGTGCATCAGCGTGAAGCCCCGGGGAACCACGCTCTCTCTGGGGGTTAGAAGGCCCTGGGCGGCTGATTTTCCCTAAACCTTCTGGAGGGCAGGGCTCCGGCCCGGGCTGGCCTCCTGGGCAAGTGAGGGGCAGCGTGGGCTTCCCAGGGTCACGCCGTGGAGGGGGAGTGGGGGCAGCAGCTGAGGGTACAACAACCTTCTCCCCGGAAATCCCCAAGGAACGTCTCTGGTGCATCTTGCACCTGAAACTGAGAAGAAATTCTTAAAATGCACGGTGGCAGGTCATTTGGGACAAGAGGGAGGGCACGGTGTCGGCTGGGCCCAGTAGGAGGCTGTGCGGGCGCGTCAGGTTCTCACTCGGTGAACGAGAGCAGGTAGAGCTCCGTCCTAGCTGTTCCTCAGAGGAAACAATCCCCAGTCCCCTGGCCCCCCGACCCCTCAGGCCCCCCAGGCACCCCTGCCCCTCTGCTCCACTCGATGTCCTGCCATCAGAGAGCAGTGTGGGCCCAGCGAGGCTCAGGCCAGGGAGGCAGGGCTGGTGATGAGAGATGAGACTCAGCCCCACAGGCGGAACCCTCCGGAGGCCTTTAAATCCTGAGCCCCTGCCCGGCCCCAGCGGGTCCCACCGATTTTCCCTCTGGGTGGGAACCAGGAGCGGCTCGTGTTGAAGCCGCCCCCTCTGTCTAAGGCCGCCTGCAGGGGTGGGTGGTGGGGTGCGTGGCCTTCCTCCGAGGCGTGTGCGCATCACGCAGGCTCTGCGCCACGTCCTGCGAGTGGCTTTCCCACCCCCGGAGGCCCCCCGCGCATCTGGGGACCTGCCTTCACAGGAGCACCGGTCCTCAGTTCCTCTCCCTCCCAGAGCCCAGTGGCCCCGCCCCATCCCTCTGGCAGCCAGAGCCCCGCGGGGGGCCCTCCCCCCCACTCCCGCGTCCACACCTGACTGGGAACCTGGCGGGACTCCCTTTAATATCGGTCCTGGCCCCGGCCCCTCTGAGGAGCCACAAGTGTGAGAGAGCAACAGTGTGAGAGACTCCGGAACTCGGGGTGCAGGGAGGGCCCCGGGGAGGGCCTCACGCAGCCCACACCTCCGGCCCCATCTCCCTGTCCCGGGAATGAGTCCAGACAGACTCCTGTCCGTGGTCGGAACCTGGTGAGGGCAGAGGCGGGAGCGGCACCTTCTCCCTCCCTCCCCGACGTCCCGGGAAAGCGCTGAGGTCAACCGCGGGGTCAGCCAGAGCCGGAGGGGCCTGGAGTGCAATGGGTGCTTCCTCCCACGTTGGGAGGGGAGGGCAGAGGTCAGGGAAGGACGTCTCCGGGGATGGTGACAGGCCTCCCGGGCAAGGTGGCAGCTGGTATGGGCTTTTGCAAGGACCTGGTGTGAAGGGGCAAGCTCAGGCTGCAAGGGAGGCACTCGGAGTTGTCAGCATCACCAGCATCTCCCGGAGCAACTGTTCCCTGGAGACCAATGCACACGGCCTGCCCACCCCCCAAAGGGCCACATTTCCAGCCTGGCGATCCTGGAAGGGACAGGGTGTGCTTCTGCGGGGAAGGAGTGGGACCTCTGGGAGTGACCCGTGGGCAGGGCCTTGCACTCACACGCCCACGGGGAGCCGTGGGGATGGGGTGCTCCCTGCACTCCTCGCCACGCAGATGGCCCCTCTGGTCTGAGAAGCGAGGCTTTGGGGGGCGCTCTGGGCGGCTCAGCCGGCGGTGACTTACCTCTTCCCTTTGCACAGGCCTCTGCGCGAGGATAATCGGAGGAACAGAAGTGGCTGCTCACTCGAGGCCCTACATGGCGCTGATCAGAGGCACAAACGACAGCTTGTGCGCCGGGGCCCTGATCGCCGACGCCTGGGTCCTGACGGCCGCCCACTGCGCCCTGTGAGTGTTTGCACTTCAGATGAGAGTGGGCAGGGTCTTCCATTTGGTGTCTATTCATTTGAAAAGTAAATGCCACGGAACGAACCTTTAGCATAAAGTGAGGGAACTGGGGCGGACCCTCCTTCCGACAGCCACCCCATGTGTTCACACCCAAGGTCGTGCAGATGGGGCCCCTGATTCTGAACGTTTTTCCATTTAAGGTAAGTTGGTGGCTCTTACCGCCGCCCTCAGGGAGTTACTCTCCGGCACCTGGTGACTTTGCTTCTGTCCCCAAGCCACTGGGAGCCTTGTTCTCCAGAGAGCACAGCTCGAAGGCCTCTCACAGCTACGGGGGCGAGGGCCGCACTGAACCCCAACAGAGACCCCACAACTTGGCTTTGGTGCCACGGAGTTATCATTTGTTTTCAATAAACCCAGCTTAGCTTGTTGTGAATGCACTGGCGATGGTAGCAATGATGATGGTGATGGTGATGATGGTGATGGTGATGGTGATGATAATGATGGTGATGATGGTGATGATGATGGTGATGATGATGATGATGATGGTGATGATGGTGATGATGATGATGATGATGATGGTGATGATAATGATGATGACGGTGGTGATGATGGTGATGATGATGGTGATGATAATGATGATGACGGTGCTGATGATGGTGATGATGATGGTGATGATGATATGATGGTGATGACAATGATGAAGATGGTGGTGATGATGGTGATGGTGATGGTGATGATAATGATGGTGATGATGGTGATGATGAGGGTGATGATGATGATGATGATGGTGATGACGATGATGATGATGGTGATGGTGATGGTGATGATAATGATGGTGATGATGGTGATGATGAGGGTGATGATGATGATGATGATGGTGATGACGATGATGATGATGGTGATGGTGATGGTGATGATGATGATGGTGATGATGGTGATGATGTTGGTGATGAGGTGATGATGGTGATGGTGATGATGGTGATGG
>NW_006289398.1:6932044-6936292 GCF_000327345.1 Myotis davidii
ATGTTGTTGGGGAGGCTGTGGATGATGTGATGGTGATGATGGTGATGATGATGATGATGATGGTGGTGATGATGGTGATGGTGGTGATGATGGTGATGATGGTGATTGTGATGATGGTGATGGTGATGATGATGATGATGGTGATGACAGTGATGATGATGGTGATGATGGTGATAGTGATGATGATAACTTCATAAACATCTTGTTAGTCTTTCAAGTGCCCATTTGTTATGAGCTGCAGACGAGCGTTTGCACGGCAAGCACCTTTAGAGATGGGTCATGAAAGTGACCGGCCGTGATTCAAAGGCGCAAACCCGTTCATATGCTGCGTCTTTTCCAGGAACAGATCATCGCAGGTCATCCTGGGGGCTCACTCCCAGTCCAAGCAGGAGCCGGAGAAGCAGATCATGTCGGTGAAGAAGCAGATCCCCTTTCCGCATTATAAAAAGAACAGGCACGAGGGCGACCTTCAACTTCTGAAGGCACGTACCTTTGATTTCCTTTCAGTTGACTCCAACGTCACAGGACCTCCTACCATCTGGCCACCTGCGTGGTGAGCCTTCTCGGTGCCCCGATAGCTGCAGACTGTAGCTATGGGAGGGGGCTCCTAGGGTTATGAGCATGCCAATATTTTATGATCTCATTCTTTTAACTCTTTATGCTTTCTTCCCACAGCTGGGGCGAAAAGCAACAATTAATAGACATGTGGCTATTCTCAGTCTCCCAAAACGGGGGGAAGACGTAAAACCAGGAACCAAGTGCCGTGTGGCAGGCTGGGGGATGATTCACAATAGCAAGCTATCTGCATCCGATACGCTGAGAGAAGTCTGGGTCACCGTCCTGGACAGGGAGACCTGCAACGGCCCCAAATACTACGGCCATAACCCTGTGATCAGACGGGATATGATCTGTGCTGGAGACCGCAGAGGCGGGAAAGACACGTGCAACGTAAGTGAAAGACGACCCCTCACTTTGGCTGTTGGGTCAAGTTGTGTAGAAATAGAAAAGGCAACGTTACGCTTAGTTCTCTCGTCACGCTGAGCCCTCTCGTCACGCTGAGCCCTCCCGTCACGCTGAGCCCTCCCGTCACGCTGAGCCCTCTCGTCACGCTTAGTCCTCTCGCGGCCATGGCTTCCGCTAAGGGGGTTGTTTAGAAAAAAGGACAGGTTGGCTCCTAGTGCCTAGGTGGACTGTGGTATCTTCTGGATTTTATATCAAAGCCACCAGAGAAGCAATGGTTTTTCCCCCTCATGTTAACGTATGTCTGCCTAAATGTAGCCTTAGCCCGTTTGGCTCAGTGGATAGAGCTTTGGTCTGCGGACTGAAGCCAATAATGAGTCTCTCATCATTGATGTTTCTCTCTCTCTCCCTCTCCCTTCCTCTCTGGAGCATATATATATATATACTAGAGGCCCAATGCACGAAATTCATGCAAGAGTAGGCCTTCCTTTCCCTGGCCGCCGGCAGGCACCTGAGACCCGGGCTTTCCTCGCAGTCCCGACTTCATCTGGAAGGTCATCTGGAAGGACATCCTGAAGGACGTCCGGTCTAATTAGCATATTACACTTTTATTATAGATTTTAAGATATGTAACACTCAGAAGAGCCCTTCTGTGCCCTGCTCCCCACATCTCAGCACACCCCCAAAATGCCTCTGCCGTGTGCCCCGGCAGGTCTGAAAGGCCTGTCATTCCAAGCCAACTGAGGGCTCAGCGAGACTCCACAGCCTCCGGGACCCGAGCTCAGTCCCCAGGAAACAGCTTCCGAGCGTGGCCCACGGAGAAGGGACGGGTCAGGGCCCCGCGGGAGGAGGGAGGCAGGAGACGCACTTGCCGTGTTTGAACTCTGAGCGCTGACTCGTCACCTCCCACCTTTTCCAGAGACCCTGAGCCTCATCCAAGAGGAGAATGGGGTGTGGGATGTGGGAACCAGAGTCTGTCCCCCTTCCCGCTGCTTTTCGTCGTGAGAAGCTGACGGCCTTCCCTTCGGGACCAGGCTGGGCCAGTCCCGGGGGTGGGGGGTGGCACCTGCCCTCAGAGCCTTCCACTTCCCCTACCCCGCCCTCTCCTGCCCTCACCGCTGTGAGAACCACATGCAGCATCCGGAGACCCCTGCCACCTGCTCCCCCACACCCACGCTTAGTCATCCCTTGTCAGCGCTCAGGGCCGTTGGTGGATTCCACCTGAAGGACTCCTGGGACAGTCAGGCACTGTGTTAGGCGGGTGCCATGTATCTGTGCGGGGAGGACCCCGCTTCTCACAGGGCTCCTCACTTCACACCCTCCTAGGCCTGTTCTTACAGGAAAGGGAGGCCCCAAGGTCTAGGCATGGCCCTCCTGGCACCACCCGCCCAGACGCCGGGCCTCCTGTGACACGAGGCTGACTCTAGAATCCCCCGGGAGGACACACCGGGAGGCCCCGTGGGGAGGAGAGAGCAGGGCTCCCAGCCCCAGGAGCCTCCGCTGTGTAGGCTGAGCTGGACGTGCAATCCCTGAGGCCGGAGCCTCCATCCGCAGCCCTCACGCGGGAGGCGCAGGGAGAAGGGTGTCCACGGGAGAGGGTGACGGGACAGGCTTTGGTTTTCCTTCTTTGGGAAGACAGTTGTCCGCTGGAGAAACAAAAAACCATGGTTTCTGTTTTGTGCCTCAAATCCCATCATTTGACGATTTGACCCCGAGTTCTTCAGCTTTTGAGAAAATGACAAGCAGGAGAGTTCCTTTCCTAAAGCAGAGGCTGGATCTCAAAGTCACAGGATAACAGACAGCGGTACACGTTTCACTGTAACTCTCACTGGTCCGCACGTTAAGCCGATTTAAAAACATTAAAATATCCCCAGCGGTTGGGTTTTTAAGCGCTAACTTTCCATTAAGTGACGGTCGGTCTGAACTCCGCGTTCCGTGCTCGGTGCTCACAGCCCCTCCCCTCTTGTCTCACAGGGGGATTCCGGGAGCCCCCTGATCTGCGAGGGCACCTTCCGGGGCGTCACGTCCTTCGGGAAGCCAGGCAAGTGCGGGGACCCCCGGGGCCCTGGCGTCTACATGCTGCTCTCCCAGAAGTACCTCAGCTGGATCAGGGAGACGACGCGGAGGGCGGCTTAGGTCGCTGACCGCCGCTGCACTGGCTGCCGCGCCTCAGTCCTGCCAATAAAATCCCATCAATAAAATCACTTGCGCCCTGACTGGTGTGGCTCAGTGGATAGAGTGGCAGCCTGCGGACTGAAGGGGCCTGGGTTCAATTCCGGTCAAGGGCATGTATCTTGGTTGCGGGCACATCCCCAGTAGGAGATGTGCAGGAGGCAGCTGATCGATGTTTCTCTCTCATCGATGTTTCTAACTCTCTATCCCTCTCCCTTCCTCTCTGTAAAAAATCAATAAAATATATTTTTTAAAAAAATCACTTGCACGACTGCGCCGGGTCCTCGCCTGTCACTCCTGGGGGCAGGTCCCCGCCGGTGAAGCGAGGCAGGGCCACAGCCTGGCCGGGGAGGGGCCGGGGCGGGCACCCATGTTACCCGTGTCACCCATGTCTCAGGTGATACGCAGAGTCGGGGTTGGAAATGGCCGGAATAACCACCCACAGGAAACTCGGCCACTGCTGTGCGTCTGTGCGGTGGACTATTGCCCAGCGATGAAAGAGGGCGAGCTGCCGTCACAGGCAGCAGCATGAACTGACCGTACAAACGTGATGCTGAGCGGAAGAAGCCAGACGAAAAAGATGGTATTTTCTGAGTGACTCCATTTCTCTGAAGGTTGGCATCAGGCAAAACTAACCCAGGGAGGCAGGTTAGAATCGCAGAAGGGTGCCGAGTGGGAGGAGGAGACGGAGCGGGCAGGAGAGGGGAGGAGGACAAGGGGGGGAGGTAGCAGAGAGGAGGGGGAGGGTCAGAGACGGGTGTGGGACTCCCGCAGAGGAAGCAAAGTGCGTCCCTGAGCGAGAAGCCCAGAGCCGCACCCCCTCAGAAGGCCCCTCGTCCAGCCGGACCCTCGGCCTGCCACCTGAGTCTCAGTATGAGGCAATGCCATCGGGCTCTCGTAGGAAGCATGGGTTTAATCTAACACATGGCTCTGTCGCTTAGACGTGGGCACTCAGGGCCAGGGCTGGCAGCAGCGCCCCCCACAGGCCGGGCCGTCCTCTGCGGCCGCGCCATCAGGTGTCTGGGCTCAAGGCCATGCAGCGCCCAGCCTGGGGGCCGGTGGGAGAGGAGGCTGGTGGCCACTGTCCAGCTGGTGCTGAGGCTGGGAAGCCGCCGG
>NW_006289398.1:6936488-6937419 GCF_000327345.1 Myotis davidii
TCCTGGGAGCCAGCAGGGCCTCCCTCGGGGCTCCAGGCCCCGTCCCTGCTCCTTGGGCTCCTGCAGCTCAGGCCGCCCTTGCCCTGGGGCCACAGGCTCAGGGTCGACCCCTGGAGCCACACGCCTCCTCTTCCGGTGTCTCTTGTGAGGACACTTGTCGTTGTTTGACGGATTCGACATATCCACGTTTACAGTAAGTGCCTACAAGCAGGCCGCCATCCGTGCCGTCTTCCTCGTGCCCCAGCAGCACCCAGGAGCCTGCTGAGCGCGAGCACTGCACACGGAGCTGCCACTGCATGAGCCCCGTGGGGGTGGGACGCCAGCGGACAGCAGGCCCAGGCCCAGCTGGCTCCTCCAAAATCCAGCTGCAGGTGTCGGCCAGAGCACGGGACGCATGACGCCGTTTCAACGTCCAAGGCCTGGTCTGCACAGTCACTCCCGCGCTCACCGAGGACCCAGACGCCGGGTCCTCACGCCTGGCTGCCGGGAACAGAGTGCATCCCCGCACCTGCTGGGACGCGGGCTTCTCTCTGAGCCGTCAGCCTGCGGGGAGCCAGGCTGCACCCCCCAGGGTCCTGGGGGCCCTGCCGATCCTCGCAGGCGATGGGAAACAATGAAGTAAAGACAGTGGTCGTGCCCTAACTCGTGTGGCTCAGTGGGTAGAGCGTCAGCCTGCGGACTGAAGGGTCCCGGGTGCGATTCCGGTCAAGGGCATGTACCTTGGTTGCGGGCACATCCTCAGTGGGGGGTGTGCAGGAGGCAGCTGATCGATATTTCTCTCTCATCGATGTTTCTGGCTTTCTATCCCTCTCCCTTCTAGTCTGTAAAAAATCAATTAAAAAAATAAAATTAAAAAAGACAGTGGTGCCGAAACCAGTTTGGCTCAGTGGATAGAGCGTCAGCCTGCAAAGTGAAAGGTCCCAGGTTCGAT
>NW_006289398.1:6937505-6939434 GCF_000327345.1 Myotis davidii
CCCAAGTATCCTAACAAAAAGGTTTATGTTTTTAAAGATTTTTTATTGAATTTTAGAGCCAGAGGAAAGGAGGGGGAAGAAAGGGAGAGAAAAACATCACTGTGAGAGCAGAGGGGGAAGAAAGGGAGAGAAAAACATCACTGTGAGAGCAGAACATCAATCAGCTGCCTCCTGCACACCCCCTACTAGAAATTGAGCCTGCAACCCTGGCATATGCCCTGACCAGGAATCCAACCCACCTACTGAGCCAGATGTTTCTAACTCTCTATCTCTCTCTCCCTTCCTCTCTGTAAAAAACCAATAAAATATATTTAAAAATAAATAGAAATAAATAAATAAAGACAGTGGTCGTCTCGATGAAACGGAGGTTCGGTTGCAGAGGGAGAAACAAAGACGACCGCGTGTTAGTTTAAACCCACGCTTCCTACGCGAGCCCAATGGCCTGGCCTCAGACAGAGACTCGGGGCCAGGCTGAGGGCAACAGCGGATCTTGTGGGGAGCCACGGGATGCCACCTCACGCGCTGGGCATTCCCGTCACATGAGGTTGTGAAGCCGAAGACACGTGTGCGATTCCGTCCGCCACGTCAGCACCGCCGTGGGCCTGAGCCGACTCGGAGGCCCGTCAGTGAACACGGATCCATTGCCTCTGGCCCTTCTCGCTGCTCCAGCCCAGCACACAGAGCTGCTCCGGGCGGCGGCCCCCCGGGACTCCCTGAGGTCGGGACCGTATCGGGGGTTCAGTTTCAATTCTCATCAAAACACCCAGCGACGTCAGACCACAGGCCACAGCCCTCTCATCTCTCGGCTGAGAACAACACGATCTACAGGAACTGAGCCCACCCCGGCGCCCCGCGGGCCCCTCAACCGCAGTGAGCAAAGCGTGATCCCGCGATGCTCCCTCCACCGGGGCACCTGCAGGCGTGGCAGCGGCGGGGCTGCTCGGCACCAGGCTCTGCCAGCAACGGTTCTACAAAACTCAAGAAAACTTCCGGGTGTGACATTAGAAAATCATACGGGTGTGTTTACCGTGTCGCATGTTTGAAAGTTGTTCAGAGTCCATCTGAAACGTTCTCATTGATCCCCCCAAAGAGGAAACACGGGTAGAAATCTAACAAAACGTGTGCAATGACTATGTGAGGAAATGACGAAACTCTCATCAAAGAAAATTAAATAAATCGGCAGTGCACGTGCGTGGATGAGAAGATCCAATACTGTCAAGATGGCAGTCCTCTCCATGTTGATTTAAAGACTCAACGCCATCCCGGTAAGTTTTTTTTATGGACAAACAGATTCTGAGGTTTATCTGGAGGGAAAAGTGCCAGAATGGTCAACACAACCCTGAGTGAGGAGAGCCAAGGTGAGGGGCTGGCACCATCCGACGTCACGGCTGGCCAGGGACTGTAGGAATGAGGACAGGGCGGGGTGGCAAAGAGGAGGCAGGGTCAATGCGATGGACAAACAGGTCCGTTACTCAGAGTTTCCCAAACTCGGAAGCAACAAGGACGTGCTTGAGCAGGTGGGTGGATGATGGACGCGATCCATCCAGGCGATGGGATATCATTTCCGTGCTCAGCACAGCGAGCGAGCCCTGGGCGGACACGGAGGCGCCCTCAATACGCACAAGTGCAGGAAGCCACTCTGCACAGTTACGGCTGCAGGATTCCAACTACATGCCGTTCTAGCGAAAGCAAACCATGGAGACAGTGAGGGGTCTGCAGGGGTGGGAGGAGGGCGGGAGGGATGGGTGACGTACAAGACACTGTCATGGCGGATGCTTGTCACTCCACGTGTGTCAGACCCACGGCATCTACAACCCAAGACTGAACCCGCTGCCCACGTGGCTGGGGTCACAGTGACGTATCACACAGGCCCGTCCATTGTGACGAACGCGCCCGCGTCTCATGTGGGGTGTGGACAGTGGGAGGCCG
>NW_006289398.1:6939579-6940809 GCF_000327345.1 Myotis davidii
CCCTTCATTCGCTGTGAACCCAAATTCCTCTGAAAGTAGGAGAGAGAGACAGGTAGGTAGGTGGGTAGGCAGATAACCTCCTAGGCCAGTGGTCGGCAAACTCATTAGTCAACAGAGCCAAATATCAACAGGACAACGACTGAAATTGCTTTTGAGAGCCACATTTTTTAAACGGAAGCTATATAGGTCGGTACATTGTTATTAGCTTAATTAGGGGACTCCTAAGCTGGCCTTTGCTAAAAACGTCCTCAGTCTGATGGAGGTACGTTCGCTGAGGTCGATCCCTTCCAACTCTCCCATCCACACTCGTCTGCGAGCCGCGGTTTGCCGACCACGGTGCTAGGATATCACAATACTAGGGCACATGCTTCTCTTCCTGTGTCAGGCACTCGCCATCTAATAATGCTGAGTCAGTAACGAACGGCGTGCAGACAGCCCGACACAGGGTGGTGGGTATGGCCGCAGTGCGGGCAGTGCCCTGCGGACGGCTGCTCATCCCCGGCGTTTGGAACTGCTGTCCCAGGCCCACCTCCCGTCCAGGAAATGGCTGTCACAGTTTAACGTGACGTCAGCACCTATTAATAGAGAGGAAGAGGAGATAAGAAACAAGACAAAGGAGGGAAGAGGGTTGATGCCTCGATGCCCCACGCACATTGGTCTGGCTTGTTTACCTCGAGAGACACGTCGTGTTGGCGCTAAATCAGGAGGAATTCTGAGCACGGAGGGTGTATGGGAACCTCGAGGGTTTGAAAACAAGGTCAGGAAGCAACAAAACGCAATAGGAACACACACATCTAATAGCAGACAATCTGACACAAATGTTCAGGTGGCAAAGCGGGGACCCCCCCACATCCCAGGAGGGGCCCTGGGGACACCTTGAGGTCGAGACAGAAGTCGCCAAGATGACCCTTTAGCACCCTCACCGGTGTGGCCCAGTGGGTAGAGCGTCGGCCTGCAGACTGAAGGGTCTTGCATTCGATTTCGGTCAAGGCCACGTATCTTGGTTGCAGGCTCCTCCCTGGCCCGGGCCTTGGTCGGGGCTCATACAGGGGGCAACCCATCCCTGTGTTTCTCTCACATCGATGTTTCTCTCTCTTCCCCCCTCTCTCTCTGAAATCAATGGGAAATACCCTCAGAAGCATGGAACAGAGTGCAGAGCCCCAGCGGGAGGGCAGGGGAGGGCAGGCGGGGGTGGAGGTGACCAACCAAAGACCTTGTACGCACATATGC
>NW_006289398.1:6941122-6942109 GCF_000327345.1 Myotis davidii
AGAAAAAGGTGAGGATTAACAACAACAATGACCCACCGGGTCCCAGGCATGTGTCCCCAGCCCCCTGCCCACCTGCCGCGGCCACTGCCCCACACAGAGGCGGCCGGTCACAAGCCATCGACGCCAAGGTCTCAACACTCAGATTGACCGTGACGCCCAGTCCCTCTCCTCGCGTGAAACTCAGCGCCTCCTCTTCCTGCCGGGCGTGGGGACCCTTTGGGCAGGTGGTCCAGAGACGTGTCTGCCACCAATGTTTTCTCACCGATAGGTCGCAGCCCATTGGTGAACCGTGAAACCGCCTTCAGAACTAAGCGCTCTAAGGTGCCCTTGAGCCGGCACATGGATGTGCGAGTGGGAAGCGGGCTTTGCGGAGTTCCTCGGCCCCTTGTTCGCCGGTAAAGCTCATTTCCTACTGCCGGTCACGACCAAAAACATGAAAAACTCCGGACTGCCGTGTCCTTTTTTTTTTTAAATAGATTTTATTGATTTTTTACAGAGAGGAAGGGAGAGAGATAGAGAGTTAGAAACATCGATCAGCTGCCTCCTGCACACTCCCCACTGGGGATGTGCCCACAACCCAGGTACATGCCCTTGACCGGAATCGAACCTGGGACCTTTCAGTCCGCAGGCCGACGCTCTATCCACTGAGCCAAACCGGTTTCGGCTGCCATGTCCTTTATGGCAGAGGAGGGTTTAAGCCATCGTTTATCATCCACTTATTTCTACTCTGTTCACCAGCCATGGCCTTGGCTAGGGGAGGTTGGAGTAGGAGCCTCTCTGAGGTTTTATTATCAATTCCTTGAGCTCACAGTGTGTGTGACATCCATGCCCATCCTGTGCCCGCCCTGCGGTCCCAGGTCATGGGCTCTGGGTACCCAGCCCTCCGCTTCCCAGGGACAAGGGCGCCACCTGCTGGAGGAATCACGTCTTTGTTGGGCGAGCCAGGGAGCTACCAACCATGTCCTGACTCCTGGCAGGACGTGCAGA
>NW_006289398.1:6942313-6942703 GCF_000327345.1 Myotis davidii
GGACGCAGCCAGCAGGCCCGTCTCCCTGGAGAAGTTCAAAGGCAAAGTAAGTCGCTCCTCCTGAGGTCGCTGCCTCTGCTTTGCCACGTGTGCTCCCCGTGGAGTCGGTTTTCTCAGTCCGGTGGCCGGAGGTTATCATTTTTACCGAAGTGATGTCGTCAGCATGTCCCGTCAGCCATCAGAGCTCACAGCTCACCTACTTCTAACGATAACTCACCATCTTAACGGCTTTCATTAAACCTGCATCGATGCTTCAGGTTGTTTAGGGCATTCTGGTACCTGTGATGTGACTGTGGAGACATCAACGTTAGACGCACTCTATCGATGAGCATCTTTCTTAAAACCGTCCTGAGCACCTGGTGCCTTTAACGGGGGCAGGGGGGGGGGGTC
>NW_006289398.1:6942727-6945311 GCF_000327345.1 Myotis davidii
GGGGGTCTGCCTGCGTCTCCACGGGGCATCTAGGCCCGGACCCCATCCTGGGAGTGCCCCGCTGTGACATAACCCTCTCTCCAGGCCGCCTTCCCCGGGTTAGGGTTTATTTCAGCTGCTGCCAGAGCCCTTTTCTGGTCTCTTCCCTGCTTCACTTTCTGTTCGGCTGTTTTCTCTTCCCGGAGGTCACGCTGGTGGCCAACGTGGCCAGCGACTGCCGGCTCACCGACAGCAACTACCTGGCGCTGCAGGCGCTGCACCGCGAGTTCGGGCCCTTCCACTTCAGCGTGCTGGCCTTCCCCTGCAACCAGTTCGGGGAGGCCGAGCCCCGCCCCAGCAGGGAGGTCGTGTCCTTCGCCAGGAGCACCTACGGGGTCACCTTCCCCATCTTCCACAAGATTAAGGTCCTGGGGCCCGAAGCCGAGCCCGCCTTCCGCTTCCTTGTCGGTGAGTGTCTCCCCTCCGCCATGGGAAGCTGCTTGCTTTCGTTTCGAAAGCAGGACCACTGTCCTGTCTCATAGGACGTGCTTTCGGGGACGTCTTATAACACCGTCCGAGCGCCCAAATGTCCTCCTTTTGAGCCTAGAAGTTAGGCTTCCCTGAAATCAACGTTTTGACTTCTCGGATGACGAAACAAACCCGTCCCACTGCATCTTATTCCTGATGGTCATCTCACTGGCCGTGTTGCTTGAGAAGCGGCCACGGCGTCCCCTGGTCTTGAAGTGGGCTTGGGGCCGGCCCCTCCCGTGAACAGTGCAGAGCCCTATCGTCCGCACTTACGTCCACGCTGGATTTCATGTTCCTCAAGGAGGAATAATACTCAGTTTACCGGGTTTTTGCTAAAATTCAAAACAGCATAGAACCCCCTTTTGGAGGAAGCAGTGCTGGGCCATTCCTGCAGTCGGGCGGCAGGAGTCTGGGAGCAGAAAGGCAGTGAGGGTGAGTGACTAAGGCACAGGCTTTGGCCCCATCTGCCCGGCTCGAGCCCCGGCCACGCCCTGTGCTGTGCGGCTTCAGGCACATCGCTGGCCTTCTCTGTGCCTGTTTCGTTTGTAAAGTGAGATGATCACTGTGTGTGTCCACCCCCTCGGGTCGCTTGGGGGATGGGTTAAGGTGAGAGTGAAGGACTGTCCCCTGTCTGCCCGGCCCACTCAGTTCCTTCAGGTGCCGTCCTCTCATCCAACGAGGCAGCTGGGTCCTCGGCCGTTTTCCCTGCAGGTCACTGGGCCCCGTGTGCAGAGCAAAGACACAGAAGTGACTACGGGCTGCACTGTATCACCCGTCACCTAGGCACCCTCGCTGGCTCTCCTCCAGCACAAAGCAAAGCTTCTCCACCTCTGAAAACTGCTCCTCCGCCGCCTCCTCCGTTTCTGAGAGGAGAGCTAGCCCCTTGTCTCTGCCACCTCCCTCCACTCCCCTCCCTGCTCACTGTGTCCGGCTCTGTCACGCCCCTGCTGACCAGGTGGTCACGCCTCCTCCTCCCCCCTGCAGCGTCCTCCTTCCCACCCACCCTCACCCTGCTGACCCCCGGGATTCTCCTGAAATCACGTGGGCTCTTCCTACTCTGCCCTCTCCTGGGCGAGGTCGGCCTCCTAAGCCAGAAGCCTCAGGTCCAGCTCCTCCTCCATCGGGTGTCGCCTACGCCCGGGTCCCACGCGCACAGAAAAGAACTGGCCATGACACCTGTGCATGGACCTCCACTTTCCTCATCTGCAAAATGGGGAAAATGATGCCGCCCACCTCCCAGGGCTGCTGGAGAGCGCACAGGCGGTCCATTTAAAGCACCGAGCAGCTGCCAGCATACAGCAGGCACTTGATAAATTTCAGTTATGTTTTTTCTCAGGCCAGTCAATAACAACGCGCATAAAACCAGGGTGATATAAATGAGAAAAATCTACGTTTCTCATGTAAATTAAAAAGCATCAAAAGGGTGTCACAATTTCTCAAAATATGGTTATTGTAAATGTCTTGCCATTTTCAGCTATGTAATAGGTAACAATATGAAAAACTTACATTTAATATGAAAAGTGCCCTACACATTCCCTTTACAAAGGACTTTTAAAATATCATTTTATCTTTTAAAATGTTAAGAAACTGAAAGCTGTGAGCTGGTGACAAGGGGATTTTTTGTTTAGATCAGCAGATCTGAAATAAGTCACGTTAGCTCAGCGGATCGTTGGTGGAGTCGCCGACCGTAGAGGAATCAGGTTCCTCGGGTCTCGCGTTGGCTTCGCTGGGCGCTTTGCTCTTTGTCTGTGACACGATGGCAACCCTAGAGGCTGATTCTAAAGTGGGAAGGTCCCACCAGAACTGAAAATCTGAAAAAATGAAACCACTCCTGGAAATGAAAGTGTATCCTTATCTTTCAGATTCTTCCAACAAGGAGCCGAGGTGGAACTTCTGGAAGTACCTGGTCAGCCCCGAGGGCCGCGTGGTCAGGTCCTGGAGGCCCGAGGAGCCCGTGGACGCCATCCGGCCTGAGGTGGCCGATCTGATCCGGCAGATGATCATTCGAAAGAGGGAGGACCTCTGAGAAGGCAGGAGTCGCCGCCACGCACAGTCCGAACCCAGTGCTGTCTCCTCG
>NW_006289398.1:6947818-6949464 GCF_000327345.1 Myotis davidii
GATGGCATCCTCCTCCTTTTCCTTCAGGGTCCCAGGCTGTGCCTCCCTCTCTCCCCCTCTCTCTCACAGGGAGACATTTCCTTGTGAACTCATGTCCTCATTCTCCTCCTCACTCACGCTCTCCTTCATGTCTCTTCATTTGATTCCACTTTCCCTCCTTTCTCATCATCTCAATATGGACCTGAAGTGCAACTGTAAACACACATTCTCTTTATGGAGCATAAATGTTGGCATTTTACGTTCGGCTCTTTAGTTTACAAAAATTAAAACACAAAGGCCAAGCCTTCTGAATTGAGGTTTTATTTTTATCAACAGCTCAGTGACTTTCTATGAAAAATAACATGCTGCAATTTCACCTTTAAGAAAACAATACTCATGTGGGCGGGCTAGTTAAACACAAAGATCCAGCAAATGGAATGATATTGGACAGAAAGAGGGTGAGATTTTAGAGCAGCAAATGCACAGGAATGAAATCACAGGCATCTATTAACCCATGGCTCTAGAACTGTTTACATTTAAATAAGAATAAAGGTTATTTTACCAATAACTTATAACCAGCACAGTAGAGACTGTGATGTATTTCTCAGATCTCACTTAGGGGGTACCCATTGCCCGGACCACCAGTCCTATGAACACCAGCCACTGCCCACGTGCGCGCCCTGCACGGCTGGGACCCAGCACAGCCTGGCCCCACTCCAGGCCTCAAGGGAAGGAGAAAGGACAATCATATTGTCTGCTCAGCGCTTCCCCCTCCACCAGCCACATCTCTGCTCACTTCCAAATATGAGTCTGAGATTTTACAGAAAATGAAGACAAAGTTGAGGCCTAAAGTATTAGAGCCTCCACAGCATGACCTGGGATTGGTGAGGAATCGGAGTAGCTCTCTCCCATATGGATCTACCTGTTACACTGAGTAACTGAACAGCAATAGCGAGTCCACTGTGCTTATCTGCTGGGTCGTGGCAAGAGGCCCACACACCTTCCAGGTTTAGTGATGCTCGATGCTGCGTACGTGCAATGAGGTAGCAGTTGCATGTTAGCTGATGTCATCCACACACCGACCAGCTAACAATACACTGCCAGCCCATCACACACAGGCCAGCGCGCGGCGGCGGCAGCCAGGGGAATGTACCCGAAGCAGGTGGCAGGGCCGTCACAGCTGCTGAGTGGGCCCCACGCAGCCCTCGCCAGGCACCGCCCGCCTGCCTCGGTCCCGCTGCTTTTCATGGCCGTGAGGTCACTGAGGCTGAATGTCGTGTGGAACATGGGCAGAACTTTAATCCTAACAGTCACACTGAAGAAAGCATAGAAAACGTATTCCTCCACAACTGTTGTAAGAAACAAACCAATTTCATTTAATCTAATCAAAACTTATAAAGCTTTCAAAATGCCTGCACTGTAGGTCTTCCAAATTAAAAGCCTGGATATGGGAATAGGTCACTGGAGTACAAATGAATTTAAAAAGTTATACTTGCCGAGACCGGTTTGGCTCAGTGGATAGGTCGGCCTGCACTGAAAGGTCCCAGGTTCGATTCCGGTCAAGGGCATGTACCTGGGTTGTGGGCACATCCCCAGTGGGAGATGTGCAGGAGGCACTGATTGATGTTTCTCTCTCATCGATGTTTCTAACTCTCTATCCCTCTTTT
>NW_006289398.1:6959088-6961076 GCF_000327345.1 Myotis davidii
AGTGGGAGATGTGCAGGTGACACAGATTGATGTTTCACTCATATTTATGTTTCTAACTCTCTATCTCTCTTCCTTCCTCTCTATAAAAAATCAATAAAATATATTTAAAAAAATAAAAATAAAAAGTTATACTTAACTATATACAGCTTTTCCAACTACTTCTCTTTGCCAAGACCATGGTTGCCTGTGGTAGGCAGTGAAGTTGGCTGAGGACACAGCTCAGCTAGGTGGGGGAGGGGCGATATTAACGTATTCAGGGATTGAATAACTTCCATGGTATCTGTTTGCTTCCATTATAAAGGCATTCATCACTGCGTTCTGCAAGTGCTCACTTTATAGTGTCACCACTTATAGAAAAATTATAAAATATGGTGCTGGGTTGAAACTACAACCTGTGTGTAAAGATGAAAGGGGCGTGGACTACTGTCCTGGAGACGTGGGAGGAGAGACTGAAAGCACCTGAGGCTGGTTTATGTGGGAAAACGCGAGAAAAAACCACTCGGTGTGGCCGAAACCGGTTTGGCTCAGTGGATATTCCTCATCTGCAAAATGGGGAAAATGATGCCGCCCACCTCCCAGGGCTGCTGGAGAGCGCACAGGCGGTCCATTTAAAGCACCGAGCAGCTGCCAGCATACAGCAGGCACTTGATAAATTTCAGTTATGTTTTTTCTCAGGCCAGTCAATAACAACGCGCATAAAACCAGGGTGATATAAATGAGAAAAATCTACGTTTCTCATGTAAATTAAAAAGCATCAAAAGGGTGTCACAATTTCTCAAAATATGGTTATTGTAAATGTCTTGCCATTTTCAGCTATGTAATAGGTAACAATATGAAAAACTTACATTTAATATGAAAAGTGCCCTACACATTCCCTTTACAAAGGACTTTTAAAATATCATTTTATCTTTTAAAATGTTAAGAAACTGAAAGCTGTGAGCTGGTGACAAGGGGATTTTTTGTTTAGATCAGCAGATCTGAAATAAGTCACATTAGCTCAGCGAGCGTTGGTGGAGTCGCCGACCGTAGAGGAATCAGGTTCCTCGGGTCTCGCGTTGGCTTCGCTGGGCGCTTTGCTCTTTGTCTGTGACACGATGGCAACCCTAGAGGCTGATTCTAAAGTGGGAAGGTCCCACCAGAACTGAAAATCTGAAAAAATGAAACCACTCCTGGAAATGAAAGTGTATCCTTATCTTTCAGATTCTTCCAACAAGGAGCCGAGGTGGAACTTCTGGAAGTACCTGGTCAGCCCCGAGGGCCGCGTGGTCAGGTCCTGGAGGCCCGAGGAGCCCGTGGACGCCATCCGGCCTGAGGTGGCCGATCTGATCCGGCAGATGATCATTCGAAAGAGGGAGGACCTCTGAGAAGGCAGGAGTCGCCGCCACGCACAGTCCGAACCCAGTGCTGTCTCCTCGGCGGGCGGCGCGGCCCGAGTGCAAACCCGGGCGAGGTGGGCGCTGCGGGGGCTTTGGCGGCCGTGCTCGTGATGACCGTCCCAAAGCAAACACAGGGCGTCCGGGGGTCCCCGGGGCACACACTGGGCCCTGTGGCCACACCAAGCGTGCAGGACGGTCCCCACGTGCACCATGTCCTGTTGCTCGACACTCCCTAGGCCCCTCCTGGACGTGCCCACACAGACCACCGACCGCCAGACACCGTGCAACCGAAATGTGTAACTAACTGTAAATGACCGTTTTTATGTAATAAAACACAAAATAAACATTATAAAGTACATATACATTTAGATCCAAACCCTTATATTTGGGGGTTTTTTTTTCATGTACTGAATTTTTTTTTTAATGTACAAGTTCATAGTATGATTTTTTAAAATATATTTTGATTTTTTACAGAGAGGAAGGGAGAGGGATAGAGAGTTAGAAACATTGATGAGAGAGAAACATCGATCAGCTGCCTCCTGCACACCCCCTACTGGGGATGTGCCTGCAACCAAGGTACATGCCCTTGACCAGAATCGAACCCGGGACCCT
>NW_006289398.1:6965637-6965873 GCF_000327345.1 Myotis davidii
CGTGACACCACAGAGCAGCCCACGCCCCACACACGCCTTCAGCGAGAGCGAGTGTGCGCGAGCTCAGAGCTCAGACAGACACACAGACACACAGACACGCCGCGCACCCCTCGCCCCCGCCGCGCACTCACCGGGGAGCCGCGGCCTCTCCTGCTTCTGCCTCGGGCGCCTCCGCGTGACCTTTTCCTTTGAAAACACAAACACGTGGGGAAACTGCCCGGAACATCCCGGCGGCG
>NW_006289398.1:6966140-6967259 GCF_000327345.1 Myotis davidii
CTCAGCTCTGACACCCCTCCCCTGGCCCAGGAATAAGAATCAAGTTTCACATTTGCTCTTGGGGGAGCACGGAACAGAAGACAGCAGTGAGGCTGCGTTAGCCCAGTATGATCTCCTGTCTCATCCACTTCTCTTCTCCCTTATATGGTAAGTAGACAAGGCTTTCTACCAGGAAGCCAGGGGAAGCCTGCTGTTTACCTGCTATTCTTCTCCTTGCTCTGCTAAACATTCCTTCCTAAGAGGAGCAGGTTATCTGTCTCATTGTTTCTCACGATACCTTCTCTGCCTTTCTCTTGCATTGACAGCTGTGAAACAGGCTCTGACCCTTAGGCAGTAGGAGAGAAAGAGTATGCTTTATTTTTTTAATTCTTTATTGTTGAAAGCATTACATATGTCCCCCCCACCCCCACTGACCCCTTCCAGCCTGCCCCTGCTTCTGCCCCAGGCCCTCAGCACATAGTATGTTCTATGACATCTGGCCAAATAGTCATTATAAATGACACCATCATCACAGTATCTGAAAAGGCCCTCATCACTTTCAATATTTCACTATTATTTTCCAGAAGACACTCAAGTTCCATAAAGACAGGATTAACAGTTTGAGTCGGTCTTTACTTCTGAGGGAAAACCCCGAGTATAAGGAAAAAGCCATGAGTTTCTGGTCATTTAACTGGAGCCCCTTTTGGTTGATGTTGGTCGCTAATCTCGTCAGTAGACTGGCCACTGGGGAAGAACTCACTGTGACATCATCTGAGGGTGGACATCGTGCGCATCACCCCCAGAGCAGCGCTCTACGCAGAGGGAGCACCTGTGGGGGCCCGGTCCGGCACGGGCGACCGGCCTCCTCAGTCACACCGCTCAGTTCTGTGAGCCTCGTCGTTATGAGGCTGCCACGCTGGTGAGGTGAGTGGCTGCGCCATGAATACTCATCTCATGGAAGAGATATGGAAGCAGGAGGCCCGGCCAGTGTGGCTCAGTGGTTGAGCGTTGACCTAGGAACCAGGATGCCTGGTCAGGGCACGCCCCACGCTGGGGATCGAGCCCACACACTGAGCCACACTGGCCGGGCCACATTTCCTAACTGTAGCCCATACAGCATACACCCAGTGGGGGCTGGTG
>NW_006289398.1:6971769-6973561 GCF_000327345.1 Myotis davidii
TTGTCCACGTGCTCCGGAGCCGGCACCGGAGGGCGCCGCGTGTCACCCCGGAACCGGCGCCCCTGCGGTGCGTTAGGGGGTCCGCGGCCCGGCTCCCAGACAGTCCTTGCGGCAAAAGTCCGAGCGAAGTAAAGTGAACTGTCCCTGGGTGAGAGTGGCCCCGACTGTTCATGAAAAGATCAGTTTTGTAAATGTCAGCTACAAACAGCGACACTTGGGCGCTGATCGTGAAGACGTTTTCCTTCGTTCTGTTTCTAGACCATTTTACATTTACCCATTTGTAAGCCCGGGTACAGGGAGCAGTAAGGCCATCAACGGGCTCGGACATCCGTGCCAGCTGGGGTTATTTTAGAGCCCACGTTCCACAAGGACTAAGAATAGCGAATCGCTCGTTCAGAATTCAGTTATCTGTAACACATGCATGGAGTCCAGTTTAGCTGCTGATTCCACAGCGTTTCGCACAACCTCCAAATGCCTTTCCCTAAGGGAAAGTGGGGGAAAATGTCCAATGTCTCCATTTAAAATGTCACTGTGCGTTTAAATATTCAGAATAAAATCTAACACTAGAATGATGAAATCAGGGGGGGAAATCGCCATTTGGCAAACAGCGCAGCGCGGCTGCAGCGGGAACCAGGAATGTGCTGGAACTCCGTGCGGGCGGTGAGGACACCTGCCGCCTTTGCTTAAACAGAAGAATCTCAGCTTCTCACGGCACCGGTGGCCGACACCACCTTCACCAGGTCACCAGGCAATGTGGCCACAAACGACACAAATGCCTGGTCAGGGCACGCCCCACGCTGGGGATCGAGCCCACACACTGAGCCACACTGGCCGGGCCACATTTCCTAACTGTAGCCCATACAGCATACACCCAGTGGCGGCTGGTGAGTGACTCGGTATGTCTGCAGCACGTGCACATACATGTGTGCATTTCCCAACTGTAATACCTGTGACAGCCATGCAGTGGGGCTGGTCAAGGTTGAAGAACCCCCTCTGAAGTTTCCCTGGTGCCAGTGCTCCCACGTGCCAGTCCCGACCTGCCCACGGCTTCCTGACTGGCGGGCAGAATTCCTGTGAATTTCACAGTTGGTTCTCGGGAGCCACTGCAAGCAGCCTCCAGCTCACCCACACTCTACATCAGACTCCACAGGTTTCACCAGGCCCTCCAGAGAGGGAGCTAGAGCCACAGCACCACGACTCTTCATGTCGACCCTCGCTGGTATTTGATGGGAAGAGCTGCTGACAACACCCGGGTGTCAGGCTGTGGCCTGTGACCTGACGGACTGTCCGCAGGCAGGAAACTGCACCAACGGAGAAGCAACAGCCGCAAACCCCCATAAACAAAGCTCTGTCTCCGGAGGTACCTCCCTAAGTGCCTGCACTGCTCTGAAAGCCTGCCCCGCACCCCCTAAATGCTGGCGAGTGGTCCCTGGACCCAAGATCACACTCCCTCCTGCTTCTCCGAAAGAACACGGAGGCCTATGGGCGGAGCTGGTAGGGGAGCAATGTGCACGGTGATTCCCTCAGCGGGATTTTGTCTTTGCCTTGGAACTAATTACACGTCACCACTCTCCCCTCCCCACCCCTCCTTGCAAAGGCCACGCCTTCAGAGGGAAGCTTTCCTTTCCGGGAGAATAAAGAGCAGCAGGGAATTAGGAGCCCTCCCAAGGGTAGCACAGGGGCTGCCCACAGAGAAAACACCCGGGAGATAACACTCCCCATCAGCAGGGCCTCCCCTTCCTCCCCCATTCCCCATCCTCCCCCTCCTCCTCCCTCTTACCCTTCCCCCTCC
>NW_006289398.1:6977049-6978719 GCF_000327345.1 Myotis davidii
GTGTGCCCCTGGGTATAATGCATACATCATTTTTGTGGTATTTTTTTTGCCAGAAATACATAACCTGAGTTTAAAATTGGGACAATACTAAGCAAACCCAAATTAAAGGAATTCAAAAAAAATAAGCGGCCAACTGTACCCTTCAAACGTGTCAATCATGGATATTTGTCACAGATCAGGGGAAACGAAGTACAACGCTGACGCTGTGTGCCCCTGGGTATAATGCATACATCATTTTTGTGGTATTTTTTTTGCCAGAAATACATAACCTGAGTTTAAAATTGGGACAATACTAAGCAAACCCAAATTAAAGGAATTCAAAAAAAATAAGCGGCCAACTGTACCCTTCAAACGTGTCAATCATGGATATTTGTCACAGATCAGGGGAAACGAAGTACATGTGACAACTTGAGGCCTGGTGGGGCCCTGGACTGAACCCTGGGCGGGAAAGGAGCATTGCCGGTAATGTAGAAGCTGGAGTGACAGCTGTAGAGTAGCTAGGAGAGTAACGCTGATTTCCCAGGGATGATCAGCGTGCTCTGGGTCGGTTAAATGTCAGTATTTAGGGAAGCTGGGTATATGGTGGAATTTTTTGTAACACGTTTGTAGCCTTTGCCCAAGTCAAATTGTTTCAAAGTGTAAACTTACAATTAAAAGGCACCGAACATCATGGTACACCTGTTGGCGAGAACCTGGGAACACAGGAACTCCTTTATGCTGATGGGCACCAACTGAGGTCACGTCCACCGCCCAGTGCGGGGAGGGACCCGCTGCCCTTTGAGGAGGTTGCAGGGGGATTGGGCCTGAGGACTGGGAAGCCCCGGGATTTTGAGAAAAGTAAGCGGAGAGACCGTGCCGCAGCGAGGAGGGCGGGCGAGGGGCTGCGGGCCGGTCTCCTGGGTTCCCCCCGGGGGGCGCGGAGCCGGGCAGGTCCCCTAGGGACGGGGACCCGGGGGACCCAGGCCTCCCCAGCGGGAGCTTCCTGTCCATGGCGGGGTGACGGCCTAACTGATACAATGGGAACCGTCTCACTACCTCCTCCTTTTCCTTCAGGGTCCCAGGCTGTGCCTCCCTCTCTCCCCCTCTCTCTCACAGGGAGACATTTCCTTGTGAACTCATGTCCTCATTCTCCTCCTCACTCACGCTCTCCTTCATGTCTCTTCATTTGATTCCACTTTCCCTCCTTTCTCATCATCTCAATATGGACCTGAAGTGCAACTGTAAACACACATTCTCTTTATGGAGCATAAATGTTGGCATTTTACGTTCGGCTCTTTAGTTTACAAAAATTAAAACACAAAGGCCAAGCCTTCTGAATTGAGGTTTTATTTTTATCAACAGCTCAGTGACTTTCTATGAAAAATAACATGCTGCAATTTCACCTTTAAGAAAACAATACTCATGTGGGCGGGCTAGTTAAACACAAAGATCCAGCAAATGGAATGATATTGGACAGAAAGAGGGTGAGATTTTAGAGCAGCAAATGCACAGGAATGAAATCACAGGCATCTATTAACCCATGGCTCTAGAACTGTTTACATTTAAATAAGAATAAAGGTTATTTTACCAATAACTTATAACCAGCACAGTAGAGACTGGGATGTATTTCTCAGATCTCCCTTAGGGGGTACCCATTGCCCGGACCACCAGTCCTATGACCCCCAGCCACT
>NW_006289398.1:6983657-6986336 GCF_000327345.1 Myotis davidii
GGAGGGGGGAGGGAGGCGGGAGGAGGAGGGAGGGGTGGGCCCTCCTGGATCAGACGCGGGACTCCCCAGACCGCCCCTGGGAATTGAAGTCCCCGCAGTAACGGCGCATCCTCTCCGTCCACGGGCCCGTTTCTTCCGTCGGAGGGGTCTCGCTGGACGCTCATCCTCTTGCCTGGCCCCCAGGAGGGTCGGGCCTGGGAGCATGTCCCTCTCACCCCAGTTAAGCGGGAGGCACAGCCGGCCCCGCGTACAGGGTAACTGGGCGCTTCGCCTCCAAGCCCGCATCTTCCTTACGCTCTCCCCTCCTCCTGCCCCGGGGCTACCGCAGGCCCTTCCCGCCACGTTGGGGAGCGGAAGGCGAGCATCAAACTGGAATTAGTGCAAACCTGCCTGATGGACGAAGGGGTGGGGAACTGCGGGTTCCACAGCCGCCGCCCCTCCCCGTCTGATGGCGACCCGCACGCCCACTGAGACCAGGAGCCCTCATCCCAGCAGCTCGGAGGCCTCCCCCCTCCTCGCAGGGGTCACCTCATCTGACCTGCGCTGGTGCCTTAACCACGGCTTCATCCTTTGGGTGCTATTGTAAGTACTAAGAATAGGTGATCGCTGAGTTCCGTGTTGCACTCCATGCAACGGAAAACTTCCTTATGAGACGGGCCAAAGGAGCGCAGGTGATCAAGGGGGACTGTTAAACCTCTTGGAGATAAAAATGGATAATGTATATGTGAGGCTCTAAGTATGTTGTTCCAAAGGAGACTCAATTAGAAACCATTCACTTCTAATCAGTTTTTAATTGGGGTTTTAATCACAGTGGCAAAGCCCACATGTCGGGTTCTGCACGGAACGCAGCCCGGCGGCGAGAATCAGCGCAGACAGAGGGGTGATGAGCAGCTAATAACGGGCCTGACCTTGAGGTCCTTGGCCCCGCCCCATCCCGCAGGAGCTGGGTGAGCTGCCGTCTCTCTCCCGCAGGGGGCGCTGTGAGCGCGGAGCAGCGATCCGCTCTGATCGCCCTCCTACTCCGGAACCTGCCTGGGGCGACCTCCTTGGGTTCCGCCAGTGCAGGGGATAGGGTCTGTTACCCAGATCCCTTCCAGCTAAGATGTATTGAATGTTAACTAGTCAGCCCCTGCACCAAGCACTGCATACACTACAGCACTTTCACACAAACTTCAGCTGCGGAATAAAGAACAGAGCGATTTTAAAAGGCTATTTGGTCCTGGCCGTTGTGGCTCAGTGGATAGAGCGTTGGCCTGCCGATTACAAGGTCCCAGGTTCGATTCGGGCCAAGGGCACATTCCTGGGTTTCAGCTCGATCCCCCCAGTAGGGGGCGTGCAGGAGGCAGCCAATCAATGATTCTCTCATTGTTGTTTTTTCTCTCTCTCCTTCCTTCCTCTCTGAAATCAATAAAAAAAATTTAAAAAAAAATTCCAGAAAACTTGCATTGAACCTCTTTATGGAGAACTTGCCCCTGGGTTGCAGGACTGTCCAGTCATCACGCCTAAAGGAAACACTGCCGAACATGTTTGCCCAGTAAGCAAACATACCTGTGTACACACCGAAGCAGCCAGCCACCGTTTCCTACAGCTCAACTGAGCAACTGGGTCAAAATTTCCACACAATGTGTTTACACTTTGGTGACATATACACATGGACTTGATTTACTAGAGTGAGGCCATGAGGAGCTGTCAGTCCTCCAGGCATAGACACAGGTGCTCCCAGGGGCTCAAGGGGCTCCCAGGGGCTCCCAGGGGCTCCCAGAGGCTCCCAGAGGCTCCCAGGGGCTCCCAGAGGCTCACACTCATATGCTGGCATTTATAAAAATCAGCATAGTGACTGTGGGCAGGACTGACTCTCACTGCTCTCTCTTCCTTTGAGATGCCATAACTACACTCCTGTGCAGTCATTTCTCCTCACATGCCCTGCTGCGGGGCAGCAGGGGGGTGGGGAGGGTTGGAGCAGTGACATCCTCCTGCCTGCTGGCTCTCTGGCTCTCGGACCGGAAGTGGAGAGGAGACACGCATGATAAAATACAGCTGGGAGAGCAGGTGATGAGGATGCTAGTGGATGGGACATTTTCTTCTGGAAGTAAATCTAACGATAATCATCTGTAAGCTTTTGCTTCTTAAGATTAAATCATTGCAATTCCTATTTCTCAAGCCTTTGTTTACTGCCCTCCGAACCCTCAGGTTTTCATCTTTAGCTTCAACTATGGAACTAAAAACTCTGCCATTTACAAGCCCCAAAGGCTGGATTTTGGAGTTAATGCCTGGCTTCCCTTTTTCCTTTTGGTCACTTTGGACTAAGTGCAGGAATGTTCATGATCCCGGGAAGATGTCTTAAATATCCAGCCAGAGGCATGGGTTAAATAAATTACTCCACATCTATATAGTGAAATGAAGTCAGTGCAATATTTAAGAAATAAGAGTCATAAAAGAATCATAAATACTGTCAGGTAGGAGGACATGTGTGCACAGTGCCATACTCCTGCTCTTTTGCGTATGTATGTGTGTGTGTGCACACCGAATGTCTGGAAGTTTCCATCAAAGCAGAAGGAATGTGTTTATGTTACTCCTTCTGCTTGCAGTTATTGACTTTCCAACAAGAAAAAAAAATGCATTTTGTAATAAAATTTTCACAATTAAAGCAAATTTTAGAATCTTTGTTTAATCTTTTTA
>NW_006289398.1:6986361-6991816 GCF_000327345.1 Myotis davidii
GAAAACACATATATAATTACATATTGTTTACAGTAGCAAAATTACAGTTATGAAGTAGCAACGAAAATAATTTTATGGTTGGGGGTCACCACAACAAGAGGAACTGTAAGGTGATTCTAATGTGCAGCCAAGGTTGAGAACCACTGTTTTACAAGGACGTGGAATGTGTGTCTGCATTTCCTCAACCTGCTCTTGGCGCCCAGCTGCCCTCACGCTCTCCCCGCCCCCAGGGGCCGACCTCCAGGCCCTCGAGTGCCTCAGGCCGAGCCGCTCACCTCGGAGTGTTTACTCTAAGCCTGGTCTCAGCAAAACTTTCCAAATTTAAACACAAACATGTCTCGCTCTCAGGCCAGAGACAGAAGTGAAAGCCGGAGTTTCTGTCAGCAGCAACACCTGTGAGATCTTTATTTGTTGTTGGGCTTCAAGTTTTACACTGTTTGTGCAATACCGGTGCTCAGTGCTGGCAAAGTAACCTTCCGGTTTTCCTGTTTAGTTTTGCTAAGTGGTCCTTTCCTAAGTCACAGAAAACCCAGCTTCACTTTCTCCCCTCTGGTCTGAAGGGTGTTTGAAGGTTCTCCAAACACAGGAGATGTTAGAGGACTGGCTGGTGTGGCTCAGTGGTTGAGTGCCAACCTAGGAACAAGGCGGTCAGGGCACATGCCTGGGCTGCAGGCTCAATCCCCAGCATGCAGGAGACAGCTGATCAATAATTCTCTCTCATTATTGATGTTTCTATCTCTCTCTTCCTGCTGGCTCTCTGGCTCTCGGACCGGAAGTGGAGAGGAGACACGCATGATAAAATACAGCTGGGAGAGCAGGTGATGAGGATGCTAGTGGATGGGACATTTTCTTCTGGAAGTAAATCTAACGATAATCATCTGTAAGCTTTTGCTTCTTAAGATTAAATCATTGCAATTCCTATTTCTCAAGCCTTTGTTTACTGCCCTCCGAACCCTCAGGTTTTCATCTTTAGCTTCAACTATGGAACTAAAAACTCTGCCATTTACAAGCCCCAAAGGCTGGATTTTGGAGTTAATGCCTGGCTTCCCTGTTTCCTTTTGGTCACTTTGGACTAAGTGCAGGAATGTTCATGATCCCGGGAAGATGTCTTAAATATCCAGCCAGAGGCATGGGTTAAATAAATTACTCCACATCTATATAGTGAAATGAAGTCAGTGCAATATTTAAGAAATAAGAGTCATAAAAGAATCATAAATACTGTCAGGTAGGAGGACATGTGTGCACAGTGCCATACTCCTGCTCTTTTGCGTATGTATGTGTGTGTGTGCACACCGAATGTCTGGAAGTTTCCATCAAAGCGGAAGGAATGTGTTTATGTTACTCCTTCTGCTTGCAGTTATTGACTTTCCAACAAGAAAAAAAAATGCATTTTGTAATAAAATTTTCACAATTAAAGCAAATTTTAGAATCTTTGTTTAATCTTTTTAAAATCCTGATTTCTGGGCCTCTGTTTAAGAGATTTTAGGAAAGTCCGTAGCATGAGACAGGAGAGGCCAATTGTTTAGAAAAACCCCTGGAAATGGCTTGGATGAGCCTGCAAGTAGAGAGGGGTGGGGTATCAGGGATTCACTTTCTCCCCTCTGGTCTGAAGGGTGTTTGAAGGTTCTCCAAACACAGGAGATGTTAGAGGACTGGCTGGTGTGGCTCAGTGGTTGAGTGCCAACCTAGGAACAAGGCGGTCAGGGCACATGCCTGGGCTGCAGGCTCAATCCCCAGTAGGGGGCGTGCAGGAGGCATTGGCTGTGCCAGGTTAGCCTGTACATAGGGTGTTGCCATTTGTGAAGTTGATTTGGATCAAGTTCCAAGACTCATGTTGGAAATTTTTCCTTGATTTTATTTTTGTCTGAGATTCCATGAGATGCTCAAACCAAGACAAGGGTTTGAAGAGCATCTGTAAGAGGACACCCATTTTATCCAGCAAATTCTTAGACATTAAGAGGAGAAAGCATGGCCAAAACCGGTTTGGCTCAGTGGATGGAGCGTCAGCCTGCGGACCGAAGGGTCCCAGGTTCGATTCTGGTCAAGGGCATGTGCCTGGGTTGCGGGCACATCCCCAGTGGGAGATGTGCAGGAGGCAGCTGATCGATGTTTCTCTCTCATCGATGTTTCTAACTCTCCATCTCTCTCCCTTCCTCTCTGTAAAAATTAATAAAATATATTTAAAAAAAAAAAAAAGAGGAGAAAGCATGGTGTTCCTTTTACTTAACAGGAGGCCGGAAGCAGTGCCCACATCCACCTGACTGGCTTCCTCAGTTCTCACAGGAGACCTTGAGCTAAATGATCCCTGGTGTTTACCTGTCAGTTTCAAACTCATCCCTGCCCCCTCCAAATAGCAATTATTGATTCTATTGGATTAATTTGACTCGAAGGACCATTTCTACAGGTAGCTCTTTAGGTGAAGATGCTATAGATAAGCATTTCCCAGCAGCCACCGGGGTTCCTAACAGAAAGTCCTTCCTCATCCCACTGCAGAACCCAGAGCCAGCCCAGACTTCCCCACGGGCATCACTCCCCAGGTGAGCTACTCCTCCCCAGGTGAGCTACTCCTCCCTAGGTGAGCCACTCCTCCCCAGGTGAGCTACTCCTCCCCGGGTGAGCTACTCCTCCCCAGGTGAGTTACTCCTCCCCAGGTGAGCTACTCCTCCCTAGTTGAGTTACTCTTCCCTAGGTGAGCTATGCCTTGTATGCCACACACAAGCTGCTGTCTCAGCTGCAACCTCTCCCTTGAATTCCAGGTTCAACCACCAGGGATCAGAGCATAGACACCCTTGGGGGACTGCTGTTCTACCTGCCACCGCCATCTTGGCCTGACTCAGGATTATCCCTCACCTCTCTTATCCAGCTGTCCTCAAATGGGTTCCCTGCTTCCACCTTGATCTCCATGCCCACCCCACTCCAATTGTCCCAAAGAAATCAGAATACTCCATCTAAACTGGAAATATGATCACATAAACCTTTGGCCAAAAGCCTCTAACGGTTTTCCTCTCAGAACAAAGCCCTCATGGCTATGGTAGCTCAGTTGGCTAGAATGTCATCCCTAAACGCCAAAGTGGGTTCCGTCCCAGTCAGGGCACATACAAGTTTCCACCGATGAAGGCATAACAAGTGGAACAACACATGGATGTTTCTCTCTCTCCCCCCTTCCTCTCTCCAGAATCAACTTTTAAAGAAAGGCTTTCTCTTCTACCCAGTGTTCTCATTTCCCCTCACTCACTCAGTTCTAGCCACACAAGCCTCCTTGCTTTTCTCAAACGGTCGGGCACACCCTCCCTGCGTGTGTGTGCGCGCGGACACACACACACACACACACACGCACGAACGCACACACCTCTGCCTCTGCCTGGACACTGGACCCTCAGACACCAGAAGACTCATTCCCTCGCTTCCTCGGGTCACTTCTCAAGCGTCTCTTTGTCAGGGGAGCTTCCCTGAGCCCACCCTACCTACCACATCACCTACCCCTGACATCCTCTATCTGCTGAAGCCCTAAGGCTTGTGCCCCCGAAAGTCAGAGGCCAAGCCCCACCCCCAGTGTGATGGTGGTTAGGGTTAGACAGGCCCTAGGGTGGAGTCCCCATGCTGGGCTGTGCCCTTCCAAGGAGAGGATCCCTCATCACAGCCCCTGAGCCAGCCGGCCTCTGGCCTGTGCTTCCAGCACCCGGATCTAGGAGAATGAATGTGCTGTTTACGCACCAGCCTCTGGGGTTTCCTTAAAGTCGCCTCCGCTGAGAACTTCCTCCCTCTCCTTCACGGGTTTACATATCCCTTAGTATTTCTCTCGCGGTTCCCTTAGTATCTGCTCTTTCCTTAGTGTCTGTATTAGCGAGATTTCTCAGTAACATGCAATGGATGGACAAATCTGATGTTTAAAACTCAGCTACAGCTAAATAATGCGGAGCTGGTCATTTCTGCCACCAGTTCACAGGAGAGCTGCTGCCCACAACCCCCTGCTCCCCAAGAAATGGAAGATGCTTAAGCAGTGGAGCTGCCAATGGCCAACGTAACAATTATAGGTCTGTAATCTAAATGGCAGCAAGAAATGTATTTTTTAAAAATCCGAGCATAAGGCAAATAGAAAACATGCATGTAAGAGTTTTAACTTTTCAATCGCTGAAGTTAACGCGTTGTGGAAACACCAATCAAGGAGTGACAAGCTGAGTGTTTCTTTCTTGGGACAAGGTAAGGACTATTTTTTCCTAGTCCTGGCCGCGTTAACGTTATAGTTTAGCTGATACGAATTCTGAGCCATCCAGTGTGTATTTTAAGTTCATTTGTTAGACAAAATATGAGGAAATGTGGTCTCTTTTTTTTATCACTTTTTCCTTCTGAATGGCTAAATACAGTTAACAGCACTTGGGTGAACTGGAAGAGCCGGTTCTGCCCCTGCCCAGCTCCCGTCACCTGAGCCCTGTGCTCAGTGGGCAGCTGAGCCCCAACACAAGCACCCCCACATGAAGAACTGGGTTACACGGCTACTCACATAATTTTGCAACAGAGAAGGAAAAGGAAGCCACACAAAGGGACAGAAGAGCAGTCACAGGGCAGGCGCTGCCTAGCATCTATGTTTTTCTAAGAAGGGGTCACCGGGTGTTAGGTGAAGGCGTGCCCCACTCTACCTATGGGGTCCACATAGTTTTACTTCTGCAGAGATTTCCACACTTGGTTTCTGGCCACAAATATGAACACTTCCATGTGGGATGTGCACATTCTTCAAACAGCTGACGTTTCTTAAAGGTTTCCGGTGGCTCTTCTGTTCAGACAACGCTGTGTGTGAAATCACCGTAAACATTTACCATCGACGTTACAGAATCAGAGAGCAGGCGTTCCAATCGGACGCGTGTAGCCTGCCTGGCCCACGCCCGCCTCGCAGGCAGCTCTCTGGTGCTCGCAGGCAAGTGGAGGGGGCGCTCCTCCTTCTGTTCCAGCCTCCGGAGAGAAGTGCCAAACGTCACAGAGCCTCAGGCCCGGGCTGTGTCCGCGGGACCGGCCTGGCCGGCGCCCCGTCCCCAGTGTTTCCTGATGAAATGACTTCACATCGGAGCCTCCTCTTCCCTCACGAAGCCAGGGCACCTTCTCATTTGAAAACAGCCACGTGGAGAGGCCCCTCCGGCTCTAAAGCGCACAGTGTAACCGGCTGAAGCTGCTCGACTGCTGCGCGCGTGTTCATGGTCGCACATCCACGCACGCGGCTCGCTGTGGAAGGGGCGGGACGACGGCATCTGCACCAGAACTCTGCAGCGCGCCCGCCGGGGGTCCGCTCCTGCGGAACGAGGCTCAGCTGGGGACCCAGCGGAATTTGTAGCCCCCGCTGGCCGTCCGGATGGTGAAGGCGTTGCCCTGGGGGAAAGACAGGGTGCGGATGGTGCCGTGGCTGCGGATGGGGGTGCAGAAGGAGCCGCCCTCCTCCAGCTCCCCGCGGCTGCAGTCGGTGCGC
>NW_006289398.1:6992112-6992629 GCF_000327345.1 Myotis davidii
ATCCAGCACCGACGCCAGGTGCCGGGTCCGACTGGCAAGTTCCTTCAGCCGCACGTTGCGCTCCCGGAGCGACGCGATCTCCTCCTGCTTCTGGGTCAGCGTCGCGTGCAGCTGCGGGAGGGGCCCCGGTGAAGGCGCCGCGCGAGTCCAGCCCAGACCCTGACGTCCACCCCGGGGCATTCATACCGGCGAGAAGCCGCGTTCTCTGCTGTGACTCTAACATATTGCGCTCTCGGCCCCACGCACCTCCGCCCGTGGGCGCGCGGGCAGCTCCGACGAGCCCTTCCCTCGCCGGCCAGGACTCGCACAGCGAGGGGCACTGGACGGGGACGCCCGTCCCCGCACAGGGGGGCTCCCGAATGCCGCGGTCCTGGAGAGCCGGGCGGGGCTGGACACTGAGGGGGGGCCCAGGAGCAAGAGCAGCCCCGGGAGCCGCCTGGGCCCCGGTCCCGAGGTCCGGACACATCCCCACCCTCCGCCCGCCCCCAGGGTCGTGGCCGCCGGCCTGGCCCTACTT
>NW_006289398.1:6993008-6993208 GCF_000327345.1 Myotis davidii
GGCAAGGCTGCGGACCCCATCGGGCGCCCTGGAGCCCGGCCCTGTGTGCGCTGGGGTCGCCACCTCCGGACCAATGTCTGCACGAGGCTGGACGGGGTGGGGACCCCGGGACCCCCCACCTATCGAAATGCCCGAGACGCCACGTGCCTGCGATGAGCTCGTCCACAGTCGCCCTGAAGTCCCGCAGGTCCCATTCCGCC
>NW_006289398.1:6993510-6993941 GCF_000327345.1 Myotis davidii
GCCTGGGAACTTCCGCGCGGACTCACCCGGGACCCGCCTGGGGGCCGCGCTCCAGTCCCGCGGCCGCACCCGACAGCCAGCACCGGGGGTCCCCAGGGCCGTGACTCGAGCCCTGTTTCCCGCAGAGGCTCGGTCGCAGCCAGACCACAGCCCCGTAAAGGGAGGGGGAGGGAGTTGGAACGTGGGCGCCGGAGATGCCACGGAGCCCGGCCGCTTTCTTGTCCTGAAAAGTCGGGGTTGCCTCCCCCAGAGGCGATGCGCCCCAGCGTTTGAACTGCTCTCCCCGTGGCTCCTGCTGTGCGCGGGGCGCGGGCCGGAAGGGGCCCGGCACCTCCCCGTCACCTTAATCCCGAGCATTGGACTTGATAAAACTCCTCGCGCGACGTGGGAAACGCGGGGACGTGCCGGCTCCGCGATGCAGGGGAGAGGCC
>NW_006289398.1:6994287-6995232 GCF_000327345.1 Myotis davidii
ACAGGTTCCTTTACTCTACTCGGGCGTGGTCTCCCTACAGCCCTCCGTGGCGCCATCAGGGCGTTTGTGAGAAGAGGAACTTACTCCGCCCCGACTTTGCGGACGGAAGCAGAGCCAGGCTCCGCGGGGAGGAGGGGAATATAGCTCATAGACAAGCCCTGACCACGGGAGGCTGGAGGCTAACGGGGACGGGGGAGGGGGGGGGACGGGGGACGCAGGAGATGCTTCCGCTGCGTGTCCAGGTGTGACCCGCCCAGGCCTCCAGCACTCAGCACCCGTCTCTGTGCACCTCCCCCAGCAGGAGGGGAGGAGGCGGCCTGGGAAGAGTGAGGGAGCCTGGACTGGCCAGCGTCTCCCGAGGGGACCTTCCCCTCGGGTCCCTCCCCATTGCGTCAGCTCCATCTTTCCCAGGAAAAGTGCTGGACCTCCTGGGCCATCGGTGTGAGCTCTGCCCTCAAATGTTGAGTCCTAGCTCCCCAATGAGATAAAACCGGCATTTCTCCAAGTACAACAGCAGCGCCCCCCCACCCCACCACACACACACACACAGACGGACACAGGACATGGCATCAAGTGTGAGGCTCTCTCTGGGAGCACAGATCCAGGAGAGCCCGCTGGGCTCCTGTCACCCGCAAAGTAAACACCTGGAGGGAGGGCTGTGTCGCTCCGGGCCAGAGGAAAGGAGCCCAGACTGTCTTTCCTTGTTTGAGCATCTCGATCTCAAAAGAACCGGGACCGGCCTCCGCGGGGCCAGCCCACTCTCGCCTTCTGCCTGGGCAACCCCTGTTCTCAGGGGCACCCCCACCCAGGCCGCGGGCTCTGTCCCTCCGCGGAGGCCTGGGACCTCTGCTCCACCACCTGCCCCAGGTGTGGGCCGTCCTGTCTTCTGGAGAGTCCTGTGCTGGGCCTGCCCACGGGCCCCTGGTGCGGGGAAGCTGGCCTGGC
>NW_006289398.1:6995275-6995651 GCF_000327345.1 Myotis davidii
ATCCCAGGGGGGCTGCTGCCTCCGCCAGGGCCGGGCCAGGGCGGGCAGTGTCAGCCCTGGGGAGCAGCAACGCGGGATGGAAATAGAAGACAGGTTTTGGGGGTAAAAGAAAAAACTCAAATGCCTCTTTGTCCCCTGTGGGTAGGTAACGCGAGCCTTTATGGGGAGGAAATATTCCAGAAGCGCCCAACTGCCCCGCCGCCTCTGCAGAGTCTCTGAGTCTTCGGTTCCTCCCCGCTTCCAACTACGATAAACTCCCTCCCGAGCTCCATCCCGCGCGCTCCTCCCTCCATGCTCCTTGGATGCGGGGAATGAGATGGTTCACTGGAGGCCGCAGGGGACCGCGGGGCGGGGCGGCGTGTCAGAGGCCCAGTGA
>NW_006289398.1:6997008-7000359 GCF_000327345.1 Myotis davidii
AGCAGCGCCTGAGCACAGCCTTTGAAGGGGGGTCAATAATAGAAAAGTGACACCTACACATTTTCCTCCAGTTTCAGAAAACGCCTCTGCCCCTCCCGCCCAACCAGGCTCCAGGGCTCTGCTGCAGCCCTTGCCCCCCCCCATCTCCAGGTCCTTGGGTGAGGGGCTCTCTCGGGACCACTCTATGCGTCTAATCTGAACAACTGTCTCCTGTTGGGCACCTTGTGTCTTACACCTGGTAGTCTTGACAGTGAACTGTCCTCTTTATTTGCACCTGTTACCTGGATTAATAAACAGGACCCCTGTTATTAGGGCTAGCGCGGCTCCCGAGCCACATGCGGCTCTTTGGCCCCTTGAGTGTGGCTCTTCCACAAAATACCACGTGCAGGCGTGTAAGTACAGTGCGATTGAAACTTCGTGGCCCATGCGCAAGAGTTGGTTTTCGGCCTGGGCGAGTCTATTTTGAAGAAGTGGCCTTAGAAGTGGGGGGTGTCAGTTGGGCAATGGGAGACTGGGGCGGGGGAGGCAGGGGCGAGTTGAGTGAGCCAGTCAGTCAGCAGTCTCATTGTGCAGTGGTTAGTGCTAGTCGCCTCCGCAAATCGCCCTCGGGTGACAAAAGATAGGAAACAAGTATACAAGACGAGTGTGGATGGGAGAGTTGGAAGGGGTCGACCTCAGCGAATTGAGGACGTTTTTAGCAAAGGCCAGCTTAGGAGCACCCTAATTAAGCTAATAACAATGTACCTACCTATAGAGTTTAAGTTTAAAAAATTTGGCTCTCAAAAGAAATTTCAATCGTTGTCCTGTTGATATTTGGCTCTGTTGACTAATGAGTTTGCCTATGGGCCTAGCGGGATGGAGAGTAATAACGGGACCCCCGGCGGGATGGAGAGTAGCCCAGGCAGAGCTGGGATAGACTTAAAGAGTCTGGTCCCTCTGTAGGTGGGGGCGCCCAGCTGGGGAGGCCAGTCAGCTGGAGTCGGGGTGATGTCCCAGGGGACCAGCCCTGCCTTTGGATCAGAACCTGGGGATCAGAACCAGGCTCCACCAGGTCCATGAGCCAGTTGTTTAGGGAAAACATGGCTGACTTCAGGAGTGTTGCTGTGAAGTTGTGTCATGTGACTGGTGCTTGGCGGGATGGATTCATGTTGTTGTCTTAGGAGCCTTCCAGCTGCGCCTCAGCCTCCCACAGCCTGGTCCAGGCTCTGTCTCCTGAGCAGCCGGCCACTGGCCAGCCCATCCCTGCTCCCCTCCTCGCTCCAACTTCCAAGCCTGCAAAGTAGGGGGGCTCTTAGCTAAGTTTCAGGGTGATCTCTACACATGGAGACCATCACCGACTTTCCAAAACAGGCTCATTTTCCACCAGTGAGTTCCAAATCGGGGCAGAAAAATATGGGCATTGTGCATGGACTGTATCCTAGAGCAGCGGTTGCCAACCGGTGGTCTGCAGGCCACTGGTGGTCCTTGAGGTCCGGAAGGATGGCGGCCGCTGGTTTAAGGGAACCTGTGGCAACAGGACCTGAAGAGGTGACAACCTGAGTCCCCGCCTGGAGGGTTCTGGAACCAGATCACACAGTCCTTGGCTGCATGGTGGAGTAACGCTTTGAGGACAGCTCCTCCCCATGTCACACCAAGAGCTGTTCCCTCCGCCACCCCCCTCCCTCTGGGCTGAGGCGGCGCTTTGGAATGTGGAGATGATATGACTTTATCCACCTGCTTCTTAAGGTCACAGACCAGCCCCTCTTCCTCCCCAGCTGAGGAGGGGGCCCCCCTGCAGAGCCTGGCGGAAGGGGCTCATCAGGAGGGAGGGGTGCTCCCAGGCTCAGGGTGAGGGGTCCCGACTGGGGAGTGCTTGGGGGCCTGGTGAAGAGAAGTGCAAGGAGACTAACTGCTTTGAGTTTGTTTGCATTTTATTTGTGCATGTTGATCATGCATTTAGACTTCCTCTAAATGAAACAGAAAGTCTTTTTCAACCAGAAAGAAAATGGGAATAAACAGCATCACAAACAACAGTATGTTCCCCTCCAGGTGATCAGGTTTTCCTGCACCTGCTTTATGGCTGTTTCTGTCTCCAAGGTCCCCTCCGCTCACTGTGCAGGCTGCCCCCAGCCTCCTCAGAGACTTGCTACCTGCTGGGCCCCTGCTGGGGATTCCCTGGGCCCTCATTCACCACAGAACTCCGCCCTGCAGACAGTGCTGCTGTTTCCCCCTTTTGACAGAAGATCCTGAGACACAGTGATGAGACTTGCTTAAGGTCACCCAGCAAACTGACCCCAGAGCCCACTTGTGTAAGTGGTACTTTATGCCCACTACCTCACAACCATCTCATGTAGGCTTTAAACAGCCTGTTAGGAGTGCAGCCACGCCCACTGCAGCCTGTGCGTGGGGAGCTGAGCTAGTGGCTAAGGGGGTCTGGGGGCAGATCGCCTGCCTCCTCCCCACCTGCCCCCTGCTCACCCCTCCCTCTGTAGCCAGAGTCCTTCTCTGAAAACGAGAAAGGAGCCACTGCCTCAGGGGATTGGGCTGCAATAGGAATGCTGAGCACAGTGCCTGGCCCTAAGTGCCCAGTGGTAGCCATGGTTACCAGGATGCCAGTTACCCTGGGCTCAGCATAGCAGGGGTGAGAGAAGCCTGACTGCAGGCAGCAGGCTGTGTTTGTGGTGGCCATTACTGCCCTGCAAAGCCCTGATTTCCGGCACCAGTGAGGGCGGGGAGCGCTCCCTGCCCTGTGCGTGGGCCAGTCCAGTCCCAAGGCTTCCCAGACGGGCACTGTTGGCACCAGCATGTGCACCCTCCCCCTCTCCGCAGCATGGGCAACTGTAGGCTCTAGTCTGCCTTACGCCCCACCGCACCCTCTGCACCTCTGGGGTGAGCCATCCTCATTCTGCGACAGGAGTGGGAGGGGTGGGGTGGAAATCACAGGGTCTCTGCCTACAAGTGACTGACTCATCTTGTAACCGGAACCAGGTCATTTGGACCTCTGGGACCTGGTGGGGTTCTTATTGATTTTTGAAAGAGGAAGGGAGGGGGACCCCGATTGCTGCCTGTGGCCCAGGCCTTCACCATCCTCCTGGGACAAGCTCGTGTAAGAGGGACATTCAGACAAACCAGGACAGAGACAGTTGGCCAGACAGCCTGTTTATTGGGGAAAGGCGCTCTCCCAGGCGCTCAGTAAAATAAATAAACAACCAGACACGACCATGGACGATCCTACACTATTTACAGCCCCACTCTCCGTGGGCCAACGCTGCATACTCGCTCTCAAAGCAGAGGCAGCGCCCCGCCCGCCCGCCCGGCCAGGGCACAGGAGGCCAAGGGCCACCTCACTCCCAGCTCAGCTGGGGCTCTGGG
>NW_006289398.1:7021045-7021272 GCF_000327345.1 Myotis davidii
TCAGTGGGGGCGGGGGCGGGGCTCGGGCTGTGGGGTGCACCGGGTGCCGGCGTCTGCAATTCAGGGAGCCCCGCGCGAAGCCGTGCGCGCCGGGAGAGCCCGCAGCCGGGCGGCCCAGGCCCCGCGGGCAGGTACCTGTTTGCAGGCGATGAGCAGCGCCGTGACCCCGAGCAGCTGGAAGCAATCGGCGGCCACCGGCGTGGTGGCGAGGAAGCGGTCCAGGGTGT